>NC_033798.1:57235236-57251776 GCF_001876935.1 Asparagus officinalis | reverse complement strand
GGGATGACTCAAATTTGGACTTACAACTCCATCCTTTACCATTTAGCAGGCCTTTATTTATTTATTTATTTTCGTCTTCCGAGAAATATGTTCAACTTACTCATCATGGAATCTATTTTATCAGGATTCAACTGAGTATGCTTACTGGTTTACTTGATTCTTTTCTATTATGAATTTGTTCAGATAAACTCCTTATACTAATCCTGCATTAGGATCTGGCGATAAATTTAAACTTGATCCAGTTTTCTTACAGGTATACTATTTTGAACTTTAAGCCTGACCCATTTATATTCAAGTCAAAGTGAACATTGGTTCCAAATCTTTGACCAAAATATGGGCTCAAATATATGTTTGATTGGAATAAGATTAGAAGATAACTATTAATTTTCTTGGATTTATATGAAAAAGAATCAACTGTGCTGACTAATTGCTGATCTTGTTGATGGCATTTTTTAGAACTGTTTGCTTATACTTGATAGTTATCATTTAGTGTAAGCTGCATGTGCATTGGTTATTTATGTTATATTGTTTCATCAGTGCCGGTGTTTGCTTGCAGACCAGCTATAGTTTGGGCAACATGGGATCTTATTGCCATGGTGGAAAATGGAAAATATGATGGACCACCAACACACGCAGTGAACTTTGTATGGAATAATGGGTCCCGGGAGGTATTATCTTTTTGTATCTGAAGATAGTTCTTGTGCTTCTTTTTTATATTAATGTATAAAAGGTTGAATGGTGTGTTAAGTGTTAAATCAATGCCGTACCTTTTTTTAATATAAAAAATTGATATGCTTACTCAAACATCTTAATTTAGTGACTACTTATTATTTCATTATTGTAGGGAGAGGAGGTATATTTGGTTGGTGATTTCACAGGCAATTGGAAAGATTCTGTCAAGGCAGAGCACAAAGGCGGTTCGAAATATGAAGTTGAACTTAGACTTCGGCATGGAAAGTATGCCTTTTATTTCATTTCTTTTATCTGCATTAGTTAACGCTTGGTGGAATTTTTATTGGATCTCTTTTTGTTTTACTATAGAACTGCGTAGTTATTAAATTGACTGTGGTCATACTTAACACTGTTTATTCCTCTACTTCGCTAGCCACAACTTCTTGTGAAGTCTTTTTTTTTTTTACATAAAATTTATTTGACACTATGTTAGTGATCAACTTGGTTAGATTGTAAAATAACTGTTTGGAAGACTTGTAGACTCAGTTCTGATTGTCATTAACTATCTTTATGAGAGAAAGCTTCCTCACGGGTGAGCATAGATTAGAATTTTTTTATTTAGAAGTGTCATGCTAATCATGCTTATTATATATGACCTATGTCGTTACTCAAATATCTAAGGAGTACGTGGCTTACATTTGGTAATTTTAAACTTCAAAGCATTTGAATAAGATAGCTTACACATTCAATTAGTTTAATGTAGCTTTTATCCAATATTGCATCTATTTGTTTTACAGAACATTTGATAGTGTTAAACTTCAAAGTGTTGAAATTAGTTAAATTTTTTAACTGGAATTTACTGACAGCTTAGAATGTTTCTGGGGTTTAATAAATAGTTTATAAGTGGTTGAGAGTGATGGATTCACTGAATCTATTTTGATAGCTGAAGTATGTTATATTATTTCATATCTAAAGTTTGTGATTCATTTAGGTTCAGACCAAACTAAATGATCTTCAATTGTCATTTTTCATTCGGCTTGTATAAGAAAGGTCCATGACAGGGTTATATGTGCATCTTGATCTAAGGAGACATCTGACTCGAGCTAGTTACATACTCAGAAAATACTAGGAAACATACTTAGATCATACAAAGATAACTTAAAATTTTAATAATTGATATTCACAGTTTTTATCCCACTCCTTGCTATTCTCACCTTGTTTTTAATCCACCCACATTGAAATTAATATCCTTTTTATGCCAGTACTTGTGAGTGGGCAAAACACATTGAAACCATACTGACATATGCTATATTACACACACAGGCACATGTACATGTGTACCGATATAAGCAAGTTATGATGCTGTCTTGACCTTGTCTGTGTGATCATACCAATCTTAAGGAGGCATTGTAGCAAGAGTAATGTTTCCATAGAAATAATGGTGATAGACAAAGTTGGTGTTGAGATGTCCAAGCCTAACCTCAAAAACTGGGCCTCTGAGCCTGAGGTAATTATACACCATTCATCTATTGTATTACAAAAAATATTAAAAACATTATTTAGTTATTACTCTTCGATTTTTGTTCATGATTGCATAAACATTAGCCATCCATTACTTATTCCCTGTGAATGAACCGCCATACTGCAATAAACCCTCTCTGGTTACTGTGAATTAGCAATACGATTAACTTTTTTTAAAGCTATTTAAGCTTATCTTTATTTTATTACCTATTCGTTCAGATACAACTATAAGTTCATTGTTGGTGGACAATGGAGGCACTCATCAGGATTACCAACTGAAACAGATGAACATGGAAATGTCAACAATGTAATTAGAGTTGGTGATGTTGCTCGCATTAAACCTGCTCCTACTCAGCTACAGGTAAAGGTAAGTTACTTAGTTGAGTTTCAACATGGAAATGCCAACATAATTTTGATATGTGTTGTTTCTGTCACTTGAATTTCATGTTCGATATATCTTTCTAGTCATTTTGATCACGACACAACTTTATATAAAATCATTCTTTATTTTCTCATGATTTATATGATAGTGCCAGTTGCATTTCATACTTTTAATCTGAAAATTGCCTAGTGTAACATTACTGTGAACTTCAATAAACATTATCTCTAGTAAGCCGAAGTTATAAGAAAAAAAGGGTCATGTCATCTTAGCATTTGCCATGAAAGTAAAGTTTGTCATGGTGCATGAAACAAATTTTGAAAGATGTCCAACAGTTCTGACTTGTTTTATATGACAAACTGACAAATAATGTCAGCCCTTTATGGGTTGGTGCCAATTTCCTTCTAGATGCTATTCTGAGAGGAATAGGATCCTGCATAATACTATTCTGGACAGTTGTCTTCCATTTTTATAGTTTAAGTTTGTGCAAACAAGTACCCTGTAGATTTCCCAATATCAGAGATTCTGATGAGGAAGAGGATTTTTTAAATGTTTGGAATCACAATCTTCCCTCAGGCACAAAATATGTCAAAGAACTAAAAGGAAACATATTCCCAAAGAATTGATAGTCAAAAAACTGTAACAATATTTTAGTTTATTATTGAAAGTATTGGTTATGACCATAATGTCAATAGTCACTTTGAGGGAAGTACCTACTTTTACAAACAGCTACTTCATGAAGGACATCACAAAAGGTTGTCAACGCGTTACGTTTCTTTTTCTGACGAATCCGTGGAGATACGTTTTCCCTTTTATAATAAAATTTATATACATGTTGAAACAAATATTACAAGTAATGTGTGGAAAAAAGGACTAGTGTGAACTATCAATCAAGGTAAGGTGCAGACTGGTAAATATTTCTACATGATGACCTAAGATGAGCTGTTAACTTCCTGTTTATAGTTCAACCAGAAAACTGAATTGCTTTTGATATCATATGAGCCAAACTTCATGTCTTCATGAGTCGCTGCTGTCCTTATTTCTAGTGAATACTCCGTCTTCATACGTGAAATCTTCATGGTACATACTCAAAGAGGGCTTCATCCAAAATTTTCCCAAAAACCAAGACTCTAGGAAAATAAAAATATAAACATTCTATTTGACTTCATTAGCTAGAAGGGTGACATTTATAATATTAGAACTTATTACTACATATAAAAGAGCCTAACAACTCAATTTGGTTTTCGCCAGAGCTGCCTGCTTCACCTAGCAGCTCAAAAGTTTCATATCATACTCTATTAAAAAGTGGCTAGCGAGCACCTCTCTGCTTGTTTGTTTTGTGTCATCCTACATATTTGTTGGTGGTTTTGTGGAGCCAGCTTCATTTCCGCAACATTTCCGCAATATATGGTGGGCCTCCCTTAGGAAAGTAGACACTAATATGCAGTTAAAACAAAATTTTTTGACCGCCTACATCCTAAGATCCATACGTAGAAGAAGATCCAAGATAAAAATTACCTGAAGCGTGCAGATAAATAACAAAGACTTGCGTACTCGTTGAGATGTTGCGCGACAATTGAAGCGACGCCTCTACTAGTATCCACACGAACTTGTTGGAACTCTGCACGTCAGTGTGCTAGCACTTTGAAGACGACAGCCTTTGGAGTTTCTCTCTCCCTCACGATTTCAGAAGCACGGTGGGATAATCAAAAAAGGTCCATCCCATGCCCCTTTTTATAGGGCTGTGAGGTAGTTTCTCAAACCGTAAAGAGATCGGGATTCCAATCAGACGGTTTCTCAAAATATAATTTGTTCAAATCATATATTTAAACCGTGATTGATCATATCAATTTGATTGCTAGGAGATAGGTTCATTGAACTTGGTCAGTATTTCTTTCAAACGTGATTAATCAAATCAATCCTTATCCAATTACTCAATAGCTTCACAACTAATCATATCTCTATATGACTAAATTTATGCGGGCTTTCTTAATAATGTTTCAACATGTTCTTATGTGCGACCCAATAGGTTCACACGATGTTGGTAGTGAGGCAAAATACTTTTTCGGCCCACAAGTCATAAGTGGGCCCTAGCAGGACATTATGACTACCCAAATCATGTAAAGGTCATCTCAGACGAAACCTAGTTCACAATGGACATATGTCGGTCTCTTCATCACTAGATATCTTGATTGAACTCAAGGCAGGAAGCGTGTCAACCTTATACAGTTCAACCTTTAATTTCTCGCACCTGAAGTTAGACTGACTTCTCAATAGTTGACTCTCAACTAATTAGGCATGGCCATGCACTTGCTCAGTCTATCTTTTTCGAGGGGCCCAAAGATATCATACTCTCATTTATATGATAAATGTGAGGGACAAATTCCATCTTGACCATTCACATCCCTCTGCATGATTCATAGCATACACAAGTGATACCTTTATTATTATCTGTTTAGGGAAAACGTTTGGTAACATCAAAGTATACAATCCTCATGTAAGAAACCGTGATAATCTCAGGTCAAAAGACCGAATATAACCACTGTATGAAACCTACTGATGACACATAATCCATGCAGTGTTTCATAGCGGGTCAGTCCAGTATCATGTTCAACATATACCCATGTGATTGACTTGATATCTCATATCCATGATCCGTGAAACATGATCATCAATCAATGATTGACTTGATATCTCATATCCATGATCCGTGAAACATGATCATCAATCAATCCACATACTGCCTATAAAATCATTAGTAACATGATCATCAATCAATCCACATACTGCCTATAAAATCATTAGTGTCCCAACCAATGAAAAAAGACAAGGACTACTTAGAATAACATCATAATCTAATTACAGAGTTTCACATTCAAGTCACATACTTAACGATCCATAATAAGTGATTTATTCAAGGGACCGAATAACAGATTATTCATAGAAGTTGCATAAATATAAATTAAACACAATCATCTCTATGATTGGTCTCTAGGGCATATCATACTAACACCCCCTGGACACGTAGAGGTGGATATATAATTGGTTGGCTATATGTTAAAAAGACTTGCTAGCGTACTACTAAATAGGAACTAATTATTAGTTTAAATTTTGATTTAATTAACCAAACAATATTATATGCAACTAAACCATTACCTGTGTGCAGTTGGAATACATAGATGATGTCGTGGCAATGCTTTTTTATATTTGCTTTGCTTAAGCTTGACGAACGTATTAAAGGTTTCTTTTTTCAAACCCCAAGCTTTACCTCTATTTTTAATTGTGAACAGAAGATATATAGAAAATTATATATTTCTCAAACATTATGAGTGAAAGAATGCTAATTGGAGCTCATAAACGTATATTGATGAATAAAACAATTCTGCAAGTACTTTTTATCACATGCTTATAGGTATTTTTCGGTAAAATGGATCCAGATGTATTATATGTTATTCACTAGCTAAAGCCGTGATATGAATTTAACAAAAAATCTAATAGACTGGACAAGGTATGAAAGTTAAATGTGCTTGGAACTTTATAGTATCACGGATCGAAGTTTTAGGTACCGAAGTGTTAAAGAAACATTTTGAGACATCAAAGTGGAAAGGTGCCAAAGCTTTAGGTACCAAGGTGAAAATAAGCCACGAGAAAGTCTTTTTTGACAGTAGTACCATTAAATCAATTAAATTACTATTAGGTCCCTGACATCGTCTATGTTATTTTTAAATTAATCCCCTAAATTATTGAAAGTGCTATTAGGATCTCCAATTTTTAAGTTATGTTAAAATTAAACCTGCAAACTAAGAGTAGAATTAGCAATTAGACTAATAGAAATTTGAGTGCACGACAACTGAATAGAGCAGGCATGTTGCACGTGCGCTCCATACTGGTATGTCTTTACTGGCTTGAGTATATATGGAAAATTCTCGACGCAATCTTTATCCACCCACATAGTTGGCTCATGCATCAAAAACCAGTATTAGTTTTCATGTGTGGATATCTATTTAGTTTGTTTGATCTGTAGTTTCTTATATGTATCATCATGTGTGAAATCAATTACAGGATCCAACAGTTGTTAAGGTGATAGAACGACAACTGACTGAAGACGAAAGGTTCCTGTTAGCTTTTGCAGCACGTCGGATTGCATTTTCTATCTGCCCAGTCAAGCTGACTCCGAAATAGATGAATAGGACGCGTCAACTTGTATCTCCTTCTCATTGTCCGGGGGGCGGTCTTGCGACCGACTGAAAATGCATGTAAGTTAAGCATTTGTATTAATGGGGCCAAGAAACTGTAAAACTCATCTGTATTTTCAATAAAATTTGGGGCAATTAATTTTAAATTAAGGGTTAACAGACTCCCCGTGGTATCACTTAATTGCAAAGAGACTTATTATAGTTCTATTTGTTGCGAATAGTCCCCCTATGGTCTCCTTGTTGCAAATAGACAGCTCGAGTGAAAATTTTTGGCTCTTAAAATTGTTTGAAATGTTTGAGAAGGTGGATAGACCCCCTATAGGTCGAGTGGTGAGGATAGACGCCCAATTGTTAACTTTTTGACTTTCAAAATAGTCAAAAGAGTTCACTATAGAATGGTGTATTCACGCTTGGGCTAATACTGCAGAGAGTATTCACAAGAAGTAGAGCTATATGGGTCAATATGCGATAAATAGAAGTATAGGGGTGTCTTTGCAATTTAGTGATACTACAGGGGTCTGTTTGCAATTAACCCTTAAATTAATAAAGCACCTTCTTGATCAAAAGTGTCGCAGGGACCTGAATCTTTTCTACTGCTAGTTTGCTTGATGTGGGTGAATCTCTTGTGAGGACTTGACCTTCAGATAATAATCTTTTGATAAGTTTCTGTCCTAAGCTTACGAGTGCTGGAGTTGAATGCTCTTATTCAAATGAGCAGCGCTATTTGGCTCGCGCTTTAACGCGTGAGCCAACGCGCACANTGCGTGCGCGTTAAAGCGCGAGCCAAACAGCTTTTTCGTATTCAAATAGACATGTACTGAAAGTATCATTAACTTATTTACAAGGCTATTGTATTCAGGACTCGAATGAGAACAGTATTGTATTGCCAGCTAATCTAAGCTTAAGTACAGAAGTATCATTAACTTTCAGTAATCTTTTAGTAAATTATACTGATTATTTTTCTGTTTATAAAATACTGATTATTTTTCAGTTTATAAAATAATATAATTTTTGTTGCAATTTGAACTACAACCGTTGTGAAAAAAATGGAAATAATTAATGTGATATCAGGACAAGTTCCACTCCGTCCAAAATCCAAGAATTAAATTGAACATGTATTAGATTTTGATGCTTAAATTCCTCCAATGTTCTGATACAGAAAGCAATCTTTGTAATAATTTTCTATACAATCAGAGTTTTTAGCAATATGAATGAGTCATTCACTTATGTAAATATCGCTTCATCACCAAACTTTCAGCAAAAATGAGAGGCCCCTCAGTTCACTCAGTCTGTCGAATGTTTTCTTTGAACAAGATCATGGTACTTTGGAAAGAATAATGTTTGAACAACCGAATAAAGAAAATATGGGAAAAGAGCCGAGATGACGGCCAGGAGAGTGGTAAGCCAATATTGAGGGCTCGAGGCACCAACTTCAAGAAACACCATATATGCTGTTGTGGATACAAACGGAGGCAATAGCCCATAAATCACCGCAAATACATACCAGAAACCAATGCTAACCCAGATAACAAGGTGCTGAATCCATGTGAAATAACTGAGATAAAGAGCCATTTGGCAGTTCACTGTCCAAACAACACAGCCATACATTGTGACACCGAGGAGATCAATTCCTGCCACTCGACCATCATTTCTGAAAGCCTGATCAAGGATCGAGTTGCTCGTCAAGTAGAAGATTATGACAGAACTCAAGACTCCGTTGATCATCCAACGAAGTATCCGCAACCAGCTAAAGAAAACATTGTGCACACCATCCTGGTGTAGTATTGGGAACTGTAAGCAAAAGAATAGGTTATTTCTTCAAGAACATCATGATAACACTACCAGAGAAAAGGAAATGAACTTTACATTCATCTGGCAATTTTGGACTTAGATGCATTCAAGGTTTTAAATATCAGTTATCAGGGATTTATCGGACGGTGAAAGTCCATATCGGATAGTGGATATTGGAGATATATCGGGGGTAAGTAGTATTTATCGGAATGACTTTATCGGATGGTGATATACATAATATAATATTCTAAAATGTATTTATCAGAGTGACTTTATCGGATGATGATATACATAATATAATATTCTAAAATGCAATCTAACCATACTAAATGAAATATAAATATACCAAAATGTAAATAATTATGTTTAGCATTATTAACTAATGGAAGAAACTTGGGTCGGGTCGGGTCGGGTTTAAAGCGCATTGAATAGGTGTCCATTGCCCGAAATCAAAACTCAAACCAAAGATCGATAATTCCGATTTTTGGGTCGACAATATCGACCGATAACTCACTTTATCGCTGCATTATCGGCGATAAACATCCAAAAATGACAACCAATTTAGAATCGAACTTATCATAGCGGAAAGCCCCCCAAAACCGATAAATCGTAGATAATATCAATTTATCGACCGATATTTAAAACATTGGATGCATTCGCGTGTTAAAATTGTTGAATAGCATACTGAAAAGGATAGAGCTTGCAAGTCAGAGAACACTAACAGAACCAAAAAAGAAATGACACCATCATTCATGTTACCAACTAAGAGATCTGGAACAGAAAGTAAATTGGAACTTCAATGTAAAATCTGGCATAGCCTCACTAGAGAAACTACATCATAAGACTACACATTTTAGAGGAGTTTATCCTGAATCACCTTTTGCAAGAAGAAAGTTCACTTACTGATTGATGACTGCTCAACTAACTTGTGGAGTTCGTTGCCAGACTCAGAATCTTGCTTACACTGATTTTGCAAAACTATGGATTTTGGAAATTAAGCAGGAGGCCCCTTAACCTAAGGAGCTCGGAAGCTATGGATGATAAGAAATCTAGATCCGAAGGCCTCTTATCCAACAAACATAGGAGGCCATGAGCAATAAGAAAACCAAGTTCAAAGACCTTTTATCCAATGGACCTCAAGCTCATGCTCCAAAGTTCAGGTTGAAGACCTTTTACCTAACCGGATCTCGGAGGTCATAGGCTACAGAAAATGCTACAGAAAATCAAGGTCCAGAGGCCTATTACTTGATAGACTTTGAAGGTCAAAGGCAACAAAATCGAGGTCAATGGACTCTTACCTAATGGACATCATACGCCATAGGAGATAGAAAATCCAGGCTCGGAGACTTGTTACCCACTAGGCTTCTTGGGTTTTAAACTGTGAGAAATTGGGATTCAGATCCTCTCTACTGCCAAAAAGTAGTGGACAAACGACTACTTTTACCATAGCCATTGATTTATTTTAGTGCGCGGTTGTGATGTCTTTAATTGTAAATTATGAATGAGTGCAACTCATAGAGGATATACTGAATATTAGACTTAGAATGAATCATAACCATCATTAGACAAATCTAACAGCTATGATAAAAACAGGGATCTCTCCATTACTTGCTGGTAATGTAGAGGATCCAAATCCGTGATAGCGTAGGTTCATAGACTTCTTATTCACTAGTCACATAGGAATGTGGGCAATGAGAAAGCCTAGGTGCGGAGACCTCTTATCCACTAAAGTCCCTTGGGCTGGGCCATAGATGATGACAAAGCTCAAGTCTGGAGATCTCTTACCCCTAGGCCCCCTCAACAATGTACGTGAGAACTGGAGACACCTACTAAGTTCTAGGACTATGGACAATAAGAATTTGTGCTCTTAATTGCTTCTTCCAAATTGAAATCTTAGGTCATTAATTAATCCAACTTTTGTCACACAATAGAATGACTTACATTCTATATTCTATTAACGATGAGAGTTCAAATATGCATAAATACATTCAAAAACAAAAATACAACAGAAAGAAAACAACTAAGCTCTATTTATTGATAAAACTCCCTCAAGTCTGCTGTTTTCTGCATTTGAGGCAGTAGTTCTTCAAGGTGAGCTTGTAAGTTTTTTTTCCGCCAATTACTTTGAGATAATCTTGTAAGATCCTTCCTATTGGGGTCATCTTCCCACCTACCAGAGGCCAATTTATCATATTGTTCTATCAAATTACAAGATCTTTGGCCTTAAAACACACTTATTAACTCCGCATTGCTCCTCATATCTAGGTTTCAAGAAGACTTGTTTGCAAATCCTAACAAAGGTCACTTGTACGTTATTGGTCTCTCTAATTCATTTCAGGGAGGCCCCTTCAATACCTTTTATAGCTTTTTTGGCTCGATGAAATTGTAATACCAGTGTCATGATCTTGTGTGATCACCTTTTGACTTCTTCCATCTGTAAGGAACAAGAAATTTTTCCATCAAGCTGTAAATTGATACAATTAAAACTAGGTCTCTCAATAATTATCTCGCCGATATTGCTTATTAAGCTAATGATATATCCACCACTAAAGAGTCCATGATGCCGGTGATGTTCTCTGAGATTGTCTCAGTTGCGATTAACAATCGACCTCTCATTAATATAAACAACAAATGGACTACATTATGGTTTGAGGGTGGACTCATTTTCATGGATAACTTGTATGTCAGAATGTCTATTGGACTTTCCACATCAAGCACCTTATAGACTATGTATGCCACTAATCTCTGACTAGAAAATTATAGTTATTGTAAGATTCATTTTCTTGGATTACTTATTCGTCAGAATGTCTGTTGAACTTTCCATGTCAATCGCTTTATAGACTGTACTCTCTAGTCTCCAACTAGATAATGGTAAAGTTATTTTAAGAGAACTATGTAGCATGAGTACTTCTAATATGAAGTCATACCCATACCTTGACACACTTACACCAGACATCATCACTTTCTTGCATGCTCATTGGATATGTGTATAGACTTATTGACATTTGTTCTCGATTATATAATATATCTTTTAATTTTAATCATGATATATTGGACATATAACCTACACTTCATATACACTTCTGTATATGTACCTATTTTTGTTTATACACCATGAATATAGTGGAAAATGCTAGAAAATATTGACTTGTATAAAACTAAGTTTAAATAATGTCTAATATTTTATATAAAACTGAAGAGCAAAGTCATAAAAATGTATGATAGTTTAAAAGAATTAGCATGCTAATATTTATATATTTTACTAGCATCATTGCATGTTCAACAAATTCTAGCTTTCTGCTTCCATATAAAAAGGGGCACTTTAATACCGTAACTTTTCATTAGTTTTTGTAAAAAATTTATAATATTTGTTATTTAAGATGTATGATGGTTTAAAAGAATTAGCACGCTAATATTTATATATTTTACTAGCATCATTGCATGTTCAACAAATTCTAGCTTTCTGCTTCCATATAAAAAGGGGCACTTTAATACCGTAACTTTTCATTAGTTTTTGTAAAAAATTTATAATATTTGTTATTTAAGATGTGATCTTTTATCATACATTATATGGAATTGGCTATGACATATATTTCAATTTGATTGATCATTTTTCTAGATAATGTTATAAAGAATAATCTTTTAAATGTTTTCCATGTATTATATTTAATTGTTTTCAAGCTAAGAATTTAGAAATACTATACTGGTAATATTTACACTGGAAAGCATTGGAATTCTAACTATTGTCCCTTATAATTTATTTTTATATATTTTTGGAAATAACCTTATTATTCCATATTTGTGTCCCTACTAATATACACTATAATAGTCATTAGTTACTGAGCTGTAACATATGTTCATGTCATGTTTTAGAAAGTTCTACAAAGAAAAAAAAGAAAGATATAAGAAAAGGAAAAAAAATGTCTTCTATAAAATTACAAAATGACATAGGTTATTTATTTATTAATTATTTAGATATTTTATAAATACAAACTATTCATAATGATTTTAATAATCAGAATCATCAAGAATTTTCAAATATGAAGGAGGGCAAGAAGAGTTGCAGGAGCCAGGATTTAGAAGACTTTATCTTCATCAAAAGGAGTTAAGATTAGAGCTGGAGAGACATCGGAGGTGGATGTAGGTCTATGATTTTCTTCATCGATGGAGATAAAGGACGAGAAGAACCTTGTTATTGGCGAGAGGCTTCGTCTTCATCAAAGGCGTGAGTAGAAGAAGAGATTGAGAGGCTTCTTCATCAAAAGAGAGAGGATGTGGAGGGGGAGGATATGATGGAAGCAGTAGAGGTGGGTCCGAGGATCGCTAGGGCTTTTAATACGAATGAAATTGGGGCCAGGAGATTCAGTTGGGAACTAATTTTGGTAGCGTGATACTCGTTTGAACGGTAGAAATATTACCACGAGTCCAAATCTGATCTTCAATTTAACTAAATTTAACCAGTGTTAACTAATGATTAACGTAACACAAATAAAACACAATTTTTGGTGCTATTTTCTACGTTAAATGCAACATAGGCTTTGTACCTAAGTTATATAACATTTTTTCTCTATTACGTGTTCAAACAGGTTGAAAAGAGTTCCAAAACGGGGTTTTTCTATATTGGTTATAGGTTGTAGCCCCACTCTTTAGTAGTTCTTTGTTTTACTTTAGTTTGACATTTCTAATATAGTTATCTTGTTATAGGTTCCATATCTAAGTAAAATATTTTGAGTTTGTAATAAACTAAATTTATACAATTAAAATATAAGGTTTCCCCCCTGAAAAACATCTTTAAAATAAGTTCATTCTATAGAAACCGTCTTGTTAATGTATACATAAACCACCTTCAAATGATTTTTTTGTTGCAATCAACCATCCAAACCCACTTTTTAGTTAAGTTTTTTTGGTATTGTTGTTTCGGGTTTTAAAATTATAAACAACTCAAGGTTACAATCTCAAGGTTACAAAGAAACAAGAAATTTTTTGAGTTGGGTTCTTTTCTGTACGCCGATGGAGCGTCGTTCTTGTATTCTGCTGACTGTCTGAGGAAGGCAATAAGTCTTCTTGCTAATTTTGAGAAGCTTGCCGAAGTGAAGCCAAAATTCGATCTCTGACCTCTTTCTTTGGTGATTAATGAAGATATCTATTCCAAAGTCCTCAAAAATAAGCAATCTTCTCTTATTTTATAGGCTAAGAGAGAGTTAATGACCATTAAATGTGGATTAGTGGTTATTAACTTAGGAGATAATGGGAGCGAATCATTTCCACAAAAATAACTTTTGAAAAAGTCATGGGTAAGATTTGCCAACAACGGTCATGAGCAAAGATCGTTTTAGCGAACTTCGCTTAAATTGTGGGTGACATAGCCTACGCGAACTGCTTAGGCAAGGCTCACTCTGGGCGAAATTCGCTTAGAGTTTCACTTTGACTTGGTCTTGAGCGTGAGCTTCATTGTTGCTTTGGCAAGTCTCGCTATGGTTTAGGCAAGCTTCATCACGGCACATATTTGGCTCACATGAAGTGTTCTAATGGGTCTGCAGTTCTTAAGCTTATATTAGACTGAGTATTGATCCGAGAGAGTATATCTTGACCATCTACAAGACCCCCCCCAAAGTTTTCAAGATCCTGCCTTTGACTTGTAGCAGAAGTCGAAATATTTTAGGTAATATTCAAAGGTGTACTGTTGAACATAGCTTGGGTTGCCTTACCTGGGTTGAATTTGTCTTCATTTGACTACTTGGTTGCCATAGGTATACTGTTAAACATGGTCTCTTTTGTCGTAGATTCATCTTGGTTGGATACTCCGCAACATTTGCATGCTCTTTTGTAGAAAATCCATCCAATTTTATGTTTAGAACGAAATTTGTTCGTCCTTGAATTGGGCTGAGGTTCAGGGAACTTATACTAGGCGGTGTTCCCCTAGCCATGAATTTCGGAACCCAATTTTGAGTGTTTGAGTGAAGTTCGCCAATTAGCGAGGATCACCAAGACTTTCGCTATTTGATCCGTGCATTGATTTGCGGTTGAGATCTCTCTTGGCAGTCAAAAATTCGAGCGAGATTCGTTGAACAACCTACTCTTTAGGTTATCTTTTAGCCTCTTTAAGCAATGCAATCACTTCTCGTAAGGGTAAATTTTGTTTTGGGAAAGTTGGTTGAAAAGTCTTATAAATAGCCTCCTCCATTTCCAATCTCATTCATCTTTATTTTCCCATGTCTCACCCTGCTCCTTCCTGACCAGAATTGCTTTTTGATAAAGAAGTCAGGATCAAGTGGCTTAGGCAAGAATTAGCCCAAGTTAATAGTGGCTCTGCAGAAGAGATCCAGATTCTTTGGCAACTAGTGGACTTGCTTCTAGATTTTAGAATCGAACGACAAAAGTGTAATATTAACATATTTTACGAGATTTAGAATCACTAATGACTCTAAGGGGACAAAGTGATTGAGTTGTGAGATTCAACTCGCCTATGTAAAGAAAGAAGTCGACAGAGATGTAATATTAACCAACCGACAGAGTCATACTGATAGAGGGGTAATATTAACATATCGGGTTTGTAAATTGGGTACTGTTTAGAGGTTTAATGTTAACATAACAATACTGAGGAATTTGATAGAGGTGTAGCATTAACGTGTCAAATTGAATAATCGATAGAGGTATAATGTTAACCAATCGAATTCAAGGGAGTCCAAGGGAAATTTTTGTTTAAGTGTGATGTTAAACTTAACGATATGAAAAATATCGATAGAGATGTAATGTTAACCAATCGATTTTGGAAGAATGGGACTAACAGAGGTGAAGGGTTAATAAGTAAAATTTGAGGAGATGCAAATCATTCAGAGGTGTATTGTTAACACGATGATGGTGAAGGATACTGAGGGTTAAGCAAAGGTATGATGTTAACTTCATAACTCGCGGGGGAATTTTGTTAAGATTGAATTGTGATAGTTTTTGATTTGGAAAATCATTCTCGCAGTCAGAGATGAGAACTTAAAGATGACCAATAATTTCATGTGGAGATGAAAAAAGCTCAATTCAATGGTAATATTTCTTGAGAAATTTCTCGTTGATTTGTGTCATCAGCATGTTACTATTTAGGTCGATTAGGCGGTATGACTTATTTGAGTAGCTTGTCTCTACTACAAATAGGCCTCTCCATTTGGGTTAAAACATACTTTTAGTCTTGTGTGTCATGATTATAGGTTGATGAACGGTTGCGACCAAGTTTCCTTCTTTAAAAAATCGTTCTTTAACTCTCCTGTTGAAAGCTCTTGATTTTCAAGATTGATACATTTCAATTCGTTGTTGAGCTTTTAGTCTCAACTCGTCCAGCGCCTCTAGTTCTTGGAGACGCCTTTGATAGTGTTCTTCAGTCGTCATCAGTTCTCAATGATAAAATTTGAATCTCTAGTAGTAATATAACTTCACATCCATATACCAAGGAGAAGGGCGTAGCGCTCGTGAGAGTGCGCACCGTTGTTCAATATGCCTAAAGACACTCTTCGAGTTTCTCGTCCCAATCTTGTATGTTAGACAAGACAAACTTCTTCAAAAGCTTGATAATGGTCTTGTTGAATGCTTCGGCCGTACCATTAGCAGCCGGGTTGTATGGCATAGAATCCACATCTTGGATTTAGAAGCTATTACAAAATTTAAAGAATGATCGACTGATAAATTGCGGATCATTGTTGTGGACAATCCTACGAAGGACACCAAATCAGTATATAACGTGGTGTTTCAAGAGCTTAATAACATTAGAAGCTTTGATTTCTTTGAACGAGAAGTAGTCGGTGATGTCCAAAATGAATCGATGGTCTTTAGCGAACGGTAGGCTAATTGATCTGATGACATCCATTCCCAACATCTCGAATGGCCATGAGACTGCGATCGGATGTAATTATTCTGGGGTTTGTGTAAGAAATATACATGGAATTAACATACACGACACCGCTTGTCGTAATGCACTGCATCTGCAATCATCGTC
>NC_033798.1:57195471-57234637 GCF_001876935.1 Asparagus officinalis | reverse complement strand
GATCCTAGAGTTTAGGTCCAAGTTGATGAGCTCCACATGTGCCATCATGGGCTTCTTTGAGCTCTTCTTGAGCTTCGCTCGACTACAAGCATCCAAACAATATGTTGTCGAACGATCTGTGGTACAATGTCTGTGTGGCAGTCGTAAAAGAAGCATGAGGCTCTTCTTTAAATGGAAATTGCTTGCTTCGGATCATCATGCAATATATCGTGTAAGACATAGTCGATTGGGTAATGTCAATCATTAGGTACGAAACCCCAAGTGTAGTATGGACCTCATTGGCTTTCTAAGATCTATTTAGGATAACATAATTGATGATTAGCTACCATAATGCGCTTGGTAGACTTGGATGACAAGCCTATGGTAGCTTCGAGTAAGCCAAAACATCGACGTAAGTGTTCTCAAGGCGAGCTACATAGTTGATGTAGAAACCTTCAAAATGATGATTGAGCTTCAGTGTCACTTCATGATAGGGCCAGAAATCGTTGTGTCGGAGCTCAGATTCCCCTTTTATCTGATTAACGATCAATTTAGAATCGCCACATGCTTCAAGATACTTCACACTCACGCCTTGGGCAAGTTATAAGCCGACTATAAGGGCATTGTACTCAACCACATTATTAGAACATTGCTCAATTTGTGAATAGGCCCGAGAAAGGACGTGATCATAGGGATCAATAAGCAAAGGACATGACCGTAGGGATCAATAACCACTACCTCCACACCTGCGATGATCATTCCCTTATAACTGCAATGCGATGTGTCGAAGTCAAGTTGCCACACTAGTGGTCTGATGTGACATTCGATTCAAACACGTCGTTTGGAATGTCTTCGTGGAGCTTGGAAGACTCAGGGATAGGATGATCAGCGAGGAAGTCTGCAATCACTTGTCCTTTAACTGCCTTCTGAGGTAAGGATGTCATGTCATATTGAAAAAGCAATATTGCCTCTTTTGCAAGCCTGAAGTCTACATATCCTGGCTTTGTCATGAGTACTCGCAAAGGGTTAGCCTTCGAAATAACGTGGATGGATTGGTCGGTTAGGTAATGTTGTATTTTTTGCATTGCGTAGACCAATGCTAGACATTCATTTTCGATCAAATTGTAACGATGCTCATTACCTATCATAGTCCAGGTTAGATAATAGATGGCTTGTTCGTGACTGTCATCATTCTTCCGAGCAAGTAGTGCTCCAAGAAAATGATCCATAGCTCTAATATAGATAAGGAATGATTAACCTGATACTGACGCGGCTAAAATGGGTGACTTCATGAGATATTCTTTGATCTCGTCGAAAGCTTTTTGACAGGCATCGTCCTAAACGAACAAACGTCCTTTTCATCAACCTTTGGAATGGTTGGCATTTTTCAGACAGATTAGCAATGAATTTACGGATATAGACTAAACGCTGTTGTAAGCTTCTGAGTTCTTTGAGATTTCTCGGGGGTGACATCTCCTGGATGGCTTTGACTTTCTCTGGATAGACAAGTATCCCTTTGGATGTAACGATAAATCCAAAGAATTTGCTTGATAATACCCCCAGGAAAGACTTTGTTGGGTTCATCTTGAGTTGATGCTTTCACATGATATTGAACACTGTTCTAAGTCATTAAGGAAATATTTGCATTTACTTTTGATCGCGCGTTGACGTAGCATTCCACTACATTATGTGCTCACGAAAGATTGTGTTCATTGCATGCCGATTGGTAGCTCCAACGTTATTTTGACCGAATGGCATTACTCTATAATATCATACCCTAATGGTGTTCTGAAGGTTATCTATTTCTCATCATCTGGATGCATCTTGATTTGATTGTACCTAGAAAAGCTATTAATGAATTGCATCCTCTTAAACCCACATGTACTGTTGATTATGATGTCCATGATAGGGAGGAATTCGTCTTTTGGATAAGTTAAATTGAGATCTCTGAAATCGATACATATTCTGATCTTCGCATTCTTCTTTGTCACGACAACAATATTACTCAACTAGTCTGGATGTTGTTCTTAACGAATGAAACCACATTCAAAAATTTTGTGAATTTCTATGACGATGTGCTCCATCAACTAAGGGCTGAAGCATCGTTGTTGCTTGACAGATTTAACACGGGTCAATATTGACGCAGTGCATGGCTACATTCGGATCTAGTCCGCCGGCCATGTCTTCGTAGCTCTAGGCGAAAATATCAATGTTTTCTCAAGAGAGAGATATTAGTTCTTTCATAGTGGGTGATAGACTCTCACTGATGAAGATAGATTTAGGGTTAGCTTCATCGTCTAAATTGATTTGGATCACCTTATCTTTAGTGGGCAATTAACGTGGTTCAAGACATAATTCCCATTAAGCCCCACGGTGCTTTGTGTAGGTCATTCTCCGGATCATCGAATATTTCTGGTTCATTAAGTTCGTCGGTTTGGCTACATAAAGCCATATTAACCATGAATTCTTCGAACATGATATTGATGCTAACATCGGAATCCTAATTAGATGTGTGAAGAATAGCTTAGTAGATTCTCAAGCTTTGGTTGTATGTCGGATTTTTGGGAGATATATCCAAGCCCATGTCTAGTTCGATTGAAGTAATCTATGCTTTCCCCTTTTGGTACGAAGAGGGTTAGTAGAACCTGTGATGCTTAGTCAAAATTTAACCATTATTTTAGGGTGAAATTGTAATCCAATTTCGCCATTATATAGCGAGACTGCTTACTATAACGAGAAAATTCAGCCGTTGCTTCAACTTCGTCATCTCGGACTATTGGATGCGGTTGTGGTTTGACTTTCCCGAAGATGATAGCCTCTTGTGCACTTCTTTTGGCTGGAGCCGTGAATGTGGCATCTTTTGAGCTACTCAGTTGATGAATCGAATAAGACTCATTTATGGGCATATGTAAAGTCGGTTTTGAGTTTTCATACTCAAAGCCAGAGGAACGGTCGCAAGAAAATTCTATGTTATCATTGAGAACCCAATTTCTTGATTTTCAATAGACTGGTCTATACACGAATCCTCCAAAGTAATTACAAGGTGCTCCATCTCCCAGATAAGGTCCTCATTTAGATCAGGTTCATTATTTGCCTCATTGCCACTGTCTAGATTTTTAGGAATGGCTGTCTCGATTGTATGCTTTTCATCATAAAAGAGGGAGTTAGTGAAGTAATTCTCCACTCCTTTAAAAGAGTGGCTCTTGGCATAGACCCCTTTGAGTACCCCCTACTCATCAACATACTTGAAGCACTGATGGAGTGTCGATGGAACGATCGGAATGGATCCATGGTCGTCCTAGATGCAAGTTATAGGGTATTTCTACGTCAATGACGTAGCATGTAACCTCCGTCTTTAAATCGTTGATTTAACATTTAAGATGAATCTTTTCCAATGATCGACTACCGCTAAAGTTGAATCCATAGATAGTAGTGGTTGTTCTTAAGAGCTTGTAGAGCGGAATGCCTAAGAAGCTAAGGAGTCTCCGAGGGATGATGCTTAAGACAGATCGAAGATCAATGTGGATCTGCTCGTCCTTGGTCGAACCGACATACCCTTTATTATAAAGGGGTCGGTTATGATTCGGATCATTGATGAGCATGTCCACGGGTGTGAACATGATGCAAGGCACCCCTTACAGGCAATGATAGCATTGTCTTTGATCATCAACGTGTGGAGGCTCAGGCATGTGCATGAAGAGCGCCTCATTGTCCATCAACGCCTCCCTCAAAGCTTCTCATATCCTTAGATTAACATAAAAGTTCGTGCAAGCTTATACGAGATGGAATGTTGGCAACTAGGCTAATAATATATCGCACTTGAATGGGACTTCACGTCCAGCGTATGGTGGCCGCAATGCCTTGTCGAACTCTGTCTCCTTTTGCTTGGCGGGTTCAGCCTTCTTGGAAGGTCCCGGTTGATCATAATTCTTCAGGTAGCCACTAACAGATCTCATCCCCGCTGGTAGATTTTGGTCCAATTAAGTGGTCATGGCAACCTTCTATTCCTCAGAATCAGTCATTGAAGGGACTTGTAAAAACTCTTCACATACCATTGCGAAGATGGTGTTACAATATTTCATCTTGGCTTTAGCCTTTGCACAGGATGCCGGTTTAGAAGAAGTTTAATGCTCATCTTCGAATGGTGCAAGCTTAGATTGGGAAAATAAGAATATGTCTAAACCTTTAGGTTGCCAGAGATATGGGGCCTCAAATCACATTAAGATTAATTGCTTTAGTAAATTTATTATCTAACAGTCAGAATTATCACGTTTGTTTCTCAAGTAATGAAGCCATCTCACATATGCAAGAGTTTCATAATTGAATGAGTGAAACTGAATAGAGGTTGAAGTTCTTTTTTCTGATGGAAGAGATCAAAGGATTTGAATTGCAATTTTCAAACGAATTCTGCAATCATACCCATCTGAATTTCACTTGTTTGATTTTTGCTCACTATTAACCACGTACTAGAGATCTATTTATGTACATGTGCATGTGTATGTTCACATGTGCACACAAACAGTGGTGGATCGGACAAAGAAAGTGACCAAAGTTGACCGCAAAGTGGTGTTCCATGTGTTCAACCGTTAACAAGCCTTTTACATTCAATTGCAAACAGTTGTGTGGCAGGAATTGGTCACTAATACCCATTTCTTTACCAACAACATTTCTTGTTAACATACATCTTTCTACTCAAAATTAGCATTAATACTCATGAAATTTCTACTGAACATGTTCATGGGATAGGTCAAGCTATTTCCTCTAGCTGCAGATATATGTGCTTGGAAACTTAAGAACTAAATTTATTTCACCACATACCTTGAGGCAAAGACGTGAGGACAAGTCTTTGTCAAAGACGCCAAGAGCAATCACCGGAAATGATGTAAAGGCAATGTTATAGAAGGATATGAACCAGTCGTTGTATGCAGGTAGTGCTGAGAAAGATGTATGAGCCTCAAAGCAGAAGAGGGTGAAGCCGAATGTTATGTTCTTGTAGAAAAAGTAGCATATCTGAGTTCATGGAAAAAAAAACAAAATGAAATGTCAGTCATGCCTATCAAGAATTTCCCATGAAGTAATCCAACATAACATGACATACAAGAGTAGCCACCCACATTCAGAACGAAAACTAGTTCATTAACCTTGTTTATAAGGTAAGCATTCATAAGAAACATCTGCATTATATTTAAAACTCGAACCATTTATTCATAAGAAATTTTAGGGGTTTCCAGTATTAGTCCCTTAAATCTTTCATATTTTGAAATTAGTCCCCTCAAATCATCAAAATTGCTATTAGATCTGCCAATTCTTAGGTTATTTTGAAATTAGTCCTTCAAATCATTGAAATTTCTATTAGGTCACCTAATTCATGTTATTTTGAAATTATTCTCTCCAATCAAGAATAGAAGTGAAAATTAGAGGGATTAATTTGAAACAACTATGATAATCAGGGAACCTAAAACAATTTCAATGATTTGAGGGACTAATTTAAAAGTAACTAAAGAAGAGGGGGACCTAATGGCGATTTCAATGATATAAGGGACTATTCAAAATTTGAAAGATTTCAGGGACTAATATTGGGGGGAACCTTAAATTTTAAACACAGAAAGCAAAATTGAGCTGGATGGTAATATCAGTCAAACTGGAGCAGAAATCAACATAAAGATATTTAAAAGCTTATTAAGTTTTTCATAAAGATGAATCAAGGGCCATAATACAGAAAAGAAAAACCAATCATACTCCACAACTTGAGGCTTCCGAACAGCACATTATAAATCAGCATAATATACTGACGACTTGTAGCAAAAACTACTAGCAGGAAAATATAATGTTTCAAAACTAAACATCATTTGTCTGAAGGAAATGTCTAAAACAATTTTGTAAGTCTGACAAATTTTTGTACTGCTCCTCGTCTACCAAACGCATTCTCCTTCCTTAACTCAGCCGTACCAGCAGCAAGAAGAAATTAAGCATTGAACAAATAAAGTTATCTGAAGCCAAGGAAGGAAGAAAAATAATGAGATCGAATCTGTATGGCGTTTAAAGGAATATCTGAATCTTCAAAAACATTTAGTGGGGGTTTCACAATTACCCCTACTTGTACCAGATTTCTGCTCTTTTTTATAATCTGACAGTGCCACCTAGAGTATTTCAACTCTGCTACGATCATTTTATCTTAGTTAATAGTATTTGTCATTTGAAATGGTGAAACCAGCGTTAGCACATTATATCCATGTAATAAAACCCTCCTAAAGTCACCAATTACATAACACCACAGAAGCAAGCCAATATCACATATTATCCTGAACATTCCAAACAGCAGATTCTGGGTACAGAAAAGACTCATTATGTTGGCTTACTTGGTTGGGCAGATAAAGTTCAGTTAGGACAATCTGACATGTTAGGCAGACAAGGAAATTTTTAAGTTAGTTTTTGACCCCACATGAACCTCTGATCCATCGCTACAGCAAGACACTTGTCCAAATCCCTTACTAAAACATTTGATGCTTCTCAATACACTTAAATTGCTTAGGTCCATATTCCAATCCTTTAACCTATTTAAAACTTTTATTGAATATTTCTGCTCTGAGCACATAAAGACCTATCTAAATTTTATTCTATTCAAACCTTACAAACAGGCAAATTTATTTACATGCATCCATTAGGCATACACACATTTATCTCTTATTTATATGCAACCATTAGGCATATACACAATTATCTCTTATTTGTATCAACCATTAGGCATATACACAATTCCCTCTTATTTATATGCAACCATTATACAAAATTATCTCTAATCTCATTTTCCGTAAGACAATACTGAAGAGGCATGTTGGACAGATAGCTAGAAATTCATCCCAAAGAAATAATTTAAACAACATAAAAGATTTAAACTGATAAAAATGTAAACATGACACTGGTGAAAACAGAAAGCAAAAGGCAATGAAAGGATGCTCTTTGATGATAATATGAGAGACCCTATGTTCAGTCGTTGGTAGTGGGACCCCCTCGAAAATGGTCTCCCTAATTACTAAACTCATTTGAAAATGGTCCCCACTTTAGATGAGTGGATGAGATTGAGTCACCTCACTACCAAGGACCAAAACTAGTTCTTGGCATGAAGGACACACTAGAGGGGGGCGGGAGCATACAATCCTAAAGAGTAAAAATAAAAATGGACATCAATAGAAGAACTAAGAAACAACCGATGTTAAAAAGAAGATTAGCTGAACAAAGTAATATTAAAGGAAAAACTTTGAAGATCATTTGCGTCTTACCGGTTCTAAAGACCAAAGAGTAGTTATGAAGAGAGAAAGAGAAGATAAAAGGGAATATGATCGTAGTGAAATCTGAATTGGTTTTTCTAGTCAGACAAGTCAGAAGACAGTGACAAGCTTTGGCATGCTAAAAATCAGTGCAAAGTAGAGCATTAAGCATTAAAAGAGACTCAATACTACTTAAGAAGAAACAGAATACATCTTGGCCCTCGGGCCACTACCATTAAATTGGACTGTAACTAGCCTTATAACATATCAAAATAAATTCGCATGCTAGTCGTTATTCCCATATAATTAGTGTTAGTATATAAAATAACTCTCAACCCTCATCATATCTCTGGAGTTTTCATGTAATAGAAGTAAATTTAAAATGGTTTCTGAGCAACTCAGGTTCGGCTCTTACTGGTCACAAATTTCTAATGCGTATTAAAAATTAATACACTCTGTGAGTTCAGGTTTCAGCCCATGAAACACCCCTTAACTTGTGGAAACATATTAGAATATAAAATTATAACTAGAAATCTTCACCATAACTTTAAAGTTTGGGTGGTGGCAGAAACTTTAAGACTTAGAATCCAAATTTTAAGTAGGACTGAGAATATTGCTCGAAACACAGTTTCAAAAAGCAAGCTTAGATGGCTGACAAGAAGCTAATAGCCAACTTCATTGTCTCGGCATTTTCGCCTTTCACATGCTTGGTTTGATAACCAAAACCGTGCTCGTGTATGTATCCCTCTTTAGTTTCAATCTTATTATATAATATAAATTATGAATAACCTGTAGCTTACCTTGCTGACTGCTTTGTAACTTCTTTCTTGCTACTTATTTTTTCAGAATTTTCATTATTTCCAATACTTCTATCAACCATTTATCGGATGCCTTTGGCTTATTCACCCCTGAAGTTTCTCATTCCTTCAAAACTCGCTTTCTCTGACAGTCAAAACGTTTTTCATCACTTCTGCCACTTTCCTGATATGTGAAAAACATTATTACCACATAATGGAAGCTTCTTTTATGTTATTTGACTACATTTTCTTTGTGATTATACGTTCAGAAGCTATAAACTGTTCTACTTAAATGACTTGTTCTTTCAATCTCAACCCCAAGTTAGGTTTAAGGAAGCGAATTGCTTAGGTAGTGGACCAGTTGACAACAAGCTAAAACATTGCCAAATCTCAATGAAATGGATTGGTCTGGATAGGCAAGTCACTACACTAAATATATTCAATGATTTACCAGAAACATTTGTACTTATCCAACCTAACTATTTACAATACAATATCTGAAAACGCGTTGTGGTATTAAAAAGTGTCAAAATACCTCGTTTCAATAAAATTTTCATACTATGTACAACAATTGTTTAAACTGCTTTTTCCCACTTTTCTTCAACTTATCTAGCATATTGGTTAAATCTTATTGGTCACGTCTAAATGCACTATACTTACTATATATGTAATTTTTTTTTCTCTTCTCAAACTCAGTAATGCCAAGATCTTCTATAATTTCTTTTGAAGTTGATATTACTTGGGAGTTGGAAGAAATGCGATGCAGAACAAGCCATTCATGCGCACGTTGAAGGCTTAACAATTTTCTTCTACTACCACCTGAGGAATCCTACTTTTCAATGGAGTACAGTGATTAATTAGAGTAATTCACTTACTACTGCTTCCATTTGTTGGAAACATCAGATGAATCTCTGTCATGTATTTCTCTTGTAAAGGTTTGATGCAAATTGTAGGATTATGTAGATAAGCTTTTCCTTAAGAATCTCAATTGAAAAAAAAAATCTTGCACAGGACGATAGGCAGCCAAACCATTCACTATCTTCAGTTGGGCATATTCAGGAAGATACTCAACATCTTGCCACTAAAGCTTGTTAAGGATGCTTCAAGCCTTGAAAAGCTTAATCTTCAGTGTAGTAATCACTAATCACAAATAGTGTCAGAAAGTTGTTTGTCCTCTAGAATCTAGTCCTATCACTTTATTGGTTCTTTTTTTAGTTTGAAGTCATAAAAGAAGATTAAAATTTGGTAGCTGTTTATATGGTTATTGGGTAAGATGTTGACCGGATATTGACATTTGCGGGATCACTAACGGATCTACCTTAGGCAAACTGGTGTCACATGACACCAGTTAGCCCAAGGTTCCCAACAAAATATAACTCAATGATGTCAAGAATTTGATCTTGCTAGCCTCATAAACTATTAGATTTGGTATTGTAGATGAAATGAAATTATTCCAAAAGGATTAAAATCTACAATGCTCGTATAATGAGATTGAGCTTAAAACATTCAAACTGTATGAAAATCGAGGGAAAATGTGAAATTAATTGTGCAAGAAAAAAACATAATTTTTTGGCAGCATATATTGAGAAAGATATATTCATAGCATTACTAATGCTGTGATTGTATACTTTCTGAAAATACGAAAATGACACTTCTTAGAAATCTTGAATCCGCCACTGTGAGGGATGCAAAGCATAATAGATCATAAGTTTTATATCTTGTCCTATAGAAAAGAGAAATGTTTGTGACATTTGTGCGAGCTACAGTATATGGATAGTTGGGTACTGTTGGATATCAAATTTTATTCCTCAACGCTCATAACAACTATGGAGTTTTGGTGTAGTGGAAATGACTCTATAGTGGTATCAGAATAACCCTGATTCAAATCCCATTAGACAAGCATTTAAGGAAGATTTAAAAAGAAGAACACCCCTATGTAAAATAGTGCAGGTCTCGGCCTGTGGAAAGAAGCTCAACCTGTGGGGTCAATTTGGAGTATAAAATTATAATAGTGAACTCTCATGATTTTCTTCAGTTGAAGGGCTTTTTGAGTGATAATGTACAGGGACAAATGAAATACATGTGTCAGTCTATGTAACCCGGGTATTTCAAATTGGGAGTCATACCTGTACCCGAGACGTATTGTAACCTTACCCATACCCGTACTGAAACTTCTTAGACACTTCTTGAATATATGCATGCGTTTATTCAAGCGTATATTCAGTTATATAATACATGCTTTAACTTAAAATAATCCACATACACTTCTTGGACATATATTCTATGGTGCACATCTATTTCTTATATATTGGTCTTAAGAAAATGAAAAACAATATTGATCTTATATAAATTATTACTTTTAATACATATCAATATACATAATATACATATATATAGCTGTGTCCCCGTACCCTACCTTTTACAAATTTATCATGTCCCCTACACGTACCAGTACCCCATGCAACTTAGGCGCTCATGAATAGAGAATATGTCCTTGCACGTTGAATTCACTTAGAATAATTAGGAAAGCACATAAAAATTAGGAATACTGGAGACTCCCTTGTTCATATAGCAATAGCACAAATTCCAAATATATGGAGTCATCTACATGAATTTTTTTTTTCTGCATTCAGTCTGACAGCGAAAAGTGAGAATCTAAGTGTAAAACTTATCAGGTAATGTCTAGATGATTAAATAACAAAAAGGACCTTGAATATGTTCATATTTTTTCAGTCAAAATAGTGTAGAAGGTAGTGAAGTTCTATGTTGCACAGATATGGGTGCTGGTGCGGACATGGATATGAGACACGGCAAATTTGTAAAAGGCAAAATGTGAGGAGACAACTAAATGTATACATATTAAAATGAAAATTCTATAAAGAACGATATTTTTTTTCCATTCACATGTTATGAGAACAAAAATCACTATACCAGTTTGATGTTTCTTTTATTGAGTAGATTATAAATTGAAAAATCGCTCATTTTTTAACTAGATACCCAAACGACACTTTAAAATCAATACTTATGAACTAAGAATGTGCTAAAATGAACACGTCCTAAGTCCAATGAGTTGCATAAATTTTAGGTAGTGTATGATATGCATCCAAGAACTGTATAATGAGTTTATTAAACTAAAACATATGCTAAGTACATGTCTGAATAAATTTATGTATATATTCAAAAAGTGTTCAAGGAGTGTTAGATACTGACACGGGGATTGTCGGACATGGATACGAAAGACTAGATGAAATATGCAAGTAACCTACGTGAAGCTACTAGGGTTCGTTTTCCTTCGCAAGTACTACAAGAAGCTAAAATTGAAGTAATTGTCATACCATGGCTGAAATACGTCTGTAACACCAATGCCCATGCACAAGCAGCAAACGCTCCAAGAATCGGAATTGAGCTATTGCAAAATCACTTGACATCACAGCCTATAAGCAGAAAAGCTTCACCATGAATTCTAAAGGTATATTTAATTCATGTGCAAATAGAATGTGTAAGAAAAAAAAATGAAGCATTAAGGACACAGTTCATGGTCATCACGGTTTAAAAACATTTCAGAAGAGGAAAAAATAAGTGTTTGCTTAAATAGATAACTTAAACTCAAGGTAAATTATGCTAAATCCCCAAGAACTTTCAGTGTTTTGCAGTAAACCCCTAAAAACTTTCAAAATCGTAATAATCCACCAATAACTTTTGAAATTGCAAAAAACCGCCCAATAAGTTTCTGTTTTTTGCAGATAGCGCCTATAAATTCGAACCAAAAAACAACATAAAAAGAAGAAAGTTATTGGAGGTTTAGTATAATTTACCCAAAACATAATGGGGATTTTCTGCAAAAGTTATTAGGGTTTAGTATGATTTTGAAAGTTATTGGGGTTTACTACAAAATACTAAAATTTCTTCAGGGTTTAGTGTAATTTACCCTTACATATAATATCTTCTACCTAAAGATCTTGCATTACAACTAAATTTACAGAACTAAAAGGTAAATAATAATAATAATAATAATAAAGAACCACCCACCACTTAAGAAATGTTTATTTCAAAATCAAACTACATGAATCCTTTTCGCCAATCCAGCCCTGTTAAGGCTCTAGCCACCATGACATCCTTTTTCAATTTACTTAGCTAATAAGGTAAAACCATAAAATAATTAAATTTAAAATATCTATCCACAGTGTTAAAAACAATATATCACTTTAGTTCCTCATAGTTTCCAGATTTGCCAACTAAGAAATTTTGGTAAGACTAGTTAAATGGGCTTGGGAAATTCTTTGATCTCTCCAAATCAAGTATTTCAAAACTTCTACTCTAATTGAAATTTTCTAATTTCACAATTTCCAGTAATTACCATTTGAAAATGTATTTGTTCAGATAATTTTCAATAATTAAAAAAACTATAAATTTCTTGAGTCTCTAAAGATTTGGAACTTCCGAATTCTACCCTTAGGGCCTGTTTGTTTCGCAAAAAAAGACCGAAAGTGGGGGAAAGTAGGGGAAAAGAAGGTGAATTTCGATGTTTTCCTCCACTTTCAGAGGTTTGGTTCGTCAAAGCTATAACCGAAAGTGGGAGAGAAAATGAGTTGTTACCATATTATTGGTTGATGTGAGTAATTTTTGGTGTTTTCCTCCACTTTCCTTGTTTAGGTTCTTTTCTTGTGTTTGGTTCATTCTTAAAAGTGGGGGAAAATAGATGAGATAAGATGAGTTGTCATTATATTATTGGATGATGTGACACATATTTAGGAAAATCAATTTCCTTGTTTTTTTGGAGTAAAGTGATGGAAGAAAATTTTAGTGAGATGTGATGAGTTGTCACCATATTACTGGATGATGTGAGTAATTTTTAAAGATGATAGAAAATGAAGAAAAGTGGAGGAAAGTGAGTTAGATGAGTTGATTGATGTGACTCATTTCTTGTGTTTTGTTTATTTTTAAAAGTATGAAATGAGATGTGATGGAATGAGTTGTCACAATATTATTGGAGGAAAATGGAGAAAGTAAAGGAAAATGGGTTTTGGAAAGTGGGGGAAAGTGAAAAAGTGAAGGAAAGTGGGTTTTGGATTCTGGGGGAAACGAAACAAACAGCCCCTTATTTGAAATTTCTAACTTTCGCAATTACCAAATCAAAGAGATACAAGTAACTACGATATGAAAGTGTATCTATTAATGGTAACGTTTTACCGAAGAAATGGCTATTGACCCAAAACCAACATTAATTAAGGATACATATTCTAGAATACCATGGAAATTGATTAAACAGCATGCAATTCTTTTTTATATTAAATCGTACGAAGTACAAACTTCCTGTTCCAGATAAAAAAGAATTAAAAGGACAACAGACAGTATGAATTCCACAAGACTGACAAAAATATTTATATCATAAGAAAATATAGGAACCTGCATTCCCTCAGCTCCACTAATACCAATCCCAATGTCGGCCTCTTGAAGCATGCCAACATCATTTGCCCCATCACCAATTGCTAGTGTTGTTCTTCTCGTCTTCCTTTTCACCAATCTAGTAACCTGCAAACCTTCTAGGTTTCTATCATATTACATAAATGTCTATGGCAGCAAAGATTTCTCACATCCTAGAAATAAGCACAATTGACTTGTTAACAAAATTTAAAGAACGTCAATTACTCACCAATGCTTTCTGTTTAGGAGAAGTTCGACAACAGATAACAGATGCACAATAAACTGCCAGATCAAGAAATGGTTTCTCCAGACTACTTGAAAGAGCAAAAGCCAGAGCGTTCCCGTCAATAATAAGGGCATAGGGCGTAGAACTTCCATTTGACGATCGAACTTGAAATTGTGCTGCGCATAATTGGCTTGTGATCCATTCCTGTGAAGCCTAAAGAAGTTCCAGCTTTTTCAGAAACTCTGTTGATGTAAACTAACAGTTCTACTCTAGGAACACTCATAAATTTCTATACCTTCTCAACATATTTCTTGTCTTTTTTCTTTGAGGCTTCAATATCCAATGCATCCAGTGTGATAATGATTTGCTTCATTCCTTTCTTTAGCAAATGACATGCAAACCTGCAGGGTGCTGTGAGTTAACAACAAAAATGGAAAGCATAACAGGATTAAGACTTCAAGTTTAGAATAAAGGATTAGTGAAGTAAACCCGATATTGACTGCAGTTTCCAGTTTATCACCAGTCAAAACCCAGATTTTTATTCCAGCTTGTTGAAGTTTGTCAATACATTCAGGAACCTAAACATAAAAAAAATTCTACCATTATCACCCCTGTCACAAAGTTCATATTCCAATGCATAAAAACAGCAAAAAAATATTTGATTCTTCTGTAAATATTCTAAGTGCTCGCTTCTTCAAAGCGAAGTTTAATCAATAAAGCCCAGAAAATGCATTCCAGGGTAAAGCTAAGTTGTCATTAAAAGCTTTACCTGAACACGAATAGACGTGCAATTTACTGAAAGCATGCGTGTTTTCAAGTTCATTTGTGTACATAAAAAGAATCACTCTGCGGTATAATTTTTATGTAATGGATTCCCTCGGTGACCTGCATTCAGCACTACCATAACAGATAATAATCCACTATAAATGAAAAGGGACAATTCTCAAAAGTGATAAAGATGATAGACCAAGATTAAAGCAGTCCAGTGTGAGAGAGAAGAGGGGGTGAATAAACACGTGGTGCACAACAAGAGTCGCATATCTGTGGAAATATATGATGTGGTTGTATCTTTCGATTTTGACATGCACATACATAAAATCCATGGAGATAAGTCTGCATCACAATCAAAATCAATGGTTGTAAGGTCTTAAATACAATTATTTTGGTTTGGCTTGGTCGATAAAATGCAAGGGAGCAAAACACTTATTTTTGAACCCCATGAACTATAGTATGTGATCACAGAAAATGGTTCAAATCGTAATCATATTATCTGTTTTTATGGGTGCAAGAAACATAATGAAACTTACCCCCTTCTGTAATCTATCCTCGACAGCTGTTGCGCCTATAAGGATCAGATCCCGTTCAATTTTCTCAGATGCAACCTCTACCAGTGTATCATGATCAGCACCAACAGAATTGCGTGCCATAGAGAATTCATCATTCCATATTCTGTATTCTTCTTCACTGAGTATGCGGTATGCAATGGCCATTGTTCGCAAACCAGACTCAGAATATTTACTAATGTGGGATTTGGTCGCAGACTCAAAGGGTTGTAGTTGTACTTCCTTATCAAGCTTGCCAAAGATTACACTAAAAACATGACGATTAACAGCATGGAACTGTCAGCTGGTTTAACAGATTGTTACCTTTTTAAAGTTTGATAACGGAAAGATACCTGTCAGCACCCTTGCAGAATATCATTAATTGGTTCTCCTCAGTCCTAACAATTACAGACATTCGCTTTCGGCTACTACTAAACTCTAGTACATTGAGAAGTTGATACGTCCTGTACAAAAAACAAGGCCATTCAGAAACATGTTTTTGTGTGCTCGTTCATGCATGTGCACATGTACATACATAAAACATGCCTGTACACATAGCATATATGCCATGGGAATACCTGTCAACCTTTCTGCCAATACTTGGATCAAATTCATGCAAAGAGATGCTCGCATGGGTTTTTCGATAAAATTCAAACCCAATTTCCCTTGCAGCTACGACGAAAGCCGACTCATCTGGGGACTCCGCTTCATATGAAACTTCATCAGACTTATTGTTCAGCACAGGAATTGCAGTATGGCAGATCGCTAACACACGGAAGAATATTTGCATAACATCTGGATGATGTTCTTTAACCCACTTTCCCTGCATCAACCTGTCATCTGTAAAATTGAAGCCTTTGACTAACTTTCTAGCCGCGACATCTAGATGTCCCTTTAAAGTAGCTGGTGCATTATTGAATTCCCATATGCCATCGTCTGCTCCTCTTACCACAGCCTTCTCCACTTCAGTATATTCACTGCCATAATCCACACCAGCAATGGAACATTTCACGAACTCCATTGAATTGCATGTTAATGTACCAGTCTTATCTGATAATATAGTATTTACTTGACCAAGTTCTTCATTCAAATTTGATGTGCGAGCACGTGCAGGCTGATCAAATTCCTCAGAGTACATTTCCTGGTCTTGGTTAATGAAGGTACTTTGTAAAATCTTTACAATTTCTATCGATATGTACAATGAAATTGGGATCAAGCAGCCATATAGCATTAAACCTGTTAAAAAGTGAAACGCAGCAGCAAAACTTGCTCTTCTTGGATCAAAGAAAATAGATGAATCATCCGGCCTTAAATACCATCTATTTGCCTTCCCGTCACTAATATCTCTTTTAGTTTTGATTCCAAAGACAACGGATCCACTGGAAGAGAGTAAAACCAAAGAAATAAAAAGGACATAAATGATCTTATCCATTCTCTTTTCAACTGCACTCCTCTTTGAAGGAGGATCTGTCGCATTCTGCACGACTTTCGTGTCATGTCCAGTGAAAATCACCACCCCATAGATATGCTGAGTGTTTCTAAGTTTAGAATCTCTCAAAAGAATCATTTGTGGTGAGAGAGGATATTGCATACCTTCATGATAAAGAGTCCCTATAAAGGAATACAGCTTCTCATTAGGATCCTCACATTTGATCAATGCCTTAAATGTTTTGAAGGAGTTTGCAGTATGGAAATCACAACTTGTCTTCAAACATTGCTTGCGTTTCAAATTTGTCTCTCCGTCAAGGTTCATCGTTTCTACATAACAAACATCGCCATCATTGCTTGAAGAAAGCAAAAGCAGATCGGCAGGGAAAAACTCATCCTTTGCCACCTCAACAATATCTCCTACCCTAAGTTTCTTCCATTCAGTTTCGTGAAAAGCATGATTGCCATCATATACTTTGACCTTTCGATTGTTCACCTCTATATCCTGGGAAGTTATTGAGTTCAATTATAAAGAGGCAAAAAGCAATAGATTCAAATTTCCAAATATACTGATTAGAATAAAGTAAACACTTTGATGTGGTTCACTAGACATCTTCACACTAGGTGAGAGGCTGTGTCACAAATTTGAGCATGTCTATAGTCTATAATAGGTGTGGCTGGTTCTTGCACTGCACACATCAACCGCTTAATATCCTTAAGAAGGACTCTAAAAAGCTAGCACTCGGACGACATTTTTCTAGATTATTTTGGGGGATAATATAAGCCTAGTTTAGGAATGTTGGCAAAGTTTAGATATGTTTCACCTCAAAGAAATCTCACTATTAATGGTTTCAAGTTTTACAAATATGGTGGTCTCACCTATCTGTTCTAAATACAATAGAAAAAATATGTTTTGCTATTGATTGGCGACCTTTGACAGAACTGCATTCCACTGATTGTAGTAACTAAATATGTATATATGTACTATCAGTACTATTTCTTGCATTATTTTAGTTCACATATATGCAGACAACAAGGTACCGTATAGATTTAAAAACGAGCATGCATCAGCAGGCTTATTTACTTTCACAAAAAATTAACAGCGAACCACTTGTGCCTGCTGGGTGATGAAAAGTCATTATAAGAAAACAACATTAGCAGCGAACCACTTTTTTCCCATCCTGGTTTGATCCCTTTTTCAAGTGAAGAAAACAAATTAAGACGCTCGGATGGAAATTTCAACTGGCTGTAAAAGGATCGCTATAGTATCAACTCAGTTAATCCCCAAATCTTGCACAAAATTTCAGCTTTTCTATTTTTCACACATCAATAACATAAGGGAAAGGAAACGAGTAAAAAACAAAAAACAAAACCTGCTGCTTTCTTCGCCAGTCCTCGAGGGCTTCCTTGGCCATGGTGGCCCCCACAACAACAACGAGCGGCAAAAGAACACTAACAGCACGGTACGGCGCCAAAGGGCTGAAGGAGATGCAGGCGACGACGAGGAAGAAGAGATTGGCGACCCGCCGGAACTGCTCGAAGAGGGATTTGGGGACGAAATTGGCGACGGTGTACTTGGTCGTCGACACCGCATTGCCGCAATAACCTAGCGCCAGCGCATCGGAGGACCCTGGGTCGTTGCAGTGAACCACTCGGCCGTAGCCGTCTCGGCGATCTCCGGAGGCCGATCGGGAGACCGTCGGCATTTGCAAAACCCTAGGGCAACGGCATTTGAGACGAGATCGGCGGAGATATATATATATTTGATTTTTTTTCTTTTTCTATTTTTTTTAATGACTTGCTTTGGGGTGTGCTGGAGTAGACGATATCGAAGGTTTCGGGATCTAATATCAACGGCTTCTGTTACGAAGAAAGAAATCAAATAAAGTCAGTAATTTTCACAATTTCACTCCTTCTGCTGGCTCAGCCATGTTTATTTGCACGGAAATAATTATGAACTAACTAAAATAGACGTTTATTTGTAGGGCTGAGCATGGTTCGGTCCAAACCGAAAAAACCGACCAAATCGATCCGAACCGACCCGAAAAAATCGGTTTTATAAGTAGGACGGTTCGGGTCGGTTTGAAAACTTTTTAACCCGAACCGACCCGAACCGAGCCGAATCGACCGAATATAGTGCAATACTAACCATTATGATCTCAAACCCTACCCGACCCGTCCTCAAAGAGTCAAAGACTCAAACCCTAAACTTATTTTCTGAATCATTATGTTGAAAACAATATCATTATATCAGTGTTTAATGCTTCATAATCTCCTACTTTGTTGATATCTTTTTTCTTTAACACGGTTTGTTGTTTGATAAGAAGTTTGATGAAGTTAGAATCGAACAAACCGAACCGAACCGCACCGAACCGACTTGCAACATTTCGGTTCGGTTTTGAATTATAGACGGTTCGGTGCGGTTGTTCAAATTTTAGTAAAAACCGAACCGAACCGACCGTTGCACACCCCTATTTATTTGTATGGAAATAATTATGAACTAGTTGAAGCAAAAGAAGTCGAGACTATTTTTGCTATTTCCAAACAAAAAAATATGTGTAGTTCTCTGAAAAACTTACTTTTAATACTTCCTTAAACGCTTATATGGTGTCTACGTGTCACCATTACTTTCAAAATATTTTTCTAATCCTCAATACTCAGAAGTAGCTCGGAAGTAGTTGAAATACATATTAGTTAGGAAATAAATATTTTTTTTATTAATATTTCCTTTATTAGTTACTTCTAACAACTTTTCATTGATAAAACTGCTCTTAATTTTAACAATTATTTTGTAGTAATTTGTGATGGTCGTCGGCTAGCTTTTCTTTGAGATAAAGAGAACAGTTTGTCTATTAATTCTTTGTCTAAATATCATGTTAATGTTACGATCAAAGAAGCGAGTGAGGAGGAAAATTGGAGATTCATATGAATTTATGGTCATCCGGAGTCTCATCGTAGGCGAGAGGTAAATATTTATTTTGAAGTTATGTGGTTGAATGATTCTTCTTGCTCTCAAGTGGCGAGGGGTCATAACGGCATGAAACTGGTTGTAACGTGCTAGATCAAACTAGAGAGCGTGGCGTGGATTTGAAATTGTGGAAGAAACATGTGTTAATTACTTCCTAGTAATATTTCCAAATGTTATCCAACCAAAAAAGGTAAATGAAGAAGAAGAAGTTCTACTTCCATTACTTCTAAAAATATATGAAACAAACAAAAAAAATGCTATTTTCACTACTTCCTACTTCATAGTTTTGAAAGTTACGTCTATAACCTACTTCTTACTTTTAATACTTTTATTATTCAAACGGGCCCTTAATTGAAGCTCAATAGAGCCAGGATTTTGTTGAGCAAAACGGCACCCATATTTCGAAACTTTGTGACTGGTTAGGTAAACGGGAACGCATGGGGGCATGGAACGAGAATTATCATTTCTCAATTGAACAAATTTTCTAAATAAACCCATTCACAATTTTTTTAAAAAAATCGACCCTATTCAAACTTTATTACAAAAAGCAACTCACTTTCTCATCACATTAGTATCGTGGCCAGAAAGTGGGTCGATCTTTTTTTAAACGTGATCCTAATTAGTCGGGGTTGGCAACCCTGACTATTTTGGACGCCGCTGATAATTTGCAAGCAAAATTAGTCAGGGTTCGAAACCCTGACTAATTTAGCGCATGTTTAAATTGGTTGGGATTGGGAACCCCGACTATTTGAACTGCTTAATTCAAAATGATCGGGGTTCCCAACCCCGACCATTTAGCAGAAAGTTTAGCCCACGCCAGAAATGGTCAGGGTTAGGAACCCCGACCATTTTGTGCACAACGTGCATGAAATGGTTGGGGTTCCCAACCCTAACCATTTTGCAGAGATCTTCCAGCTCACACTCAGCTAGAAAATCGCACTCCTGCTAATACATATCAATTCACCAACTCTTGGTACACATTTATCAATCCACAATGCAATCGTAAACACAAGTAACACACATACCAATCCATAATCGCAAACATTTATTTCACTTACTAAAAATCCATAATCAATCAGATACGTAACATTCAAATGTAACATTCAATTCACTTATACTCAATCGGATATATAACAATTTTAAACATAAACATCCTATCAAGTATATTGAAACTTAACAAATATCGAAACTTAACAAATATCTACAACTCCCTTTCCTCTCCCTCTCCCTATCCCTCTTCTTCCTCTCTCCCTTCCCCATTCACCTTCAACATGAGCTCGGATGATCTCAACGTTCGGTTGTGTGTGAACTTTGGAGTGCATGACATCATCCGACTTGAACCTGCTGTGAACATCCAGCTTGAGCTTGCTGTGAGCCGCCAGCTTCATCATGTGCACAACTTGAGCTTGCTCCCATGTGTCCTCGAACTTGTCGACGCCCGTACCCAATGAGTCGCTCCTCACGTCCATCACGTCTTGCATTACGCGTCCTCTTAAGAGGGGACTGGATCTTTTTTATGATGCGAAGGAACTCGTTCCTCGCCTCTAGCTCGGTAGTCGTTCTTAATGCATCATGTGTAATAGTAGCAACCTCATCAAGCTCTTGTACCTATAAGATAAAAAGCAAAAGAGAATTATTAGCAAGTGGATGGTAATAAAATAATAATCACAAAATACTTGTATATTTTACCTATACACTTACCAACTCTCTCTCAACTGGACCTCTTGGTATGTACTCCTTAGGGACTTTGCTCTCCTGAAATATCCATCGGCGAGAAATTCCCCAATACCACCACAAGTACACACCTAGGTCAGGTGCGTCAACCCTCTCCATCACTATAGCCTTGTACCTCAACTCCCAATTCTAGATGTAAGCATGGCGAATTAATTCCCAATTTGCATGATGTGCTCCTTTTCTGGGATTTCACTCTATTCTTTCTACTGGGTCTAGCATATGTTGCTTTAGTCCAAATTGTCGAAGCACACAGTCAGGCACGTGCATTTCAACAATCTCAAAGCATATAATCGGGATGAGAGCACGCCATATATCTTCACATTCCTTACTGTTGGCCTTCTTGTTTTGATGATGCTTAACAAACAATTTATTACTAATGTTGTTTGTCTAGTGTTTGTGCATTCCTATATTTTGTAAACAAACAACGTTGTTGGAGGATGGATGGAATAGAGCTTCAACGATCATATCCGAAGGAGGTTGGCGGAATGTCGGTGAAGCCTTGCTATTCAAAGTTCAAGATCCAAGTTCAAGCTTCATCCGCGAGATTACCAAGTCAAGCTTATTGAATATCAAGATCATTGCTTGGGTAATTTAGTTTAGGAATTTATATTATGTGTGTTAGTACTTTAAGCTCAATCATATACACACATACACGTTTTGGTTTTTGTATATATATATATATTTTGGTTTGATAGTTTTCAAGTTTTACTATGAAACAATTGAATATAATTAGAAAACATATTTTTGTTTCATACTCATATGCATATATATGATTTCATCAATATCAATTTTAGTTAGTTAAATAAAATAATGTTTTAGTGCATTATATGTGTATTTTGATAAAATACTACATTCATTGTTTATAGACTTCATAACAATAGTTTACATCTTTCTTTAAGTCTATAAAATCATTTTGTATTGTTTCAAAACATGGTTTAGCTAAAATGTCAAAACTCATGTGTTTATATTTTCGTGTTTTGGACCTCCTTGCAAAATGATGATATTTTACATTTGGGAAGTCCTTTCTGATAACTAGTCACTGTAGCATGTTTATTATCATGTCTATAATCATTCCCCAAAGTTTTACATTTTTTGGAATTTATTTGATATTTTTAAACAGCACTTTAAATCCTTCGGTCGACCGCACCGGTCGACCGGATAAGTCTGCTTGTCTTTTTCTCGTTTTTGACCTGGATAGCAGTCGACCGAAATTTCCGTCGATCGACCGATCGTTTCTGTCGATCGACCGCGAATTTCTTCGGTCGACCGCCGCTCGTTCTGACTGCTTCCAACGGCTATTTTTGTTACCGTTGCTGGGGTGTTTTTGGTCTTTTGTTTTGGGAGTTTTGGCTGAGTTTTGAGAGGGTATAAATACCCCATTGCCTTCAGCTCTTCAACTAACCAATGAGAGTTTTAAAACAAGTTTAAGAAAGTTTTAACAAGGGTTTATGTTTGGTTTAAGTTTGTTTAAAAAGCTTTTAAGCATTTGAGAGTTTGTTTTTAAGAAATCAATTTCACAAGAGCTTGAGGAGATCATCTATTGGTGTTTGGGCATTCAACTATTCTCCCTCCAACTCTTGATATATTGAGAAGTTTTCTAAACTCTATTTCTAGCTCTTTTATATATTTGATTATCATTATTATTAAGCTAGAACTACATTGAGTTTAGTTTTGATTTATATCTCTTTGTTCATACACAACCTTTTGAGCTTATTGTATTTACATTCATAGTATAATTTTGGGTTGTGGGTTTGTGACTAGGAGTTGTACTTAATTGAGTTCTCACCTTGTTTAGAGAACAATCAATTGATTTATATTATACTTATTGTGAGATTCACTTTGTAATACACTTATACACCGAGAGGAGTGTGTGGTGAGAGTCGGGGATCGTCCCAAGAGGAGGGGCGTCGGTTCCAACACTTAGTGGGTGTAGAGTGTGATTGCAAGAGTGTGAGTTGTAGAGTTTTCGGTTAGCTAGAAAACCGAGTGTGTAGAAGAAGTTCCGGCTTCCAAACCGGATTGTGTTAGTGGATTTCTCCCCGGGAGTGGGGAGCGGAGACGTAGGACGGAAGGTCCGAACTCCGTGATCATATTGCTTGTTTGAGTTTGTCTTTGGCGTATTTGTTTTTGCATTCATCTTACATCGCCAATTGTACATTGCTCATTTATTTCATCCACTATCTTATTTAGATTATTTGCCCTTGTGTTGTTTATATATCATTGCATATATTTCTATCATATAGGATATATCTCATTGTTCATATTGCTTATCCTAGCTTATATTCTTGTCCAACCCCCCCCCCCCCCCCTCTAGGGTCTAACACCTACAAATATTTGGTAATGACTCCAAAGATAATTCATAGGGCATCCACTTGACCTATAAAGAAGATTAAGTAAATTTACATATCTGTAACAAATGATGTATATTGAGATACTAAACTTTCTATCTCAACAATTCCTCTCTATGATGGGTAGCCTCCATTATAGCAGTGAACTTTGCCTGCCACTGCTCCTTGCAGTGCTAAGTTTTCTTTTTCTTATGCTGACTCTATTCTAACATAGTCTAGATGACTCAAAAAAAATATCAACCCTCTCATTTCAATTGGTATCACGAGACACCAAAACAAACCAAACCTCTAATACCAAAATAAATCCACCACTCCTCATGACCTACATTGTAGCACCCAGTCTCATCGAGACCAGAAACTAATTTCACAATCGATTTTCTAGCAATAAGAGATGAATGGTTTCCTTTTTGTTTATTATTTTAAGAGAATCTTTGCATTTTAGTTTTTAAAATAGAGGTTTTTACTAGGGGTTATGAGTTAAAAATCTAAATGGGTTTTAAGTTAAAAGTGGTCAACCTCTTAGTCAACCCATTCAGCTAAGAATCCCTATATAAGGCTGACAAAACACTAGAGATAATTTTTTTAGATTTCTGACACTTGTACGACTGTCCAAGCTTAGAGGAAGATGAAGAGAGTTTTTCAATGACCGTTCTTCAGTTTTAAGATTATCTTTTTAATAGAAAAATCCTCAGGCAAGTACCAACTTGTTTCTTTCCTCCTTTGATTCTTAAATACATTTAAATTATTTGCTCTCAATGTAATTTGATCCATCATGATTGTTTGTTATCTTATTTTTGAGGTATTATCGAGTTTATATTGATGTTTTTGGTGAAAAACATGCATGTATATGATTTTCGACCCTAAAGTCGTAGAAGTCTAATGAAAATCAGTAGACCATGTTTTGTATGTTAGTATTTATCGTTTTATGTGCCCAACTTCATCTTATAGGAGTAAGTCAAGTTTTGATGACGTTTTGGTAAGCTTTTACAAAACCCAAGTTGACAAAATTTGTGTTTTTATCGAATCCATGACCATGATATATGATCCAAGTATGTTAGATTCATGTTTTCATGTTGAAAACTTATAGAAAAGTATCCCTTAGTTTGACATAAGAAAGGTACGAGAAAACCCTAAGTTAGTGACACGTCTCATTTTCTAGAAGCATTTGATCAACACATGACCGGGCTAGGCAGCATTCACTATTAGGCCAAACACCATCCAAAAATATATACTTAAGCGTATATCAATGATTGGTACATCTATCTCATTAACCATACACAATATAGAATGATAGAATCATACATAAAAGCTAATACAAGAAACTGAAATATGACATTAGAAAGTATTCAGTACAAATACATAGCGGAAGCAAGATACTCAATAAAACTAACAAGTCCCATAGATAATGATTAGCATAAAAGATATTGCAAATTTGATATTGATGTCATCAACTTAGATACATTAAAGCTAGGCCACAAGGCCTCATAAGTCAAAAACAACTGCTATAACTCTCTACAGGATCACAGTTACTACATAGCAGTGAAAAGATAAACATAAACATCAAATTTTAGAAAAAATAACTTAAACAAAACTAAGCAAACTGATAGACAAGCTGGCCGTTAGGAATTTTATCTACGACTGATCACTAGATTTTGATGTACCTTAAAGCAAGAGAGGGAGATGTAGATTCGTCACTGGTGTGCAAATCAGGACAGTTAGAAAAGTTATCTACCAAGTCGTAAAATGAATGAGTGGTTTCTGCACATATAATTGTATCATGAATGCACGAATGGTTTAAATAGAAGAAAAGTTGTATAACTATATCACTTTACATGCTTTTGTAAAAGGAATATGTATCTCAAATATCTAAAACATAGAATAGAAACAAGCAGATAACCAAAACAACATCAACATAGAGATAACAAGGAAAATGCACCTAGCTCCTGAAGTATGATGCAAAGACAGTGTGTGCATCTAACTAATCATATTTTACTTAATCTTGTCTACAGAAAGCTCTCATGGGATAATTGTGTTTGGCATACCCATTGGGAACGTTACCTAGATTGTTAATTTACTTGGTTTGTGTGCACAGACTCATCTGACACTAGTGCTCAAACATAACCTCGAGCCACACATTATCAATGAGATATCCAAATCCCTCCCATTAATTAACCTAAATGAACATTTTTCATTAGTTAGTTATGCATGATATGTTATGCACTAGGCCCGAATAACTCCATCCATAGAGAACATTCATCTTGAGGGTACCCTCTCCGACTGGATTTTCAAAGCAAATGAAACATACACGTCAAATACCAAAGAAAGTCATCATGCCTTGATATACGTGAATACTTGATTTCTTTCTTGGTTTATCATATTTATACTTGATCAAGGTCTTCATGATGGAGAATCGCGAGCCTCCACTCACAGTCGTAATATATCACAAACCAAGAACTTTCTTAATTTCAAAATAAAGAACATTTTTGATTTAGTGTACGAGGGACATGTTGAATATCCAAACATAGGCAATTATCACCATCATATATGTACATTATATCATGTTGCCTAATCATGCACACCCCTAGGGCCAAGTCTCATGATAACATACCGAGCAAACAAAGGACCATGGTATAACCTAGACCAATATGCATAATGTCCATTCTAGGTCAGAGCATACCATATCATAAGATGGCAAAAACTACGATAATACTATGTGATAATACATGGATTTATCATGAATTGAATAAAACAACATAAATACAGAATTATAGCTAAGCCACTAATATAACATCAACTTCATCTCAAGATGGAAAGGACAAGCTTAATTTCATAATTGATATCAGAATATAGGCCAAGAAACCAAAGAAACATGGAAAACAAGCTTAAACCGATCAAAATATCAAAACTAAAAGAATCTATTTTTTTATGATAATCGAATACGCTTAGAGGTTGCGGGCGTGCGCTCACCCTAATGCTACGTCAACCAAGTTCTGAAGCAAAGTGAGAAAAATAAAATCTAAAATCATCTTCAAAATAAGCTTGAGCATGTGCGCTCAAACCCTGTAGAACATTATCCTCTCTGGATTTCACTAAGCGTGTGCACTCATTAGGTCGAGTGTGTGCGCTCGTGCTGGAAACTATAACTCCTAAAATGTTTTCGATCATATACACACTCAATTCAAAATTAAATTAAAAACTAACTTCTACCGAAGTTTTTTACAAATAAAAGGGAAAGTATTTCATCAATTTGTACTTCAAAACATTAAGTATTCACCAATTCACCATTAGAGCTCTAGGACTTGCAATCCAAATCAAAAATAGGGACAAGCCCTTATCCAAACTACTCATTTCAATTCAAAAACATCAAAGGAATACAAAGATCTCAATATACATAAAACCCACACATTTATGTTTCAAATTATGAAATAAAGATTCAATCTTACAAAGGTATCCTTTGTCTATAATATTAGGTCATTTTCCTTGAAAGAGATTGTGGATCTAGAGAAATCCTTCCCTTGATCCAAACCAACAAATTTGAAAAGAAATCAAAATCAGTTTTGGTTAAAATGATATATGAAATCAAGATATAAAACACTCATAAATTAGAACTTTGAAATAATCAACTTAGCAAACAAAATCACTTGCCTTGGTGATGTAGAGTTCTCTTCTCTTAGCCTCAAAGCTCTCCAAACCATAGCCCTAATTTTTGAGAGAGAGAGAGAGAGAGAAAATGATGCTTTTTATATCTCCTAATTAAACGAACAAGGTGTGGAATAAGAATAAAAAAGAAACACATACCTCCTAATCGAAAAGATGAGGATATCAGACTCATCTTCTCTCTCCCAAGTGACCTCACCGAGACGGTTTGGATCTCGAGAGGCTAAGATGAATAAAATACTATGATTCTTAAGGATCTTCTTGCTTTGATTTATGATAGTAACTTGTTCTTTGTCGAAATGAGATAATGTCAAGCTCAGAGATGTCCATGACATCGCCATCCTCCAAAATATAACATCAAATTTGAGAGATAGGGAAAACATCATGCACTTTGAGAAAAGATAGTGGCAACACCAAATAATAAGGTACTTCCTTTACTCATTCTAAGACATCAAACAGTCTTACATATCTAGGATTTAACTTCCCTCTCACTCCAAAGGATAAAACTCTTTGGGGTGGTGAAATCCTCAAGAACACATGACCATCCTCTTTGAACTGTAGTGGTGTCTAGCCTGTGTTTCTTATCTGATAGTCTTGAGATCTCTTCAAATGCTCCCTTATTACTTGAATCTTATCCATAATTGTGATCACCATTTCTCTAACTTCATCCCAATAAATTGGTGATCTGCATCTTCTATCATACCGTGCCTCATACAATACCATTTGAACACTAGCCTGGTCTGTTGTAAGAAACTCTGCAAGATGTATATAGAACTCCTATGTCCCTCCAAAATTGACCATACAAGCTCTCAACATGTCCTCCAAAATATGAATGATACTCTCGGACTGGCTATTAATCTACCGGTGGTAAGCTATACTAAGATGAAGACGATTTCCTAGCTTAGCATGATTCTCTTGCTAGATGTGTGATAGAAAACGGGCATCTATGTTTGATAACCATGCTATAAGTGTGATAGAGAATGTGTATCTTTGTCGACCAAGATACTAAGAGGTACTCTATGAAGTCATACAATTTCCTGCATGTATCTTTTAGTGAGCAGATCGGTAGGCTGCCCTGCTCTAGATGGTGTAACGTGGGGCAAGTGTTAGGACTCATGTTTATGAGCCTACTATCTAATATTGTTTTGATAATTTACAAACAATCCCTAATATCATTTATCTAGTGTTTGTATTTGCCTATTAGGTAATCTAGACAAACAACATATTGGAGGTTGGTTGGACTTACGCTTTCACGATCACATCCAATGGAGGTTGACGGAAAAGTGGAATGAAGCCTTGCATTTCAAGTCAAGATCCAATCAAGCTTCATCCACAACCAAGTCGAGCTTAACGAAGATCAATAGCTTGGTTATAATAGTTTAAGTTTATACTTTGTGTGTTGATACTTAGAGCTCAAATTATTCATACACACGCATATTGTTTAATATATTGTGTTTTTGGATTATAGATAAAATAACAATGTTTTACATCTTTCATAAAAGTCTATCAATCCATTAAAAAGTTTTTCAAAAAGTGTGCTTGAAATAGCTTTTATCAAAATTAAGTTTTTATTATTTTCATGCTTTCAAGTTTAGCCATATAAATATGAAACAAATGTATATAATCATATATACACATATTTTTTTCATGTTTATATGTGTTTTCATTAATTAACATGTTTGAATTCAATGAAATCATGTTTATTGCATAACATATGTGTATTTTTTTATAAAACTTTGTGTTCTTTGTTTATGGACTTGATAATACTAGTTTATATGTTTTCCTAAGTCTATAAAGCCATACAAAAGTTTTCAAACTTTAGTTTAAGTCAAAATGACAAAAATAAGAGTATTGTGTTTTCATGTTTTGGACTATTTTGTAAAATAAAGTATTTTCACAAATAGAAAATGTAATTTAAAAAATTCTTTTTGTAACATGTTTATTTTCATGTTTATAAACATTCTTCAAAGTTTTACATTTTTTTGGAATTTATTTGATATTTTTAAATGGTGGTTTAAATTCAAATTTTTGCAATTCAATGTTCTGAAAACTACATATACCAGTTTTCGGTCAACCGAACAAGTCCTCCTGTTGACCGACCATCAGTTTTCAGTCGACCGAAAAGGTTCTGCCAATCATCCAACCATAAAGTGTTTTTCAGCATTTGTTTCTGAGGGTTCCTCAGTCGAACGACAATCTTGTTTCGGTTGACCGATGGTGTCACACCCCGCTTCCCAAAATACCCGGGGATCGGAACGTGAACAAGCCCACGACGTATTAAATTGAGAAGAAATATACACTAATATTTTTTTTTCTTTTCTTCTCAATCCAATACGCTAAGCGTCTGAAAATAAATACAATGCGAAGTCACAGGTCCCTAAGCGTCTGAAAATAAATACAATGCGAAGTCACAGGTCCCCGATCACAATCAGCAAGAATATAATAGACGAACTCAGAATAAAAGGTCACAGGTCCCCGATCACAATCAGCAAGAATATAATAGACGAACTCAGAATAAAAGATCATATCACAACTGGGATAACATCCGAGATTTAATATTCGGGTCAACATGCCCTTATACAAAACTATCTAAATGAAATACTGGAGAATATAAATATATACTGAACGAAAAGAAATGAAAGTGCTACAAAACAAACTGAAAGGAATGACTAAGCTTCGGCTTCTTTTTCTGCTACGTCTGCAAGGCACTCATGCTGAGAATCCTCTGGCTCCTGGCGATCTCCTAACTGAACCTGTTCTTCATCTATGTCTGACGTACACCAGAGAAAACAGGTGTACGTCAGGGTATATGGCACACGGCAAGATCCCAAAAGGAAGAATAGAACGGTCATGCGACCAATGCAATAATGGTAATAACAATGGAAACATGCAACTGAAATACTAATAATCTAAATATAATTTACTACTAGAATAGAATAATCATAATAAATTCCAGGAAATCAACCAAGTAACAAGTCGATCATGCAGCTAGCGATCAGAATAATCATCCAAGTACAGGGTCATACACTAGCTGGAATTAATACTTAAAGATCTACAATTGGAGACGTAGTACGTCGAGCGAAATAATCCAAACAAGGAAACCCTCATGTATATATCATATGTCTTAAATTGTAGATAATTAAATATTAACCCCGATCTATGTATGAAAAGAAACACAACTGGCCTACATCTCACAAGAAATCATACCTAGCCAAGAAACGAGGTCATGTAACTAGCCATTCTATAACAGGTCACTGGTCACATCTCACACAGAGTCAACGCTCATATCATCGGATAACTGACTGTTCGCATATCCCCCACGTGCATCCAATCAAATAAATTCATGAACCAAAGTAGCGACACCGATCTACTTTGACCTAATCAATCAGCCCTCAGTGGCGACACCGATCCACTGTGACTCAACATACCAACCCCAGTGGCGACACCGATCCACTGTGACTCAACATACCAACCCCAGTGGCGACACCGATCCACTGGTACGAACCTGGAAGATATATCAATAGTCTTATCCAATTACATGAACCATGACTTCCCCATCCCAACTCTTCTCGTTTTTCTAAGACAACAACACACGAGTCTCTAGGTCTTACTCACGTCACACATGTCATTCTAGTCATAAACTACTAACGATTCTTAATACAATCAGGAACAATAAAAACAGACATGTCAAATATAGTAAAATAATCACAAACATGAAATGTAATCATGAATCAGCAACTACGTACTTCAGAAAATAATTCTTTTCCCAAAATAATTTCTTTTAAAAATTATTTCTCATTATAATAATCCAAAATATTCTATTTCCTAGAATAAATTCTTTAAAATTATTTCTCATCAATTATTATTCTAAAATAATTCTTTTTCTCAAAATAATTTCTTTTTAAATATTATAAATTCTCCAAAATGATTCCGTTATCAAAATAAATTCTTTCACTTCATTATCACTATTCCGAAAATACCATTTATCACATAATTATGATTTAAATCAATATTATTCATCAAACCCACGCAGATAATAGCAATTATAAATTAACATAACCAAATAATTCACCAATTCATCAACAAGCTCACGCAGATAATAACAATTCATAATCTAATTTATGCAACTAAATAACGGTATATATAAATTGGAAATGACGAGTCAAGAGGAGCGGGATCTTGCCTCGGGGTTGTGTCGAATGAATCGACGCTGACGGTGCGGGGCTACGGGTGAGGTGACGGTGACAAACGACTGTCGGAGGTTGGGGGCAAATCAAGACGGTATCTGGGGCTATTCCAACGGAGAAGATGGGTGTCATCGGCGACGATGGACGGCAAGTGCGGCATGGCGCGATTGGAGGGGTGGAGCTCAGGGCGTGGGTGGTTGCTGCGTGATGGGAGTCGTGGGTTCGGTGCTGGACGGTGGTGGTGTGGCGGGTCTAGTCCGGTGAGACGCCGCCGAAGCAGTCGAGCCGATGCCGAGGCGTTGGTGAAGGCCGAGCGGGGGAGGGGCGCGTGGCGCAAGGCAGGGACCTGGGTTCAGGCGGTGAGCAGGGGATAGCTTGGAGGGCGGCGGCACAGCGACTGAGCAGGTGGAGCTCAGGGAGCTGGTGCGCGTGGCGGTCACTAACCCTGCGCAATCGAGCCAACCAAAATTAAACACGCCGCCCACAAGGGATACACACCGCCCAATTGTATCCGTGAGTGGTGGAGTGATCGCAGGGGCTGATGCCGGCGAGTTCGAGCTTAGCGCGGCGTCTACTTGGACGGCGTGGCCGTGAGACGACGGTGCTTGGTCTGGAGGTCAACGACAAGCGAACGACGGCTGGACGGGGCTGAGCTCGCAAGCTCGAGGCAGGGTAGGACGACGAGGGTGAGGGATTGTGTCGGTCGTGGTCGAGCTGGCGGTGAGTTGGCTCGGCGGAGCTTGAGGCTTGGGAGGGCCCAGCTGGGGTTGGTCGACCGGTGTGTGCGCAGCTCGTCTCAGAGTTCAGGAGGTGGTGGGGGTTGGGTTCGTTTGAGAGAGATGAGGAGGAGGGGGGGCTGATGAGTGAATGATTAAGATGGAGAGAGAAAGAGCTCGTGCCAGAGAGAGAGAGCACGGGTGATTAAAAAAGAAAGGGAGGGGACAAGATGCGGAAATTGAGGAGAAAATCAAGGAAATGGGGTAGGGGAGACTGGGGGTGTATAATTGGAGAGAGAGAGAGAGAGTAATTATAGAGAGAGACTATGAGTTTCTTGGCAACAGGGGAAAACCAGATAACAGTTAAATTGACTGTCGTACTGATTAGCTAACAACTATATATAGATCTAGGAAGATAAGAGGTGCAAACTAAATAATAATACAAGATAAATATCAATAATGATAATAACAACAACAATAATAATAATGAATAACAATGATAATAAATAACAATAAAAATAATAATAATGAATAACAAAATAATAATGAACAACAACAATAATAATAATGATAATGAATAACCAAACATTAACTTAACAGTTTTTATCGCAACAATTAAATTTATAATTAGCAAAACCATTAAAATAAATATAAATTTGTATTTTTGACTCATAGAAAAATCTAGAAAATTGGGGAAAATACAAATACTCTTTTAGAAATAAAATTTTATATTAAATACCATGAAAAATCATTTAAACTAGTATTTGAATTTCACGGTCATTACAGATGGATACCCTTCGGTCGACCTACCAGTGTCAACCGGTCGACCGACTTTGTGACCGTTGCTTCCAACGGCTAGTTTCCCATTCCTGATTTTTTATGGTTTTTTGTCTTTTTCTTTGTCTTTGGGTTATTGTATTGAGTTCACATAAATACCCCTCAGCCCTCAACACTTAGATTTATCTAAGAAAAATTTAAAACAAGTTTACAAGTGGTTTAAGGGTGTTTAAGTTTGTTTCAAGTTTGTGATTGTATGAAGAAGTTTTCACAAAGAGGAGGCTTACAATTTCGTTTGAGGAATTCATCCTCATTCTCTCTTCTACATCTCTTTGTGATTTTGAAGAAGTTTTCTAAACTCAATTATCTAGCTTTTTATTCTTGAATTTTCATTTTTACTCATTGTTTACACACACCCACTTGAGCTTAAGTATTTCATACATAGTATAATTGGTGTTGTATGCTTGTAACACTAAGTGTGGGCTTACATTGAGTTCTCATATATTATAGAGAATAAACATTTTTATTATGCTTATTGTGAGATACATTTGTAATACACTTGTGTACCGAGAGGAGTGTATGGTGAGAGACGTGATCAATACCAAGAGGAGTGGCGTTAGTAGTAAAGCCCATAGAGATGTTGTAAATCTAAGCACTTGAGGGAGGCGGCACATGAGAGACCAACACTTGAGGGTGTAGTGTGTGATTACATCGTGAGTGATTGTGAGAGTTTTTGGTGAGCTAGTGTAGGTGTAAATTTTGATCTCCCGAAATAGGGATTTCGTTTGTATTGATAAGAATAGCTTATTACAAACTAATGAATCAAAATTACAATAGAAGCGGAGGGAATGCCCTCCTTGTTTAACGTGGGGACTTTCGGTAGCTATAGGACGCTTCACTCGGTTCTTGCATCGAGTCTACTTCCCTTGGACGATTCGATCGAGGTTGCTGGCAAGCTTTAGTACGCAGTAGGAGCTCGGGTCGGTAGAGTTCAAGTCTCCGAGTTTGATGGCGATCAGGGCCCGAAACTAGGAGAAGATGCTACAGTGTAAAGCTTATGCAAAGAGCTTGTCGTCAACTCGGTTGAGAGTTGAGAGCTAGTGGTTCAGCCAACTGATTGGTTTAATCAATTGACTATGAGCGAATTCAACTGCTAAGCTGAACTTCTGACCGAACCCCTTCTCCGTGGCCGGAAGAAGTTCTTAAATAGAGGAGAGACGGCATGACCACTCCTTGAATCATGGGATATGACCATGTACTGTTGGGAGATACCATGCCTTTGGCTTGTACCATAAGCGGTTACTTGATGGGCTCGGAGCACTGTACTCCTTCCCTTCACATCGTGAGGAGTGGGAAAGCCCATCCTTGTACGTGCTATTACGGCTGCCAGGTACTAGTTCGGCAAGCTTTACTCATGCAGGCGAGGTGATATTCAATCGTGAGCACGCAGGCGGACTTGGCGACTGCATGGATTTGACTGGTCGCTCGTATTGTGAGCGGTTACTTGATGGGCTTGGAGTACTATGCTCCCTCCCTTCACGTCGTGGGAAGTGGGAAGTCCTATACATGTATGTAGCGTAGTGGTTGCCGAGTACACTAGCGAGTTCACCGTTCTTAGGCGAATTCAACTTTCGACTTGAGCGGGTGAGTCGAGTAAGTAGGCGAGTTTCAGCCATAAGTATGCAGGCGGACATGGCGACTGCATGGATTTGACCGGTCGCTCGTACTGTGAGCGGCTACTTGATGGGCTTGGAGTACTATGCTCTCTCCCTTCACGTCGTGGAAAGTAGGAAGTCCCATCCCTGTACGCAGCATAGCAGCTGCCGAGTACACTGGTGATCCTAAAGTTCGTAGGTGAATTCGACTTTTGACTCGAGCGGGCGAGTCGAGTAAACAGACGAATTTCAGCCATTTGGATGATCTTGACTAGTGCGGGCGAGTCGATCATACAGGCGAGTCTGTGGTCAACAAATGCGAGCGAATTTGGCGACTGCGTGGTTTGGGTTCGTGCTAGCGAGTCAAGCCCATGGGTGAGCCCTACCCTCAAATTGTGTGGGCGACTCCGACTCGCAGGTGAATTTCACGTAAGTCTGCAAATGTAATTTTTACCGTCTACAAGACCCCCTTCAAAGTTTCCAGACCTAAACCAACTTGCGTGTGGTCTGGAATACTTTGAATAAAGAAGTTCCTAGCAAAACAGGTGTATTTGGCTCCCCTTTAGGATTTTTAGCAAACCCTCAGCTGTCAACGGGTTTGACTTGCCTTTACCGATTACCGTTTGAATCGGACTAGCCATACTATTCCCCTCAGTATGATGAGTTATCGAGTAGTTTCTCTTAGGCTTAATGCTAAGATTTCTGCTCTAACCCTTAGCTGTTTGAGGTGTGGGTTTGAGTGAGGCTATTCCATTGGTGGTTCAAAACTCTAAACGAGTCGTACTATCCGGAATTCATCTTCAAAGGCAAACAAATTGTTCAGGTGAAATTCATTTTCACAGGCGAAATTTGAAGTTGTGGGGGCGAACCCTTCCTTCAGGCGAAATTCAAATTGGAGGGAGGTGAGCCACGTGTTCGCCGATGAAGCTTCGTGCTTTCCAGCTAAGGCGGCGTGGGTCCGTCGGGTCGCATTAAATTGCAATTTGACAATGTGACGTCAGCTTCGTGCACCTCGCTTGACGATGAATCATGGCCGTGGTTTTCGATTCCAGCCGTTAGGTTCAGTCGGCGATCTCGGTTCGGGTCTCGGGTTTTGATCGACCCATTTTCCGTCTCGACGGTTTCTTCGTAATCGCAAAAGAAAACGAACTGTTGAGAGTGATCTGGACCGTCGATTTTGATCGTGGCCACGTCTCTTAACCGCCCAATGTCTTGCCTCTTGAGAGCGATCATGGCCACGCAAGCCTTTCTGCCTTTAAATAGGCTTTGTCCCCCTCTTTTGAGAGCTACCGTGCTCAGGAACTTCTGCTCGCGTGAAAATTTTTAGAGAGAAAGAACTTCCACCTCGTCCCTGACTCCTCAACATGGCGCTGAAATCCAAGAGATGCATTCCAAAGGGAAAGGGCCCCGCTCGCTATTCTGACAGCATCGCCGTCGGTATGACCATCAGCGTACTTGAGATACACTTGGGTAAGTCAAAAGGTTTGTCTAGCGACTCTGCACTGATTGCTGTCATTGGGTCGGGAGGATGAGCATTGCTCGTCTTCCTCAGTGGACTCTGCCATTTTTGGCAGTTTTCCCGATTTGGGTTATGTTGGCCCCTTTTCAGGCGGAAGGTGACTTCTGCCTTACAGGCGAAGTCAACTTTTATCAGGCGAAGGCGAATTCGATCTTGACAGGCAGATCTTGTCGTTGTCAGGCGGATTTTGCTTTTTGACAGGCGAACTTATTATTCATCTGGCGACTTCACCTGTTTTGGCTTAATAGGCGGATCTTGTCATCCCTAGAGTGGACTAACTCTTTGGTTCTGCCTTGCAGCCACCTTTTCTGACGAATCCCTTTCGAAGGGCGTGGCCATTGGTCTTGTTGGTGGCATGGGCTATACGGCGCCTTCCCGATTCCCTTCCCTTGATTCGGTGCATGTGTTTGCTGCCGACAGGCCAGATGGATTGATCAAGAGAGTCATTGACGGGCACCATTTGACGCTGCGTGAGTTGACCACAGACGCGGTGCTGACGGATGAGGCTAGGACAGAGCTCAAAAAGCCTCATTTTTTGTTTGGTGATGCCGCGACTAATCCTTCAGCTCTATTGCTCGGGGAGAGCAGGTGGCTCCGTGTAGTGGACGGAGTCCGCTACTATCTTCCTAACATGCCGAGAGGGTTCTCAATTATTGAGTTGCGGTCACTTGCAGTCCCAAGAATGATGAACTGGGATCTGACTCCAACTCAGGACGGGGTGACTTGCGGTGTCTTTACAGGCTCCACGGCTGGGTACGGGGTGGACGGCTCCTGCAAGCGTGTGACCACTCTGCGTCCCGGCCTGCCGTTCAATGAGTTGCCCGCTAGGGGGATGACTGCGGTCACGGAGACCTTCTGCCATTGTTTCTTCTGAGCTGAGGGGAAGTTTCCTCCAAAGGACTTCAGGGCCCCGGGGTGGATCTATTCCGCGCCTGGTAGCAGCACTTGGTGGTCTAAGATCACTGGCTATGTCTTGGCTGAGAATTCCGATCTTGTGGATTCAGAGTTATATGTAGCCATCCGGGCCACTCAGCATGGTCTGACAATCAATGCTCCTCAGTTCCACAGCATCCTGAAACTGTATTGTTCGGACAGCGGTACGTTCTTCACCCCCAACGGTGAACTCGGTATAACCCTTCATGAGATGTATGACGTGTCAGGGTTGCCTTTGGGAAGCTTCCCCTACGAGGAGTATGTCCCAAGTCAAGATGAGATTGACCAACTTTCAAACCGCTCCCCTTGGTAGTTGAGACTCTATGGGACTGTCACTACCATATATACCTCAATACCCTGGTGGCAGTAGACCATAAAGGCAAGAAGAAGAGGGCTACGGGGATTAGCCATAAGAACTGGGCTGACTACTTATTCCCGGAGAATGATATCAAGGGACGGCCTACTCTGTCGCTATGTAAGTATGATCAGGCCAAAGTAGAAAGAAGGATGGCCGAAGGGGGAGCCACCGTGACTCTTGAACATGACGAGGGTGGATTCAAATTCAGAATGGTTTTCCACTCATTCCACCACCAGGCTAAGTCCCCTATATCTGGAAAGGCTTTGCTCGTGGGGTACCTCATATTGTGGCTGAAGAGGTGTGTAGTTCCTACTCATTCCTTCGAGGCGATTTTGGTGGAGGTCATCTATCCTGTAGTTTGCTTAGCCCACGGGAAGTCCTACGCATTGGTGTTGGCGATGGTGGCATGTATCCATCGGGGGCTTCGCACATTGACGTCCCAATTTTATTGTGTGTCAAGTGTTGATGAAGGGGAAGGTGAAGTCATCAGGACTCCTAACCCTAGAGTGGGGCTGCTCTACACTTACTTGATGGCATGGTTTGTCTACCATTGCGAGTGCTTGATGAGTGCCACAGTGACTCTTCAAGGGGAAAAGTTCGTCCCGTTCGTCCAGCGTCTGGAGAGATGTTCCTGGAAGTGTAAAGACATCCCTGACGCGAGAAAGGCACTGTCCCACTTTAGCCATTACAATTTTCACCGTTTCTTCCCCTACTTCAGTGGAGGGGGATATGGTGAGTCTCTTAGCGATGTATCGACGGCGGACCACCACACCGTTCTTTCTTGTGGTGCTTTTTGATGGTTGGTGAATATTCGACCGGGGTATCATATCCTGCGAACAGACTCTGTGTGCTACCTCGAGCCGTACATTCCTTGCAGGTTTGCCCGCCAGTTCGGGTACGACCAGCTATACATGGGAAATATCAACCCTTACTTACATTTCGAAGGAGGGTTAGCGGATGGCGCTCGTGGATGGTTCTGAACTCATTTCAAACTTCCTGCAAAGGATCGTGATCTGCACCATACACTCCTGTATTGTCGGTGGTATCAGGGCGCTAGCGCTAATCCTGAGGGCTTCCGGTTCCAGAGTTCCTGTCTGGTGGAGCATGGGCGTCACCCAAGGGGAACTATTCATCCCTCGAGGCGGAAGGGCCGCCAAACTACTAGAGAGTGGTTCCCGAAAGATACTGCTGAAGATATCGAGGATCTTGACATGGGTTGTGGTGAATTCGGGACGCTCGAGGCTCAAGCCCCGTCCCCTGGCCCTTCGCTAGATCCCACCGGTGGGCAGAGAGAATCTGATGAGCTGGCCCGGGTGGGTGAACATCTGGAACAGGCCCGGAGTACGATAGCCGGACGGATGGGGATGCTCATCCTATTCCGGGTAGTTCGCTTCTCTCTAAACGACAGCAGGAGATTGTAGCCGAAAGCTCCAGGGTGGAGGCGGCCAAGAAGGTCCGTCACGAAAAGAAGGTTGAGACTGCCAGAGCGGCAGAAGGTCAGGATGATGCTACTCGGGTGATCATTCCTGGAGTGACTCCTCCTATGACTGGAGGTATTTCGCCTGCTCCCTTCGCTGCATCGGGGACAATCCCGGCAACTTCGAAGGATGCTCCTCTATAGTCTGGTGTGAGGCTACAGGCGGGGGTTTCGACGACCCCTATGATCGTACCAGAAGGTAACCTTTAATACCGTGCCCTCGGGCGTAAGGTCGAATCTGCACCACCTGACATTTGTGTTGACTTAATGTAGGTACTGTTGAGAGAGTAATCTCCATTCATTTCGACGAAGAGGAGGGAAGTAGAGATGAAGAGGGGCTTGGTGGCTCAGGTAAGAGTAGGATCTAGCGTTGTCGATCCGTTCATGCTGAAC
>NC_033798.1:57161504-57194471 GCF_001876935.1 Asparagus officinalis | reverse complement strand
TTTTGTTAAGGGTTTTGACTGAGATTTAGAGTGGGTATAAATACCCTATTGCTGCTCTCTTTCAATGGTATCTAAGAAGTTTTTAAAGAAAAGAAAGTTTTTAACAAGGGTTTTAAAAAGGGTTTAAGCTTGTTTTAAGCTTGTTTAAGGGTTTGGTTTAAAGCTGTTTTGGTTTTCACAAGTGGAGGAGATTATCTTCTTATTTGGTAAGAAGTTTTTAACAAGGGTTTTAAAAAGGAGTTTAAGCTTGTTTAAGGGTTTCGTTTAAGCTGTTTTGGTTTTCACAAGTGGAGGAGATTATCTTCTTGTTTTGGGCTCATATCTCCATCTCTCCATCTTGATCTAGAGAAGTTTTCTAAACTCAAACTCTAGCTTTACATTTATATACTTGTTTGATTATCATTGTTCTTAAGCTAGATTTTATATTTGAGTTTAGTTTGATTTTGATTTCACTCATTGTTACACACACCCACTTTGAGCTTATTGTATTTGCATACATAGTATATTAGGGTTGTGATAGATTGTAACATTGAGTTGTGCTTAATTGTGTCCTCATCTATTGTAGAGAACAAATTTATATTTGTTACATTGTGAATGTTGTAAGGTTTTCGGTGAGCTAGAAAACCGAGTGTGTTGTGAAGTTTTCGGTGAACTAGAAAACCGAGTGTGAGGAGTGGACGTTGATCGGTGATCGTTGAAAACCGACATAGTGTGATTGTAAACGTTATTCGGGTGAGCGTAGAAAACCCGGTTGTGATAGTGGATTTCTCCCCGGGAGTGGGGAGCGGAGACGTAGGACGGAAGGTCCGAACTCCGTGATCATTTGATTGTGTTTGAGTGTGCTTTGGCGTTCATTTATATTTATGTTCATATCTTATATCGCCATTGTGCATTGTTCATTACTATATCATCCACTATCTTGTTTAGGTTATTTACCCTTGTGTTGTTTATATATCCTTGCACATACATTGCCTATATCTCATTATTAGGATATATCTTGTTGTTCATATTGCTTATCCTAGCTCATATATATTATTGTATTTCACACTTGCTAGGATAACTTCTTAATAAGTTTTAATTAGCATTTCAATCGGATTATATTAGCATAAGACCCTAATCACCCCCTCTAGGGTCTAACAACCACTAGTAGACATGTCACTAGTTGTAATTTTTCAAAGATCATCTGCCAGAAGTGCCGTTCTAATCTTATCTATCTTTAAATTGTCACCTACAAGCATTAATGTTTGTACCAAGTTCTCATAAGACTTTGGTAAAGAAAGAAGTAGCAGAAGTGCTTGATCCTCATCTTCTACTATCACATCAATGTCTTTCAAATCTGATATGATCCTATCGAACTTGTTGATGTATTCACAGATTGACGAGCCTTCCTCCATCTTGCAAGTATACAATTTGGATTTCAAGTAGATCCGATTTATTAGACTCTTCGTCTTGAAGGTATTCCCTAACTTTGACCACACGCCCGCAGCCGTTTCCTCTCCATCCACTAAGAAAGTAATGTCCCTCTCAAAGCATAGGATAATCGATGCTCGTGCTTCGAGATCTAACTCTTCCTAATCCTCATCTGACATATCTTTGTGCTTCTTTTCTCTTCCTGCCAAAGCCTTGTACAATTTCTGTAAAATCAGAGAATTTTTCATCTGCATCCTCCAATAGGAAAAATCATTCTTCCCATTGAACTTTTTGATCTCATACTTTTTAACTTTAACTATTTTACTTGTAGATGTCATTCTTCGCTTGTATTAATAAATCCGCTTCTCTCAGAAAATTTCAATAAATACCTTGTGTGCACCACACAATAATCAAACACCAGCTCAGATCAGAATTTTTACCACCACCAATCTGAATAAGGGGCTCTAATACCAATTGATGGGAGCGAGGGAACACCTATACTGCCGCGGAAGCTAAATCAATCCTGAGAGAAAACAACCCTAGCTTAAGTTTACGCCAAACTCAAACCAACCAATACAAACAATAGTGAATACACAGATAAAATAATAAGTAAATAAGACAAGACAACGAATTTACGTGGTTCGACAAGCTTGCCTACGTCAATGGGAGCCGCACAATTAATTTCTTATTTAACCACAAGAAATTACAAAACTTGCTAAGAGAAGATCTCAAACTTGAGATCTCTCTACAGTATTGCTTGTGATTTATTCAACTAAAGCAAAAATCAATCTCAATTTTCTTGACTGAAAATTGCTCCTCAAAATCCCTAAGAAGAGCCGCCGCCACAGAGAGAAAAATCCTCTCTGTTAAAATTGCGAGAGAGAGTGAGAGCTCCACACCACTCTCGTGAATGAGGTTTCCCTTTTATAGAGAAACCCTAGGGCGATCTGCGATCCAGCTTGATCCAGCTGGCTCCCACCTTCGACAGCCATCAGGCGAGCTCCGAGATCTCATCAGGCGAGCTCTCCCACTATTCTCTTCATTTACTAATGCAGCTATAATGCTCAATTATGAATCTAGTTTAGCAAAAGAACATAAAAATCAAGGTGATAGAAACAATGAGGACATCAAAGAAATATTACCCTCCAAAACTAAGACCATAGAAATTTGGACAAAATAAATTTATCCCTTTCCATTAAACTACTCAATATCTCTTCTTTCTCAAATTTCACTGAATAAATGAAATTCTTTGAAACTTTCTTATTTATAAATATCTCATCTATGCTTTCATTAAAAATTATCCAATATTTTTTCCTCAAATTTTCGATTCAAACAAAAAAAATCATTTTCTAAATCTTATGCTAATAATTATTCTATATAATTTTATTTATAAAGATAACAGATTTCTTCTTTCTTACCTTCTATTGGAACAAAATGACAAAATGTAAACTGAAAAATGAGATGCATAGGCATATTCTTCTCCTAAATAAAATAAGTAGTCATTCATAGAGAAAATTTTCATGTGAAATGATAGAAGTAAAACTGGGTGATTGTTGTTAAAGATCCTAACGAAAACTCTGAAGTTGTGGTGATTAATAATTTTCATATTCTAATGGTCTTACCACTTTGTATCGTTCCTTGCGCTCTGCATTTGTGTGCAAATCCACTTGAAAGTGGAAATAACTATGAAATAGATTTAAAATTTTTGAACAAGACATTTTATAGAATATTACTAATTCATGTGTAATCTAACCACAATAAGATAGAAAAATTAAGATTCTATATGCACACTTCATATATCTCTAGACAGACTCAATCACAACAAGATGGATATCACTAAAGTTAGTACATCAATATTGCTATTGTAAAATGATGCATTCTTTGTTGGATATAGTAGTATTACAATATCTTTTTTTCTTTGTTTTAGTCCCACATTAATTAGGATTCTAGAACCTCTCCTCTTACTCTTGTATTTAAACAGTTTAATATAATGAATAAGATAAGTCTATTCTCTTCGCTAAAGCTCTGCTCTTAATATGGTATCAGAGGCATCCCCTTGATTCCAAAGAGACCTCTTTCTTCTTCCTCTACATAGAGCCGCCGAGGGGGTTTTGCCAAAAACTCCACGCTTCCCCTCGGCAGCCTTGACACCCGATTCAACTTTGATGCACCGCCGCATCACTTATAACCTCTCACCGTTCTCTGCTCACTGCAAAATCCTAGCCCTACCTTTGCCGAATGATACTATTCATCCGAGGTACTGTTCACCCGCAGACTACTGTCCTATTTGAGTTAATGTTCATCTTGAACCTTGCTACTTCGATACCAACTTCGACAACAACCTCTTCTTGGCTGCCACTGCTGCTAAGGATAGCCCTTGTCATCGTCGATCAGATCTGATCAGGTTGGAGTCGCTGGTCATCGTTGTCCTTGCGGCTTCAACTCTCGTCCAAACCCTACCGTTGCAAACTCTCGCCTTGCAAAACCCTAGCAGTTCCTTCACTGCAAACCTCTAACTGCCAACACTACCATCACTCCGATTGATGTAATTATACAAACTATTCTTCGCATGCACACAAGGTGTTCAACGAATTGCCTTAGCGAGATTTCTCTCTCTTTGGCCAGCCTCTGGCCAAGCTCTCTCCAGTCAAACACTTTCCACGCACTGATGCTCGCAAGATCTGGTCACCGTGCCTCATCTCGCGACCACAGGTCCGCCCTCTTGCAACCACCCTGCATGACCGCTGATCACTATTGCAACATCATACCTCACCACTTGCAAGATCCAGTCACTGCACCTTCTCCCACGACTGTAGGTCAGCCCACTCACAACCACAGTGCATGACTGCCTATCACCACTGCAATAATATGATCTCGCCGCCTACAATTCCAGTTACCGATGTGCTCTAATTCAACTGCTTCTCGCTAGGTCATGCCAACAACCATCTATGCAAAATTTTATTCATCTTATCCAAACTCATAGTTCTCTATTAACCATGAGTTTGACAGGCCGTGTTAGATATAGTAGTATTAGGATATCTGTTTTCCTTTGTTTTAGTCCCACATTGATTAGGATTCTAGAACCTCTCATTTTACTCTTATATTTAAGCAGTTCAATACACTGAATAAAATAAGTCTTTTCTCTTCCCTAAAGTTTTATTCTTAACATTCTTAACAAGAGACAAAATAAGTAACATGGCAATCATCCTACATTATTGGTAAAAATTCAGAACCCTAGCCAACTATATCAATGCCGTTTTTCTATTAAATACTACCTAGATTCATGTACTAAATTTACAGCTGTCGTGCCCTTATAATTTGTCTCATCCTGATTCTCTAATCTATTTCTAGTTCTCTATGATCTACCTCTTATATGCTTCCAAACTTTTTCTTCTTATCTCAGTTTATTTCTATTCAATCCCAACTCAACATTCTCATTACACACTCATTGCGTGTCATACTTGTTATCGAATTGATACTTCTCTTTCGAACGAAATCTATCTGGGAAATACTCAAAAATTTGGTCTTTTGAGAAACTCTCAAACTCGTATAATAGTTATAGACATTATACTCTGAAAGCTAAGCTGAATTTGATCAATTGCTGGCACAATCTTGATGGAAATGCAGTGAAAGATGTCAATAGCCAACAAGTTTCCACAAAGACATCCTTATCCAGCCTATCAATTTTATTGAAAAGATATACACGAACCAAAAGTTTTACTATTGGCAGGTTACAACGAACACTTTTTGAAGTAATTACATATCTTTGATAACTCAACATGCTAGAAGAACTACAACTGCTATTGCATGAATCAAGATTTATTCCTTTCTTTCCCGTGTTGGCAATAATTAACTGATGCTGGTCTCTAAAGACTAAAGCAATTCATTGATACTCTTTAGGCCTGAACCTGGAAACTGATTGCTCCAGCTTCGGATTACTTAGAATTCGATAGTACAAAACTTTGAAGGTCTAATTAACACAAGAAAACTTCATTAAAATCCATCCTTCAGTGTTGAATCCTCTACCTATCTTCCTCTTTAAACTCGACAGTCTTCTTTGTCACTTAAGAACCAGCAAAACTCTCCCTAGGTTGCACAAACCCCATTCTTTCCTCTTACTCTTGCAACTCTCTCCTATACCTCTCCTTGTCTCTCTTCCCATAGTCATCATATACCTGCATAAAAGAATAACAAATTAAGCAAAAGCAGTTTAAGCAAAACACTACATTGATGCATTTCATATTGTTCCAAAATGTTTACCCTTCTTTCCTCATCTTGCTATACTCCCTTTCCTTGTGAGTATACTAAACTCTGGCTTTGCATGCTCCTCAGCAAAGAAAAGTTGTGAGTTGCATTGAGAGGGTGAGCATGATAGAGCACCCCCGTGAAGGATCCGGGTCCTGACCTTGACACACACAGAATAACCATGCTCGAATTTTCCATCCATCGTTTTTCTGACAACGAGAAGCAATGATTAATGCCTAAATGCTCAATACACATAACTTAGATAGACATAAGTTAGATAGTTAACTGGACTTTGATGTTGCAAAAGCTTGATTACTACTAGTGTAAAAGAAATATATTTACCTATACCAAGATTGTACTTTTTTAGAGCACTAGTACATTGTAGTGCATTGCACGAAGTTTATACTTTGGGAAGGCCGATCCGACATTTGATCAGACCTCCGACCAAAAGTCCGATGTGGAAGTCCAGCAGTTCCACCACTATAGCACCAAAGCTCAAGGGATAATGCAGCACTGGAGTTATGACCTTGATGCCTATCAAGGGCTCAATTTTAATAAAGGCCTTGCATCCTGTGTGAAACTTTTTATCCAAAAGGAAGAATCAAAGACTACTATGACAAGTCAAAGAGAAGGCTTGGGTATGTGACAACTCCTGAAGCTTCACAATCAAAATACGATTCTTCAGGCATGTTCAGTGATATATGTTGTGAACATAGTGTTAATATTATAAGTGCACAATTAAGTTATAGTATAGATACAATATCAATCCCACAGGGAAAAAATTCTAAATTGGATCCTAAAAATGTGTATGGACAAAGGGGAGTGAAAGGGTAGAGATATAAGAGTGTGTGATTATATGCAAATAAAAAGAAAACTAGAACACGAGGGGAGAGAGAGTGAATAAATAAAAAGAAACTAATAATAAAAAAGGAGGAGAAATAAAGAACATAGACAAGAACAAAATCAAGAAGAGAGAAAATAATCAAAAAGAGAAAAAATCAAAATAAGTATAAGATTGAGGAAATTAAGTAGAGAAGATAGGAATCTAGAATTGAATCCACTAGTTAATTTAATTTAGGATTTATGTATGCTCTCTTTTTATCATATTTTACTTTAGATTTACTAAGCATATACTATTAAATCACTTAAGAAAATCATAACCTATTAAAATATAATTTTAAAAAGTCTTCTCAATTAAGAGTAACCATCCTCTTCAAATGGAGTTTTTTACAAAAAAAATTCACATTCAAACCCCTCACCCTCTGTAATAATAAAATTTTTTTATACTAATCAATTATATCGGAGGCCCATCAATTTTTGAATTAAAATAATAATAATAAACAAATCTATGTAAGGCCCATGAGTGTTTTGAAATCAAGAAAGCCCAACTCCATCTTTCCGTAATCCTCTCACGGATCCTAAAAGTTGTTTGGTGATATAATGTTTAACCAACCCCTTGATATCCTCATATCTTCACTAACCAACCCACCTAACCCCTTCATCTCTAAAATCCTCACCCACCAAGCTCACGTCTCTCTCTCTCTCCTCTCTCTCTCTCTCTCTCTCTCTCTTCTCTCTCTCTCTCTCTCTCCTCTTAATCTCTCTCAGTTCTCTCTCCATCTCTCCCTCCAAACTCCTCACTCCGAACCCAACCTCTCAGCTCCTCTCCCTCTCTCTCTTCTCCGTCCAACTTCACCGCCACAACCCGCCTGACCTCCGCTCCAAGCCATCGCTCCTCTCCGCCCTCGAGCTCAAGCTGACATCGCTGCCTCCTCCAAGCTCCACCATCCCCTGAGCTCGACCCGCAGCCTCCGACCTCTCCAAAGCCTTGGTCGCCGCCGACGATCCCCAGCCGTGCTGTTCCACCGAACTCCGACCCCAACGTCGCCGCCAACACCCTCCAGCAACCACGCCGCCTGAGTTCGCTTCTCCGCTCCTCATCCCGCCATTCAGCCCCGACCACGTCATCCCCGATCGCCCGCAACCGTCGCTCCTCCGCTGCCTGCACCACCCAGTTCGGCAGCACTGCTCCACCTGAGCCGCCGCCTCTCACGAGCTCCACCCCCGCCGACCAGCCCCAGCCCAACGCTCAGCCACCTCTCATATTTGCAGCAGGAGCCTCAGCACCAGGATCCACCTCACTCGGAGCCTGGTGTTAGAGAGTTTCGATATATGCGGCCTTCTTTCTTTACTGGTGCCGAGGGACTGCCGAGAGACCTTTAGCAGCAGAGGAGTTCCTCAAGGTCACAGAGACTATCCTTACAGTGACTCGTATTCCCCCTGCAGAGTGGGTAGATCTCATGGATGTTCAGCTTACGGATACATCTAGAATCTGGTGGGCTGCTGAGAAGACACACCTAGAGAGGCCAATTCTGTGGGAGACGTTCACGGATCGCTTCAATAGGAAGTATTTTCCTCAGTCGGCCCGAGATGAGCTCCTGTGTAGATTTGTCGAGCTCAAGCAAGGGGGTCGATCAGTCGACGAGTACGAGGCCTAGTTTTCTTCTTTGAGCCGATATGCTCCCCACTTGGTTACAGACCCTACGATTAGGCGGCATCAGTTTTAAAAGGGTCTGGACAAGTACATTAGGATGGCTCTAGCAGGTAGAGCTTTGGCGACCCATGATGCGGTGCTGGATGCAGCACGGGAGATTAAGAGCGTGCATAAGGAGCCTGAAGACTCACACGTGATTCAAAGCAGGACACCAGCAGCTCCGGTCCGAAATGCCGAACGTCCCCCTCCGAGGTAGCAGTAGCAGGGCCCGCAGAGACAGCAGCACTCTTAGCGTCAGCCATTCCCTCAGAGTCACCCTTATCAGCGTCCTGGAGTGTAGACTCGCGGCCAACCATCGGTGAAGTGTACTCATTGCGGCTACACTGGGCACACCCAGCAGGAGTGTCGTAGGTGTCTTCCTCAGTGCTACGCTTGTGGATCCCCCGATCATGTTAGTTGGAACTGTCTGCAGCGGCACGTTTGCCCCCAACTCCAGTTCGAGCAGCTCTTCCAGCTCCACCTCGACCTGCACCATTTGCACAGCCTCAGCACAGATCCTATCCTCGAGCTGGGCCTCTCCCTCCACAGCAGTAGCTTTATCAGGAAACACATAGGCAACAACCTCAGTGACAGATGTTCATGATGTTAGTCGTAGAAGATGAGGCGAACAATGAAGTTATCACTGGTAAAAACTGTTCATCTTAGTCTTAATTGCATATGAATTTTCTTATTACATAATGATATCATGATAGGATTGTTTATGAATACTAAGTTAGTTGCATTCATCCCCCTATAATAGACAAGGTTCTTGTTTCCTCTGTTCCTGCTTTATCGCTCTTTGACTCTGGAGCTTCCCATTGTTTCTTGTCTCATCGATTTACGAGTGCCCACTCTCTTCCTATAGCTCCTCTGACTACGGGCTGGAATATCAACATGGGCAGTGGTGTCTTAGTAGCATCTAGTGGTTATGAAGCATGCCCTGTGGTCATCTGTGGGAGGGAACTCTTCGTAGATTTTCTGGTGATAGATTTGCCAAGCTTTGATGTAGTTTTTGGGATGGATTGGTTAGGGTTGTTCTTTGCCACCATTGATTGTCGTCGTCGGAGCGTAGTATTCGAGATACCGGATCACCCGAGGTTTGAATTCCTCAGTGGCAGTACATCGGCTGGACCGATAGAGTACAAAGCTAGACCGAAGAAGGCGACGTTTGCTGCCATGCAGGTGGAACCCAAGAAGCCAATTGTAGTTCGGGAATTTGAATATGTATTTCTCGACGACATTTACGGGTTGCCACCAGATCGAGCAATTGAGTTTTCCATAGAATTGAAGCCTAGAACTGCTCCGATCTCCAAGACTCCTTATCGTATGCCTCTAGCTGAGTTGGCCGAGCTACAGACTCAGTTGGATGATCTTTTGTAGAGAGGCTTGATACGACCTAGTGTATCGGCCTGGGGAGCACCTGTGTTGCCTGTAGGGAAGAAGGATGGATCCAAGCGGATGTGCATCGACAACCGGGAGTTGAATGCGGTAACAGTGAAGAATAAGTATCCACTTCCCCGTATCGATGATATCTTCGACCAATTGGGAGGATCGAGAGTATTTTCTAAGCTGGATTTGCGGAGCGGATATCACCAGGTGAAGGTTAAGGATTCTGATGTCCCCAAGACTGCGTTTCGGACGAGATATGGACATTATGAATTCTTAGTAATGCTGTTAGGTGTGACTAATGCACCAGCGACATTCATGAACCGGATGAATCTGATATTCTATGATGTGCTAGACAAGTTTGTGGAGGTCTTTATTGATGATATCTTGGTGTACTCTAAGAGTGATATTCTATGATGTGCTAGACAAGTTTGTGGAGGTCTTTATTGATGATATCTTGGTGTACTCTAAGAGTGAGACTGAACATGCAGAGCATTTGCGGTACGTGTTGAAGACCTTGAGAGAGCATCGGCTATTTGCCAAGTATAGTAAGTGCCAGTTCTGGCTAGATCGTATAGCGTTTCTGGGACACGTGGTGTCAGGAGACGGCATATCAGTGGATCCGGAGAAGGTATCTACAGTGAAGGATTGGCCTACCCCTAAGTCGGTGTCAGACATTAAGAGCTTCCTGGGATTAGCTGTTTACTATCGTCGCTTCATTAGAGATTTTTTGAAGATTGCGGAGCCGATGACACGACTTACGAGGAAGGATATTAATTTTGTCTGGTCCGACGCTTGTGAGCAGGCGTTTGAGGAGTTAAAGTCTCGACTGATTTTGGCCCTGGTCTTGACGATACCAGATAAGAGTGGGAACTTTGAGGTGCTTTTCGACGCATCAGGTAGAGGATTGGGATGCGTTCTTTAGCAGGATGGTCATGTGTTGGCATATGCTTCTCGTCAGTTGAAGAAGCATGAGCAGAATTATCCTACCCACAACTTGGAGTTGGCAGCTGTGATTTTTTCCCTTAAGCTTTGGAGGCATTATCTGTTAGGGGAGCAAGTGAAGGTGTTCACTGACCATAAGAGCTTAAAGTACATATTTACTCAGAAGGATCTCAACATGAGGCAAAGCCGATGGTTAGAGCTGATGGCGGATTACGACATTGATCTTTAGTATCACCCTAGCAAGGTCAATGTGGTACCAGATGCTTTGAGTCGTTTGCTGGCAATCATGACCCTCACGGCTCAGTGGAAACTTCAGCAAGAAGTGAGGGATATGAGTATAGAAGTTCTTCTTCTTCCAGGAGTCACCGCTTCCTTGATGAATCTTCAGATTCAATCGACACTGATCGAGCGAATCAAGGCAGCACAAGCAGGTGACCCATTTCTTTAGAAGTGTAGGGAGCTAGCAGTGGCTGGTCTTCGACCGGAATTTGTTGTTCATGAGGACGGATCCTTACGATTTGGGAGTCGTATATGTGTACCAGGAGGAGATGTTCGAGAGGAGGTATTACGAGAAGCTCACAGCTCACCATATTCTATTCGTCCTGGAGGTACGAAGATGTATAAGGATCTAAAGCTGAACTTTTGGTGGCGTGGTATGAAGAGGGATGTGGCTCGTAGTGTGGCTCAGTGCCTTGTATGTCAGCAGGTGAAGGCAGAGCATTAGCGCATCGCAGGTCTTTTGCAGCCATTGCCTATTCCGGAATGGAAGTGGTAGCATATCACCATGGACTTCGTTACTGGCTTACCTCGGAGCACTAGACAGAATGATACTGTTTGGGTGATCGTAGATTGATTAACCAAATCGGCTCACTTCATTCCTTTCCGAGTGGGACAGTCGACAGAGCATCTTGCTCAGAGATACATGGAGGTAAAATATCTATCTCTATATGTTCGATGAATTCCTTTCCAAGAGTGTTAGTAAACCTCTAGTATTGCAGGAGATCGTGCGATTGCACAGAGTTCCAGTGTGCATCGTTTCGGATCACGATACCCAATTTACCTCAGAGTTCAGGAAGAGTTTGTAGGGGAGTCTTAGGACCAGTCTCAATTTCAGCACAGCTTATCATCCCCAGACCGATGGGCAGTCGGAGAGGACCATTCAAATTTTGGAGGATATGCTTAGAGCTTGTATGCTTGACTTTCACGAGTCGTGGGAAGATCACATGCATTTGGTGGAGTTTGCATACAACAATAGCTTCCAGGCTAGTATTGGAATGGCCCCTTTTGCAGCATTTTATGGCAGGAAGTGCCGCTCTCCTTTGAGTTGGGACGATGTTGGTGAACGGGAGATTTTTGGGCCAGAGTTGATTGAGAGACCAATTGATGCAGTCAGGATCATTCAGGAGCGACTTCGCATAGCATAGGACAGATTCAAGCATTGGGCAGATGCGAAGCACCGGAATTTAGAGTTTCAGCCAGGAGATCATGTATTCCTAAAGATTTCCCCCAACCGAGGCACCATTCGCTTTGGAAGGCGTGGAAAGTTGAGTCCACGATATGTGGGACCTTTCAACGTATTAGAGAGAGTTGGAGAAGTGGCATACCGACTTGCATTACCACCCGTCCTGGCTGGAGTGCATAACATATTCCACATTTCTCAGTTGCGAAAATACGTTGGAGATCCGAGTCATGTCGTAGATTTCTCGGAGATTAAGGTGCGATCTGATTTGACATACGAAAAGCAGCCTGTGGCGATTTTAGACCGAAGGGAGAAGACCCTTTGGAATAAGACCGTTTCGCTTGTTCGTGTGATGTGACACCCAGATTCTCCTGGAGAGTCGAATTGGGAAACTGAGTCTGAGATGCGACAGCGATACCCTCATTTATTTCCTGAATCCTAGTTGTCTTGTCTTGTATCTTATTCTGAAACGTCTTGTATGACTTTTTCTATTTATGGATATGCAATATATTTTGAACTTTATATGAGTTGAGATGAATCTGTCTTTATATTTCGTCCTTATTTTAATTCCGAGGACGGAATTTGTTTTAAGGTGGGTAGGATGTAATGACCGTAAATTTCTAATACGGGTTTAAATAATTTTCTGTTATTTAAATATTAAATATTATTTTTCTAAAAGAGTATTTGTATTTTTCCTAATTTCTCTAGAATTTTCTATGATTTAAAAATACGGTATTATGTTACTTTAATAGTATTGCTAATTATAAATTTAATTGTTTTGGTAAAATTTTTAAATAAATAGTTAATTATTCATTATTGTTATTATTATTATTATTTTGACCATAAATTTTAATATTTATTTTGAATAAATTTTATGATATTTTTAAATTATTTAAGGGGGTATTTTTCCCTGTGTTTTTCCTCTCACCGGTATTTCACTCTGTATCTCTCTCCCCCTAAAACTCTCCCCAATTCACACAAATCCCCACCTCGTGTTTACCCCAACTCTCAACCCACATCCTCCCAACCACCCTATCACATACTCTCTCTCTCAATAAAATCTTCCGCCGTTCTTACTCTCTCTCTAATCTCACACTCAATCTCTCTCTCTGACACTCTCTCTCTATTATCCTCGCATTAAAAGCTGATGTCCCACTCTCTCTCACTCAATCACTCACCATCACTCACTCTCTCTCTTCTTTATTATATTTTCTCTCACTCTGCTCTCCCATTCCCCAAGACTCTCTCTTTCTCCGTCCAATTCACCGCCACAACCCCCTGACCTCCGCCTTCCAAGCCGGCCCGCCCTCTCCGCCCTCAAGCATCAATGGGACACACTGCCCTCAAGCTCCACCATCCCTGGCATCGACCCGCAGCCTCGACTGCTACCAAGCTGCCTGTCGCCGCCGACGATCCCTAACCGCATTATTCCACCGAACTCCGACCCCAACGTCGCCGCCAACACCCTCCAGCAACCCACGCCACCTGAGTTCACTTCTTGCGCTCCTCATCCGCGCCGTTCAGCCCCGACCACGTCATCCCCGACGTCCGTAACCCCGCTCCTTCGTTGGCCTGCACCGCCCAGTTCGTCGCTGCTCCGCCTGACCCGTCGCCTCTCACGAGCTCCACGCCCACCGACCAGCCCCAGCCCAACACTCAGCCACCTCTCACGCCTTCATCTCAACCGCGCCGACCACGGCGCAGCCTTCTCCTACGCTACCGCTCCTCCCAACCTCAGCCAGCCCCTCACCTCCTCCTTGTTCTCCGGCTACCCCAGCCTCCTACTCTCCGTCTAAGCCACCGACCTTTCCGCCGCGGACATCCTGCCACCGAGCCGTCATCGTTAGCAGCATTCCACCGCCTCCTCGTTGCCACACCTCGACGCCTCGATGAACTTTCAGCAGCGCACTACGCCACGTGCTTCGCCAAATCACAGTAGTGACCAACTCCGCCTCAGCTTTCAGATCCGTCAAACCACTGTAGCCTCGCACGGCGACGTCGATACGTTCGACAAAAACCCGAGGCGAGATCTCGCATCCATCTTGCTTTTAATTAATAATTAATATCGTGTTATTATGATGATTAGATATAGATAAATTATTTTGTGGTAATATTATTGTTAGTATGATGATTTAATATGTTTAAATTATTATTGTGGTTAATACATATTTTTGAATATGTACGTGGAATGATGATTGCGAGCGCACCGTGAAAATTAGACTAATAATGTTGTTAATTGCATTTTTAAGAATCCTGAACGTGAAATGACCAGTTATGTTCTAAATTAGAATTTATGGAAATTTATCGAAAAGAAATTAATTAAAGAAATTTATAAAATAGAAGAATATTACTTTTCATGCAGAAAGGAATTTTATGTTGTATTGAATAAATCTTTTTTAATTTTAAATTAGTTATAATGAGAAATAGTTTTAGAGAATAATTTTTGGAAAAAGAATATTATTATTTATGATAGTATGGCTGTTCGTCGTAGAGCGCGACATTTCATGTACAAAAAGATATCGGTTTCTAGATTTCTTTTTACCGTGTTATTATATTAGAGAATATGTAAGTACGGATAATTTGTATGAGAAATTCGGACATCAAGCGGTAAGATAATAATAAAGTCCACTCATGTATTATATCCATGCTGTATTTTGTTTATGCATTTCATGTTCATTACAGTTCTCTTTTTTGCTTCATAAATCTGTGTAATCATGTTTAACATGCCTTACTATATTCATGATCTGTTGATGTGTTAAGAACCTTAGTAGTTCATGACTTAGTGATCTTGTGCGTCACGAACAGACCTAGTGACACGTGTGAGTGTTGACTGAGTCTAGGTGGTGAACCCGAATTTAATAGCAATTATGATTGTTTGATTAGAGAATACAAGAGAGTTGAGATGGGGAAGTCTTTGTTTATGTGATTGGATATGATTCTTGATGTATCTCCCAGGCTCGCCCCATGATCCAGTGTAGCTTGGGGTTAGTTTGTTAGGTCAAAGTGAAGCCAGTGTAGTCACTTTGGTCCGTGAATTGGATATTCACCCGAGTTTAACTTGAGTTTGAACCAGGTTAAAATTGGATTGCGTGTAGCCTCTGACCGATCCAGTGTAGCGGCGTATTGGGTACACGTTGTAAACAGTCAGATATCCGGTGATATGAGTGATGACTTTGTGTGAGAATTGACCAGTGACTTATTATAGGATGGATTAGTCATAGGAATTAGATTACTAGTTGGCTTGAGTACTTCTGTTCATTTTGATAGTAGCAAATGTTCACTTAAACTACTAGATTTACAGAATCATGTTCCATCATTATTATTGTCATAGTATGGGTTGTTAGACCGTTTTATCTGTACATGTGAGATCTTGCCGTGTGCCATACATGCTGACGTACACCTGTTTTCTCTGGTGTGCGTCAGACATAGGAGACGGACAGGTCCAGCTTGACGTGGAAGCAGAGCCAGTGTATGCCGAGCCGGAGTATCCTTCCGATGGAGTGGAAGAACAAACTGAAGCCTAGACGTACTTTTCTTTCTATAGTAGCGGATAGAACACTCTTATAGTATTTTCTTTAGTTTGTGACAGATTTGGTTATTTTGTTAGTATTTCCTTTTATTATGGACTATGTATTTCTTATTTTCTAGTTGAACTATGGTTGTAGTAAGGGTATGTTGAACCCATATTTTATGTCTGGGATGCTCTGTTAATGATATGTTTATTTCTTATTCTGGGTTGTCTTTATATTCTTACTATTGCGATCGGGGACCTGTGATTGAGATTTGTATATTTGACGCTTAACGTATTGGATTGAGAAGAAAAGAAAAAAATGATAGTATATATTTCTTCTTAAACTAATATGTCGCGGGCTTGTTCACGTTCCGATTCCCCGGTATTTTGGGAAGCGGAGCGTGACACACTCATTCAAATAGGAGACCACATTCACATGTGTTGAGAATTGCATGGGGATATGCAACCATTTGAATGAGTGGAGGGGATTATGCCACCTCACTACCAAGCACAACTTTTTGTGCTTGGTACCAAGCATAACTTTTTGTGCTTGGTACCAAGGGGGGGGTGAATAGGGTTTATGCTAATCTAATCCGATTTTATGCCAATTAAAACTTATTAATAAATATCCTAGCAAGAATGATATTTAACAAGATATGAGCAATGATATGAAACTAACACAAGGGTGAAACAAGATGTAAATAATATAGTGGATGAAATAAATAATGAGAGAATGGCAATAAAGATGAACATAAATATAAATGTGCCAAGCCAAACTCAAACAAGCAATATGATCATGGAGTTCGGACATTCCGTCCTACATCTCTGTTCCCCACTCTCGGGAAGAAATCCACTATCACACCGGGTTTTCATCAATCACCCGAAAATGTTTACACCACACAATATTGGTTTTCAACGCTCACCGATCAACGTTCATAATCTCATAATGTAACTACACTAACTACCACCTCAAGTGTTGGTCTCTAGCCCGTGTCTCCCTCAAGTGTTAGGAATTATAACATCTCTCTAGGTATTACCACCTACTCCACTCCTCTTGGGACGACCCCATCTCTCACCACACACTCCTCTTGGTGTACTAGTATCATACAAAATAAATCCTCACAAATAAGCTCTCTACAACAAATGATTGTTCTCTAAACAAGGCGAGAAATCAATTAAGTACAACTCAAAGTTACAATCTCTCACAACCCCAATTATACTATGTATGAAAATACTAGAAACTCAAGTGGGTGTGTGTAACAATGAGATTTAATAAAACAAACTAAACTCAAATAAATCTAGCTTTAAGGAAATAAAAAACAAACAAATAAATAGCTAGGAAAGAGTTTAGAAAAACTTCTCAATATGATAACAAGAGAGAGGGAGAAGAGTGAATGCTCAAACACCAAAGGATGATCTCCTCTTTGCTCTTGTAAAAATTACTTCACAAACCAAACTCTTAAACACATACTAAAACAAACTTAAACACCCTTAAACTTGTTTAAACAATTCTCTTAGTTGATTTTTGGTCTGAGGTATGAGGGGTATTTATAGAGACCCCAAAACACAAGAAAAACAAAACAAAAAGATCAAAAACCCAAAACTAGAACATGCTGAAAAAAACTAGCCGTTACAACATCAGTTGAGTGACGGCTTTCATCAGGCGATTGATGAGCTGACCGTTAGAGGCGTTTTCCTGCTCATCAGTCGACTGACGGACCTTATCAGTCAATTGATGACCTCATCAGTCGACTGGTGAGTCGATCAAAACAAAACAAAAACTTTTTGTTATTCTAGGTGATTTCTTTAGTCGACTGAACACATTCATCAGTCGACTGATAACACTGTATCATCCTGATTAAAACAGAAAATCTGATTTTCAAACTATCTTTAAAAATAGCAAACAAATTCCAAAAATTATGAAACTTTGGAAAATGATTGTAAACATGATAACATACATGTTACAAAAACTGATTTTAAAAAAGCATCTCCCATTTGTAAAATATCATCAATTTGCAAATATGTCCAAAACATGAAAATGTAAACATACTTGTTTTGACATTTAGAGTACACCATGTTTTGAAACATCGTAAACTGATTTTATAGACTTAATAGAAGATGCATATTATGATTGTTAAGTCTATAAACTAGAATACACTATTTTCACATATAATCGTGAAAAATATATATATGTATATGTGTTGTTCATTTTCATGTATATGTGGCAAAACATATTGTTTATCAAGACCAAACATGGTAACTATGAAACATGTATGTATGTATATAAATAAGTATTTGTTTTATATTTAAACTAGAAAACCATGAGGCTTAAAGTACCAACACACATAATATAAACCTAAACTAATTTACCCATGCTAGAAGGTCTTTAATATAGCTCCACATGGTAAACTGTGCGGATTAAGCTTGAACTTGGATCTTAAACTTGAATTGTATTGCTTCACTCCATAATTCCGCCAACCTTCATTGGATATGATCGTGAGTGCTCAATTCCATCCATCCCCCAACACGTTGTTTGCCTAGAATAAATACGAAAATACAAACACTAGATAAACAACATTTGTGGTAAATTATTTGTTAAATATCATCAAAATAAAAGGACCCAACAATGATATTAGTTGATGGCATTCATAGTAAATAGTTTGATGGCATTAGCTGTAAATAGTTTGATGACATTAGCTGTAAATATTTGATGGCATGAGCTGTAAATAACTTGATGACAAAGCTGTAAATAGGTGAGGATTTATATGAGTAAGTATTACAGGGTGATATTGACGGGTTTTATGAGTGTCTGGTTAAAACTTTATTATATTGGATTTCGGGTTTTAGATATAGTGTTATTTTCATGTTGTCTCAGTTCTAAAAATTTATTAATAATTTTATTATAATTTTTTTGAGAAAGTCATTTGAATGGTTTAAAACTACATACTTAGGATGATCACATTCTTCTTTTTGGTGAATATATATATATATATATATATATATTTCAAATAAAATAAAATTTTATTTTTTTCCATAGTTTTTAAATAACTTGATCTCTACTTTTATACATTTTAAATGTTTCTCTATTAACTTGTAATATCAGTTTTCGTGCTTCATAACCCTACGTAGATATTTTTTTGGTAAATAAAAAACTTTTATTTATTTTCCAAATTTGAAAAAATTCGGCGCTTCACAATACTCAGCAATTGAGAATTACACTCATACATCCAGTTTAGAAATCAACTGAGATTTACAGAGAGGACGCAAAAATTTTAGTTGAGAACTACAGAGAGCACAACCAATCTCTGCTTTCAGTCGGGAAAGAACCATTGAGAATATTTGATATGATGTTAAATTTGATCTCTTTGAACACTTGAATTGTGGACTTTATTTGCAGCTTGAATATTCTGACATTCCTCTCCGACCAAATGCAATATATTGTAGAGGCAAAAGCCATTCTTTTTAGCCTTTGCTTGAAACCCTTGCCTCTCAACCTGAAGCTATACCAAGTCAAAATTTGCCCCCAAGCACAAGCCTTCCACTTGTATTGCAGCTAGTCCATAACCATGAACCAGACATCTTTTGAAAAGGAACACTTGAAGAAGAGATGATCTCTGGTCTCATAACCAGAACATAACCAGCAACAATTAGTATTCATTATCCCCATTTTGATTAGTCTATCTTGAGTAAGCAGCCGATTATGAACTGCCAACCAACAGACAAAAGAGTGCCTGAGAATATTGATGGCCTCCCATACTGTATTATGCCAAGGAACAAGAGAAGAAGCAGGGGAAATAGCATTGTATAGAGCAGAAACATTAATTTTAGAATTCCTATAACAATATTGAATTATCTGCTTCAAGTTATCAGCACCTCCAAACAATTCCTAAGCTTTGTTCCTGACTTTCAAAATTTGTTTCCACATCAAGGAATCTCCAATTTTTGCTTAAGTTGGCCAGATATCGCTTCTTTTCAAATATGTGCTATGAATCCATTTTATCCATAAGCTTTCCTTATTAACATGTATATCCCAAAGTAATCTTAGGATTAAGGCAAAGTTCCAGGTTGAGGCTGAGTATATGCCAAGACTACTATTTTTCTTGCGCAAACAGATTTTGTCCCAGGAAATGAGAGAGAATTTTTTAACCTGCTCAGATTTACCCCACAAGAAGTTCCTACTCATCTCATCAATTTTCTTTAGTACACTTACTAGCAGGAGGTAATTTGAATTCCAATAGATTTGTATAACCAGCATAACACTCTTGATAACTTGCAGTCTACCTGCATAAGATAATCCCCTATTTTTCATACATGCTTGAAACTGGCCAGATACTTTGTTGAGGAGAGGAGAGCAGCCCATGAATGATAATCGCTTACATATCATGGGGACACCAAGATATCTAATAGGCAAGGTACCCTTAGAGAAATTCAATACTGACTTGATCATGTCTTTAAAGTTTTCATCAACCCCACCATAGAAGACTTTACACTTCTCTGGGTTAGCTTCCAGACCTGATGCAGCACTAAATTCTTTAAAACATTTGAAGATCTCTCTAACTGAATGTAAGTCACCCTTTGAAAAGATAGAAGATCATCCGTAAAAATTAGATGGGTGATCTTAAGCTTCCTGCACCTGGGATGAAACTTGAATGATTTGTCTTCCTTGAGCTTAGCCAATCTTCTAGATAGACATTCCATTCCCAATATGAATAAGTAAGGTGAGAGAGGATCACCTTGCCTTAATCCTCTTTCTCCCTTAAAGTAGCCATGAAGTGAACCTTTTAAAGAGATTGAGTACTTAGGAGAAGATATGCATGCCATGATCCACTTTATCATCTTTCCAATTAATGGTGTCAAAAGCCTTTTTAATGTCAATACTCAGCATGATTCTTGGAGAGATATGTTTCCTGTTATAGTTCTTCACTAATTCATGAGCAAGAAGAATGTTTCTTGAGATTTGTCTGCCTTTCACAAAGGCACATTGAGCCTCACTTACCAGATATCCCAACATTGACTTTATCCTGTTAGCTAGGATCTTAGAAATTATCTTATAGATGCAATTGCAACAAGCAATTAGTTTGAAATCAGATGGAGTTTTTGGACAAACCACGTTTGGATTCAATGTTATAGCTGTTGCATTTACAGCTCCTAAAAGCTTACCATTTTTGAAAAAATCTTCCACTGTCGAGATTATCTCATCCCCAATCACATTCCAAGTAGACTTGTAAAAAGACATGTTATATCCATCGGGTCCAGGTGCTTTGTTGTTTGACATAGAAAAAAATTGTATTTTTGATTTCATCTCTGGACACTGGAGCTGTTAGGATATCAGCTTGTGCATCATTTAAACATGGGCCATTTTTAATGATATTGATATCTGGTTTGGATGTGATACTAGAAGAGCCCAAGAGATTACTGTAAAAGGAGATCAGTTCTTTGATGATATCCTTCCCTTCTGTGATTCTTTCCCCAGCATTGTTATAAAGTACCATTACTCTACTTTGATGCCTCTTTCTTTTGATAGCCGAGTGGAAAAAGCTAGTGCATCTATCCTCATTTACATTCCATTGAATTCTGGATTTTTGATGGTAAAATGATAGCTCACAATCCTGCAACCTATTTAAGGAAGAAAGACAATTTTTTTCTTGTATGATCAGTTCAGGATTAAGAGGGTCATCTTGCAGATTACTTTGTACAATTTCTAGATTTTTCCTTGCTCTGATCACTTTCTCACTAATATTATGAAAGCTTCTTTTATTTAGATCCTTCAAAGCCTTTTTCAGAATTTTCAGTTTGCTAACAATTGAAAACATAGTGCATCCAGCAATTGATTTCTGCCAAATAGCTGAAACTATAGGGATATAATTGTCATGCTTGGTCCATATTTTGAAAAACTTGAATGATTTTTTCCCTTGTGCACAATTTTCGTAGATTGAAACCAAGGCTGGGGAATGATCAGAACAACTTGGAAGGAGGAATTCAACATGACTAGAGTTGTATAGACTAATCTAAGAGTCATTAACTAAAGCTCTATCAAGCTTGCTCCAAATTTTGAACTTGGAGTCATGTTTATTGTTCCATGTAAAGTAGCATCCTTCAGTTTTCATATGGGATAAATGATAGTGCCTAATAAAATTTCTAAAATCAGCTGTATCAGCTTCAGAGACAATAGCACCCCCTAATTTCTCTTCACTATCAAGTATATTATTGAAGTCACCACAAAGAATCCATGGCTTGTTCCCAGCTGATAGTTGAACTTGATTTAAGTCTTGCCAAAGAGGTTTCCTATCTTCCAGGAGATTGTGACCATATATAGATGATATCAAGCAATCTAATCTACTATCCAAGGATTTAACTTGGCAAGTAATATGTTGAGATGATTGGCCTTCAACATTCACTTCCATTAAATTTGAATCCCATAAAATCAAGATCCTAGCTCTACCTCTATTGTTTCCATTTGAAATCCATTTCCAACTGCCAACAATCTTTTTTGATATGATAGGAATGATGCTTATTTTCACATTTGTTTCCATAAGAGCCATAAAGAATATCTGATGTTGCATAATATGAAGCTTAACTAGGTGCTGTTTTGAGGACTTATTCAGTCCTCTAATATTCCAGAAGGAGAGATTCATAAATTTATTTTCCTACCCCTATCCATTGTTGAGGGGTCATTATCCAGATAATTGAGTTGAGCAAAAGGATTTCCAAGCGCATGAGATTCCTTTATTTCAGCATTTTGTAGATTTGTACTGGATATGTTCATTGGTAGATTTTTTGTACTTCTTGTTGAAAACTCAGGTCTAAGGTCATGAACATGCACAACTTGCACCAAGTCAATTCCAGAAGTACCTCTGAATTCCTCAACTTGAGAGTTCCTTGTTGATACACCAGATTCAGAAACGCGGTCCCGAACATGCACATCATGCACATGATTTGTAATTTTTGTATTTTCACCGTTTGAGTGATTCCTTTGGCTCATATTCACTTGGACTTTACTACTAGATATATTATGCACCCTAGTACAATATTCCTGTGTATCATACTCAGATTGGATTTCAGTTATAACAGGCCTAGCTGAATTCCCAAAATCAGCTTTTGCCAGATTACTAGACTCAGCTCTATCTGGCTTCTGTTTTGGTAACCATCTCTGTGTCCTGGGAAATTTTTTTACAAAAATTAGTATCATGTCCCACAAGCTTGCAATTTTCACACCATTTGGGCTTTAGTTCATAAATCACACTTTGTTTGAGGATTTTCCCATTTGGTCCTTGAATATGAATTATATCTGGTAGTGAAGAAGGCAAGTGAATTTCAACCAAGACCCTAGCATAAGCTAATCTTTGCTTGTTTGCTTTCAACCAAGACCCTAGCATAAGCTAATCTTTGCTTGTTTGCTGTGAGCTTGTCTGTTGCTATAGGTCAACCAACTTGACTTGCAATTTTACTTATAACATTTGGAGTCCATAAATTGAGGCTTAACCCAGGCAATTGTATCCAAACTGGGTAAACATTCTCACTAATCTTATCCATATCTTCATCATTTGACCAGGGTTTCAACAAAAGGGGTCTGGAACCAAAAAACCAAGGGCCATTAACAAGCATCTCCTCCATTTCCACCTTGTTTTTAAATTTAAACAGAAATAAGCCTAGCTTAATCAAACATACTTCAGGCACAGACCAATGAAACCATACTTTTTGAACAAAGTTTTCCATAGCTTTATATTTAACATTTAATCCTAGAACTCGTCCAATTAGCGAGAATTGCCAGTTAGAATTGCCCTCATTCCATTCTTCCTCATTAAAATTCACAAAATCTTTATTCTCAGGCATCACAAAATTCAAGCTCATACCACAACCAACTTTCCTGTTATCAGCAAACAGACTAGCCTAAGTTTTTTTGTTTTCCTGAGATTCAGTGTTAATTTCTGTAGAGGAATTATTTTTACCATCAACTTTAGAGAATTCTAGGGGATCCGATGGAGCAATGGATTTCATATCCAAAAGATTATCAACAAAATCATCCTTCACATTTGACATCAAAGGAACATGAGTAGATTTAAGAACAGAATCTAAAAGCTGTGGGGGTAGATTCAAGAACAGAATCTAAAAGCTGTGGGGGTAGATTCAAGAACAGAATCTAAATGCTGAGGAACAAGAATAGGATCTAAAAGCTGAGGATCAAGAACAGAATCAAAATGCTGTGAATTAACATCTAAAGAGCTTTCTGAAATCAAATTTTGCTTTTGACTAGAAGAATCAGCAATAAATTCCACCTCATCAGCCTAAGAGACCGTACCAGAACTAGAAGACTTATTGAGTTATTGAGCTTTGATTCTGATCGTCTGAGGGGAGATCTGTCTCCAATTGGATCCAGAGTTAGCATCATTCAATATATTACCAATTAGCTTCTTGCTCTTTTCTCCTTTTGGCCCCGTTGACTCCATAGGAATCAAGAAATCATCTTCATCTTCAAACGATCCAGTATCAGAGAGATGACCTGAAGGAATTGAGCTCGAATTTGAAGCACTAAATCCAACATTTAGAATTTTTTTCTCATTTTTCCTCTTTTTTTCCCATCTTGATCACATTGGGAGCGCAAATTAGCAGAGATAATCGCCTGCTAACATGCGCCTAACAAACTAACCGCCCATATAGCTACAAATCTTTCATATTCTTTTTATCTTAATATGGTCATTTTGTAAGTTTCACCCTACGTAGATATTAGTGGCTAGGGGGTTGTCTATATTGCTTAAGTTCATAAGAGTCATGGGTTCGAATTCATGTGATATTTGTTTTAGTTTTATTATTTATTTATTTAAAGTCTAAACTTTTATATACCCTATCTTAGCTGAACAAGGGTATGTTTGCTGTTTGATGATATGTTTGATCACCTAGTTATCATTCAATAGGAGAGACCGTGCATGAAGATGACTCCTGTTAAAAATATGATTTATAAGCGTGCTTTCATAGTATGGTTATGCCCTTGATATCGATATCCCGATATGAGGTATTTTCTTGGCTATTGCTATTGTAGCATCGACTAGACAATGCACCCATCTTGATTGGACATGTTTTGGGACACATTTATTTTCATAGTTTTACAGAAGTTGTTCCACGGTAACTTTATGGTTAGTGCACAATATTTCATGCACAATTACTTAAATTAAACCGATAAACATGAAGTTTTTAAAGGGGAATTGGATGAAGAATATAACATGTATATAAACGGGCAAATGCGCATTCTTGATATCCTGAGTTATATATGCATGGGCCAAAGGACCAATACTTAACTTGAAGCCGTGTTCCCAAGACGGTTTACGGGGAACTGATTTATATACATAAAAATATTCTTCTCTAATTCAAATAACGTCTAAAATAATAATAATATGTTTGTGTGGTTGGTGATTGACATTATCTTGATCTCGCGATTAGCATTTTCTTTCATCATTGTTAATTTAGAATTTATTTTTTATGCCACCTACATTTACACGCGCACAATTCCCTAATTTTACATGCTTGTTGGGAGTTTTCTGACTCCCCTAGGGTTTGTGTGCCCCAGACTCGAAAATTATTCTTTCTTCGCAGGACCGAGAGTATTTCAAGGAGTAGGCTCAGCGATAGTGATCGTCGTTCATCCTACCAATTCTCTAGTTTAGTTGATTTAGGTAGTTTTTTGGTTAAGGCTTTCTCTTGAGTCACATGTGGCTTTTTTGGACTATGAATGTAAAATTTTCTTTATTCTTTCCTATAATGAATAGTTGTGACTCGTATTTGGACTCCGTCTTTTGGAGATTTCTTCATCTATACATTTCTTTTATTATCTTGGTTACATGCTTTATTGTGTAGTTTGGTTTTATTTTGATATACAGGATGATCTAGAGGCGTGAATATGACCGAATAGTTGCATTGTCTGTCGAGTCACGTTCCATAACTATTACGTTTGGAGCTGGGGCGTGACACCCCCTACCCTTATATACATCTTTACAGGAATTAACAAGAGCCCTTGGATTAGCCTTGGGCTCTAAGAAATAAATTTTAGCTATTTACTATTTCTGTTATGAAATAATCAGCTAGTCAATTGGTTAGTCAATTGATTGGTCAACCGATTAAACAATCGGTTGGTAAACTGATTGGTTTCTAATATAATTGATTCCTTAGTTTATTTGTTAACTCGATTTTTCTAGATTCTTTGGGCTTTTATACGCCTCCTATTGGCTTGATATTGGGCTACAATAGCTGGTAAAAAATGAGAGAATTTGATTCTTTTAAGCTCTTATTCAATAATTTTTTATTTCCTACAATTTAAGAGAAAACACATTGTTAGTGATATATTTATTCTAATAAAATAGATAATTAGGGTATAAAAGTGTATAAAATGTGTTGATCATTCAGTGATCACTCTATAAGACTATGTTGGTATGACCTTTTAAAAATTAGGGAAAATCATCATTTAACCCAAAGTTTTACCCCCACTTATTTAAAAACCCATCCACTTTTCTAAACATTAATAAACCCATTGTACCCATATGACTTATTTTTAAACCCAATGTCTATTATACCTCTTCATCTTTATACTGTATTTTACCCAAATTTGAAAAACCCAATACTACCCTTTCTCTCTTCTTCTCCCTTTCTCTCTTCTTCTGATTACCGCTAACAGCAGAGCATCAATACGATAATGGCAGGAGAAAACGGCGGGCTGCTCTCCCACTTCACCAACTCCCAATTTAGTACTCATCTTCAATTACTCTCTCCTTCTCTCTCTCCTCCATTAATTTCCCCTCTCTTCTTGAGCAATCTCTCTCCTCCATTAATATTTCTCCTCATAGATGACACTAATCCTACATCAATAGCTTGTTAACATTTTGAAATTTTTAGGTTTTCCAATACTGTATGTTTTCCAATACTATATGTTAACTTTTGAAATTTTGGGTTTTTTTGGCAATAGCTTGTTAAAGATGTCTTGTTCTTATAAATTGATGGATTCTTATCAAGCTTATGCTTCATGAAATGGTATGTGCATAACAATTTTGCTCATATATATCTATGTTTTGGTGACTAGGTTGATGCACAGAAGGTGTTTGATGGAATGACAAAATGGATGTAGTTATTTGGACCACAACGATTAGCGGTTATGCCATATTGCTATTGGTTGAGGAGGCAATAGAGGTGTTTGATGAAAAGTCTAAGAGAAGTTTGGTTTTGTGGGCCGCCATGATCTTAGCCCATCGGTATGCCTTCCTACGCCCTCCGGATGCACCTCACCATTTTCTATTGTCGTCAACACCTAACGTAATGCACAGCTACCCCTCAATCAGAAACCATTCGTCAATGCACACTAACTTTCCAATCAAATACATGAGAGAATCCCCCACTATTGGCATTCGATCAGATCTTCGCATTGCTGTCACATTGCAACCCAAACGGCAAATCAACTACAGCCTGCAATATGATGTACCAAGTAGTATCCAATGTATCGTGTTGTATGAAATTTTCTATATTATGTATATATAGATGATTTGTGTGCATATTGTATCAAATGCACTATCCAATGTATCATGTTGTATCAAATTTATCAGTGTATCTAGTAGAAATGTATCTAGTAGAAATGTATACAACGTTTCGATAGTGGTGATTTTGGATTATTTCCATTCAATCTTCATGGATTATTTTCATTCAATGTTATGTGCTTGAGTTTAGTGGTTGATAGATATGAATATCTGTAATGAACTGATGCACTGATTGAACTGAAGAAATTTTGATGGTAGGTTGTGGTAACTACAGCCTATTGGGCAATATTATGTGTCGCGTGACCAATTATCCACCTCGACGAGGGGTACTCGCCCAATTTTTTAGCTTTTGATAAAGTATAGCACTTTATGGAAAAGTATAGCAGCTTATTGATGAAGTATAGCACCTTATGGCAAAGTATAGCACCTTATGGCAATAGTATAACACCTTATCGATAAAATATAGCACCTTATGGTCGCTGGAAATTCAGCAACTTATTGTGATAAGCCAAATAAGTTTTTTTAGGGCAATGCAAACACTCGACGACCTACGTGACGTGTTTATTGACCAATCATCCACCGTGACGGGGGGTCCTCGCATAACTTTAAAGCTTCTGGGCAAAGTATAGCACATTATGGGAAAGTATAGCACCTTTTGGCCAAAGTATAGCACTATATTGCAAAGTATAGCACTTTATTGGCAAAGTATAGCACCTTATGCTTTCTGGAAATTCTGCACCTTAAGTGTCTAAAATAAAATCAGTTTTTTTCGCCACGACGAAACCTCTCGACGACCTACGTGACGTGTTGATTGACCAATCATCCACCGCGACGGGGGGTCCTCGAGCAATTTTGAAGCTTCTAGGCAAAGTATAGCACCTTATGGGAAAGTATAGCACCTTTTGGCAAAAGTATAGCACTATATGGCAAAGTATAGCACTTTATTGGCAAAGTATAACACCTTATTGGTAAAGTATAGAACCTTATATTTTCTGGAAATTCTGCACCTTAAGTGTCTAAAATCAAATCAGTTTTTTTCGTCGCGACGAAACCACTCGAATTCTGCACCTTAAGTGTCTAAAATCAAATCAGTTTTTTTCGTCGCGACGAAACCACTCGACGACCTAGGTAACGTGTTTATTGACCAATCATCCACCGCGACGGGGGGTCCTCGCGCAATTTTGAATCTTCTGGGCAAAGTATAGCAGCTTATGGGAAAGTATAGCACCTTTTGGTCAACGTATAGCACTATATTATAAAGTATAGCACTTTATTGGCAAAGTATAGCACCTTATTGGCAAAGTATAGAACCTTATTGGCAAAGTATAGCACCTTATGCTTTCTGGAAATTCTGCACCTTAAGTGTCTAAAATCAAATCAGTTTTTTTCACCGCGAAGAAACCTCTCGACGACCTACGACCTACGTGACGTGTTTATTGACCAATCATCCACCGCGACGGGGAGTCCTCGCGCAATTTTGAAGCTTCTGGGCAAAGTATAGCACCTTATGGGAAAGTATAGCACCTTTTGGCCAAAGTATAGCATGATATGGAAAAGTATAGCACTTTATTGGCAAAGTATAGCACCTTATTGGCAAAGTATAGCACCTTATGCTTTCTGAAAATTCTGCACCTTACGTGTGTAAAATCAAATCAGTTTTTTTTGCCGCGATGGTGGATGATTGGTCAATAAACACGTCACGTAGGTCGTCGAGAGGTTTCTTCGCGGTGAAAAAAACTGATTTGATTTTAGACACTTAAGGTACAGAATTTTCGGAAAGCATAATGTGCTATACTTTGCCAATAAGATGCTATACTTTGCCAATAAAGTGCTATACTTTACAATATAGTGCTATACTTTGGCCAAAAGTGCTATACTTTCCCATAAGGTGCTATACTTTGCCTAGAAGCTTCAAAATTGCGCGATGACCTCCCGTCGCGGTGGATGATTGGTCAATAAACACGTCATCTAGGTTGTCGAGTGGTTTCGTCGCGGTGAAAAAAACTAATTTGATTTTAGACACTTAAGGTGCAGAATTTCCAGAAAGCATAAGGTGCTATACTTTGCCAATAAGGTGCTATACTTTGCCAATAAAGTGCTATACTTTGCCATATAGTGCTATACTTTGGCCAAAAGGTGCTATACTTTCCCATAAAGTGCTATACTTTGCCCGGAAGCTTCAAAATTGCTTGAGGACCCCCCGTCGCGGTGGATGATTGGTCAATAAACACGTCACGTAGGTCGTCGAGAGGTTTCGTCGCGGCGAAAAAAACTGATTTGATTTTAGACACTTAAGGTGCATAATTTCCAGAAAGCATAAGGTGCTATACTTTGCCAATAAGGTGTTATACTTTGCCAATAAAGTGCTATACTTTATAATATAGTGCTATACTTTGGCCAAAAGGTGCTATACTTTCCCATAAGGTGTTATACTTTGCCCAGAAGCTTCAAAATTGCGCGAGGACCCCCCGTCGCAGTGGATGATTGGTCAATAAACACGTCACCTAGGTCGTCGAGTGGTTTCGTCGCGGCGAAAAAATCTGATTTGATTTTAGACACTTATGGTGCAGAATTTTCAGAAAATATAAGGTGATATACTTTGCCAATAAGGTGTTATACTTTGCCAATAAAGTGCTATACTTTGCCATATAGTGCTATACTTTTGCCAAAAGGTGCTATACTTTCCCATAAGGTGCTATACTTTGCCCAGAAGCTTCAAAATTGCTCGAGGACCCCCCGTCACGGTGGATGATTGGTCAATAAACACGTCACTTAGGTCGTCGAGAGGTTTCGTCGTGGCGAAAAAACTGATTTGATTTTAGACACTTAAGGTGCAGAATTTCCAGAAAGCATAAGGTGCTATACTTTGCCAATAAGGTGCTATACTTTGCCAATAAAGTGCTATACTTTACAATATAGTGTTATATTTTGGCCAAAAGGTGCTATACTTTTCCATAAGGTGCTATACTTTGCCCAGAAGCTTTAAAATTACGCGAGGACCCCCCGTCACGGTGGATGATTGGTCAATAAACACGTCACGTAGGTCGTCGAGTGTTTGCATTGCCCTAAAAAAACTGATTTGGCTTATCACAATAAGTTGCTGAATTTCCAGCGACCATAAGGTGCTATATTATATCGATAAGGTGCTATACTATTGCACTTCATCAATAAGCTGCTATACTTTTCCATAAAGTGCTATACTTTATCAAAAGCTAAAAAATTGGGCGAGTACCCCTCGTCGAGGTGGATAATTGGTCACGTGACACATAGTATTGCCCAATAGGCTGTAGTTACCACAACCTACCATCAAATTTCTTCAGTTCAATAGTGCATCAGTTCATTACAGATATTCATATCTATCAACCACTAAACTCAAGCACATAACATTGAATGAAAATAATCCATGAAGATTGAATGGAAATAATCCAAAATCACCACTATCAAAATGTTGTATACATTTCTACTAGATACATTTCTACTAGTTACACTGATAAATTTGATACAACATGATACATTGGATAGTGCATTTGATACAATATGCACACAAATCATCTATATATACATAATATAGAAAATTTCATACAACACGATACATTGGATACTACTTGGTACATCATATTGCAGGCTGTAGTTGATTTTCCGTTTGGGTTGCAATGTGACAGCAATGCGAAGATCTGATCGAATGCCAATAGTGGGGGATTCTCTCATGTATTTGATTCGAAAGTTAGTGTGCATTGACGAATGGTTTCTGATTGAGGGGTAGCTGTGCTTTACGTTAGGTGTTGACGACAATAGAAAATGGTGAGGTGCATCCGGAGGGCGTAGGAAGGCATACCGATGGGCTAAGATCATGGCGGCCCACAAAACCAAACTTCTCTTAGACTTTTCATCAAACACCTCTATTGCCTCCTCAACCAATAGCAATATGGCATAACCGCTAATCGTTGTGGTCCAAATAACTACATCCATTTTGTCATTCCATCAAACACCTTCTGTGCATCAACCTAGTCACCAAAACATAGATATATATGAGCAAAATTGTTATGCACATACCATTTCATGAAGCATAAGCTTGATAAGAATCCATCAATTTATAAGAACAAGACATCTTTAACAAGCTATTGCCAAAAAAACCCAAAATTTCAAAAGTTAACATATAATATTGGAAAACATACAGTATTGGAAAACCTAAAAATTTCAAAATGTTAACAAGCTATTGATGTAGGATTAGTGTCATCTATGAGGAGAAATATTAATGGAGGAGAGAGATTGCTCAAGAAGAGAGGGGAAATTAATGGAGGAGAAAGAGAAGGAGAGAGTAATTGAAGATGAGTACCAAATTGGGAGTTGGTGAAGTGGGAGAGCAGCCCGCCGTTTTCTCCTGTCATTATCGCATTGATGCTCTGCTGTTAGCGGTGATCAGAAGAAGAGAGAAAGGGAGAAGAAGAGAGAAAGGGTAGTATTGGGTTTTTCAAATTTGGGTAAAATACAGTATAAAGATGGAGAGGTATAATAGACATTGGGTTTAAAAATAAGTCATATGGGTACAATGGGTTTATTAATGTTTAGAATAGTGGATGGGTTTTTAAATAAGTGGGGGTAAAACTTTGGATTAAAAGAGGATTTTCCCTAAAAATTATTTGTCAATATGGTGTCTATTAGCCACGATCAAGGAGAATCCACGCTATAAGACTATGATGACTATGTCCTTTCCTAGGCTCATCTACTTTATGGTCAATGGGAAGTGTAATTTGAATAAAGTAAACCTCCAACACATGACAAGATGTAGAATTTAGATTTAGGTGATGTAACTAACTGCAAGCCAATCTTTATCAATGCAAGTCTTCACCCGGACTAACGCCGAGACCTAATCGATCTGTTGTGAGAGTACATTAGTGCGTGTGCCTAGACTTACAAATATGTTCCTGGTCACGACTAGGATGTCACCGTACACTGCGTCAACATCAAGCTCAATGCAAAACTAGTTGTCCGACCTCAATGAGGATTTAAGCCAGACATGATACAAAACACTGATGGAGAGGTACAAAAATTCTTGGCTCCAAGTTCATCATAGAAGTGTATCTACCAAAGTGGGTGTCTAACGTCATTCCCGTCCCCAAGAAGAACAATAACATCCAAATTTGTATCGCCTACTATAACTTCAATACGACATGCCCTTAAAATGAGTTCCCTTTATCAATCACCGACATCATAATTGACAATACATGTGGCTTTGAATGCATGTAATTATGGGTGGGTATTTCGGTTACGACCAAATCAAGATGCATGATGACGACTGGGAACACACCACCTTCAGAAACTTGAGGGGAATCTTTGCTTACCTAGTATTACCATTTGGTCTAAAGAAGCCGGAGTGATGTATCAGTGTGCAATGAGTGAGCATCAACAAAAGACTATTGAATTCTATGTGGATGACTTGGCAGTCAAAAGCCATAGAAAATAAGAGCATTTGCATTATTTTTGAATAGATTTTGACATCATGATGAAGAACGGTCTTAAGATGAACCTAGAAAAGTCATTTTTCAAAGTATCTAGCAAAAATTCCTTAGATTCGTCATTACGGTGAAAAGAATATCGATCCGGACAAGATAGATGCTATCCTGGAGATGCCTCCTCTAATAAATCTTAAGCAACTCTAAGATTTTCAGGACTGATTGGCATAAAACAGGAGGTTTATCACAAATCTCTCCGATTAAGGCTAACATTTTGCCAAGCTAATGTACAAGAACACTTCCTTCATGTGGGATGAGGCTTCGGACCCAGACCTGGCTGGGCCGAACTCGTCCTGACTCTAAGATTTTCAGGACTGATTGGCATAAAACAGGAGGTTTATCACAAATCTCTCCGATTAAGGCTAACATTTTGCCAAGCTAATGTACAAGAACACTTCCTTCATGTGGGATGAGGCTTCGGACCCAGACCTGGCTGGGCCGAACTCGTCCTG
>NC_033798.1:57158311-57160689 GCF_001876935.1 Asparagus officinalis | reverse complement strand
TAATAATAATAATAATAATAATAATAATAATAATAATAATAATAATAATAATAATAATAATAATAATAATTGTTGAAATCTAGAAGATAAGATGAATGTGGACATTACTTGAATATGGACAATTAATTAGATGACTCTTCATTAGCTCATGTCCTTTAGTCTTCTTATTATCCATCTATATAATGTATGTAATGGGCTACAAAATGTATGGAGGAATGAGGAAGATGAATAAAATAAGAATCACTTTTCTCCCTATTTCTTCTCTTGTCTATTTACATTTACATTTCATGTTTGATAATTACTTTTGATATATATGATGTATGTAGATATAACAACAAGATTACAACATGTTATCAGCATAAAAGCTCTAGCTAGCCGGTTCGTAATCATCCGTTGGTGGTAAGAGATATTTTGGTGTACACCCCTTACGAGATAACAATTTCCATATGATACTTTCTTATTTTGCTTTGATTCTATAGACAATTACACAGTTGAGAGGCAAATTACATTAGGATGTCAAATATAAAGATGCAAACCTATATCATTAACAACAATGCCGATCACGAGTAACAAAGGCAATTTTAGCATAACCGAAGTACATCTGTTTTTCTCACAGAAAAAGATTAAAATTTTAAAAGAAAACGAAGGAACAAAGTCACTAACAAGTAACAAATGATAAGTAATTAATGAGTCCGTTCCTTTAGCTCATTTTCTGTGCTTTGTCGAAAATATATCCTGGGCCTAATTGAGTTTTTGGGCCCAGCCTGGCCGGCCTAGCGCACAAAAATTAATAAATAAAAGGATAAAATGACCACTTTTAAGTTGCTTACTGTTATATAAAAATAAAAAGGAAGCTAATTTTACTTTTTTCTTATATCTTCCGTATTCATAAAACAATTAACATAAATTAATAGATTTAATGAATCCTAGTGTTCAGAAATCACCCATAGGCCATAGGGCAAGAGATTCATTCATTTAATTCATATATCAGTAGACCATAGGCATTTCAATAGCAAGTAGCAAAGGTTACTCATTTGATATTTCAAATGAGATAGATAATGAAACACACAATTTGCAAATAAACCATGCATATAAAGCATTTATTATATGTTGAATTAATGCAGTCTGGTTTAATATAATTTGTAAATGCACACCTTCTGTTGATTTATAACATCCCTTGGTATGTAGGCAGCCCTAAAGTTACTTGTGTGCAACGCTTTATTTTAAAAAAATCTTGAATATAGCAGGGCCCCTTTAGGATTTTTGTTCAAGTTTTTGCCTAGGGCCCCCGAATGCTCAGGACCGGTCCTGTATACATATATACATAGATGTATACATATATACATAGATGTATACATACAGGCCCGGCCCATGGGGTAGGCGGGACAGGCACTCGCCTAGGGCCCCCAAAAAACAGGGGCCCCAATGTCAGGGTGCCAAGTGAAATGAGCTGGTATATTCCCAACAATCATGAGAGGGAAGGAACTGATGCTTAGATGTCAAGGTCTAGCATTCCGTTGGGCCCCGTCGGAAAAGTAATAGGCCTCCACTACGGGCATTAATGGTTCGGTCTGGGCCTCTTTCATGCTTAATTTCTGTTACTTAAATGATAGTTATTGTTTGGAATACTATTGGGCTTTTTGAATACAACATGTCGATATATTTTGATCTGGACGGGGACCAGAATGCTGGACCTTGACATCTAAGCATCAGTTTCTATAGTATTCCAAACGATAACTATCATTTAAGTAACAGAAAATTAAGCATGAACCACACAGAAAATTAACCAATAGAATGCTGCAGAAAGAAGCTTTTCAAAGTTAAAATTGATCAAATCTTATATTCGATCAACTATGTCACAAGAAAGATTGAATGGCTTAGCTATATTATCAATTGAGAAAACTATAGTGGAGAAGCTTGATTATACAAGTTTAAATAATGATTTTGCATCTAAAAATGCAAGAAAAGGCTTCGTAAAGTGATACTTCTATTGGTTCATTGATCTTGTTTTTAGAATGAGAGTGTTAGGGTGTGATTTGTAGGCCTTTGGCCAGGGTGGGTAGCTTAGGAGAACTACATTGTGTTTGATCATTGGGGTTAGTTATAACATCCCTTGGTATGTAGGCAGCCCTAAAGTTATATATATATATATAGTCATTAATGTATACTTATATATACTTACATATAATATATAGCTATATACTAATATGTAAGCATATACTAATATATACTTATATAAATATAATAAGATTAATCTAATTTTTAATCAACTTTTAGCAAAAAATTAAAAATACAAAAAATCTGTGCAACCGGAGCCTGGCCTAGTTTAGCCGGAACCCGGGCTCGGCTCGGGCACCCCAGGTCAGGGTCCAGGCTAG
>NC_033798.1:57134479-57158301 GCF_001876935.1 Asparagus officinalis | reverse complement strand
TTTTCCCGGTTCGGACCCAAAAATTTGGGCTAGGCCGAGCAGGGCTAGCCAAAGTTTGGACAACGTAGATGAGGCTTGTCAGAAAGCATTCAATGAGATTAAGATCTATCTTACCACCGCTCTAGTTCTTGTCGCACAAGCTATAGTGAGGCTATTTATCCTATACATGAAGTCTTTGGACGATTCACCTGGCATCATGATAGTCTAGAAAAGTAACTGAGGATACAAGCTGGTCATTTAGTACCTTAGACTCATGATGGTGGGAGCTAAGCATCGATACAACCTGATCGAGAAAGAATGCCTAGCCTTAGTACTTGTAGTTCAAAAAACATGACAATATTTAGTTAGATAACCTATCAACATTGTATCTTGAGTGAATGCCCTCCTAATTTTAATGGCAAAATTAGGATCACTTAATTTGCAACTAACAAAGTGGGCCATTTTACTATCTCAATTTTACATGGAGTTTGTGCCCCATAAAGTGATTAAGGGCTAATATTTGGCTAATTTTCTCACAAATCACTCAGTGCCTAGATACTCAAAGCTTCATGAAGATATCCTATATGAAATTAGTGTGTTTAACATTACAACCAACAAATAGGTTTAGCAGATGTGGCTCGACGGTGGTTCTAGAGCATGGTCGGATTCGTTGTCGGAGTCGGGATCATATTCATCATGCCAAGAAAGCTTGTTATGTTATGGTCCTTTTCATTAATAGAACTATGTTCCAATAATATAGCAGAGTACAACGCTCAGTTAATCGGACTCAAATGGGTAAAAGAACTAGGGGTTGAGTATCTCAAAGCTAAAGAAGAGTCTCAACTCATAATTAAGCAAATCAACGAAGAGTACTCGTCAAACATAAAGAATTACGCTTATACTATAACAAAGCTAAGAGAATGATGGAGGGATTTAGCAAAGTTAGTGTTGCACACATGGGACAATCATAGAACCCTTAACATATGTATTGGTAGGATTGGTAGCTACTTTAGCATTGCCTCATAGAGCTCATCGAGATGTGATGGTTGGAAGTTGACACTTATATTGTCCAAAGCTAGAGCCCAAGGCACTCAACACTGTTAAGGCTAACATGGTGATTGTTATCAAAGGGGGTCAAGATTAGAAATTCCTTATTATTGATTATGCCTTTCATGAAATCCTACTAGAGGATCGAAAGGAGGCAACTTTGGTAAAAAGGCACTCAGCAAGGTTTTACTACGATGCCAGCACAAGCACAATCTATCGTCGCTCATTTGACGGGGTACTTTTATAATGCCTATCCACGATCAAAGCCAAAAGAGAAATGAGAGACCATGGGGGTATGTGTGAGGCCCATCAGCCGGGTCCAAAACTTCATAAACAACTTTGATTCCTTAGATACCATTGGCCAACGATGGTCGCCGAGGCAATGAAATATGCTATGCAGTGCCCCATTTGTCATTATCACACTAATTTTTTACATCAAGCACCAGGATGTATCAATCTAACTGTATTACCCTGGCCATTCGAAACATAGGGCATGGATATTATCAGCCTAATCCGCCCATCATCCACAAGAGGACAACGGTTCATCTTAGCCATAACTGGTTATTTCTTAAAATGGGTTGAAGTGGTACCATTGAAGGAAATCAAGACTTGAAATATACTCAGTTTCCTCAAACACCATGTCATATACCATTGTGGCATACCCAAGCAAGCTATCCATGACGATAGGCCTCTGTTTATCAATTGTGCAAATGGGAAATTCTACAATAAGTTCTTGATTGAAGGCATGGCCTCTACACCTCATAACTCTGCACTTAACGGACTGACAGAAGCTTTTAAGAAGACCATTATTAAGATAATAAACAAATTCGTCTCGGGAATAACCATGACTAGGACGAGAAGCTGGGTGAGTGCCTATAGGCCTACCGCACCATGATCCAGAATCTAACAGGGGATAATCCGTTATTCTTGGTCTGCTAGTGTAAGGCTATCATCTAGCTAGAATTCAAACCCCGTCACTTTGCACCATGTTGGCAAACACAAATGACTTCTGAGAATAACGCTAAGCTTCACCTTTAGGACTAAGCAAAATTAGATAAAAAGAGTTTGGCTGCTTAACAACACACTGAACTCTATCCAGTACGAATTTTAAGGGCGTTTAAATAGAAATTCGAGAAGAGAGTGATCATCACATTTTATTACATTTTTATACCATCATTATCTATCTTATTTGAATAAATATATCATTAATAACATGTTCTATCTTAATTTGTAGGCTAATGAAGCGTTAATGAATAAGATCCTAAAAGAGTCAAATTTTCTCATTTTCTACTATTTATTGAAGCCCAATATGAAGACAAAAGGAGGCCCAAAAAGTCCTAAGGAAACAAGAATAAATCGGGTCAAGAAATCGATAAAAAGTACAATTTAGTTACAAACCAATTGATGACCAACCGTTTAACCAATTGTTCAGCTAACTGATCAGTCAACCAATTGACCAATCGGTCAGCCAACTAACTGGTCAATCGATTGACCAATCGGTCAGCCAACCGATTGACCAATCGGTCAGCCAACCGATTGGTTCACAATTAAATCAGTTTATCGTTGAGATTTTATCCTTGTTCCCTAAGATAAATCTAAGGGTTCTTATTCATTATTATAGGCTATTAATAGGGATAGAGAGTAAGGGTTTAATTGTAAATTTTTTTATAAAACTCTATTTGGAGAGAATGGTTACTCTTAATCGAGAAAACATTCAAAAATTAAAAACTTTATTTACAATTACTAAAAAAATGTACTTGTTTAAAATTTTCTTTCTTCTCTTTATTGATTAATAAAGATAAAGATAAAGATTTATTTTTAAGGGACCAACCCCTTACAATGTATGTTTTCCTTTTCTATTTTATTTTTTGCCTTAGAAATTCATGTTTTAGGATTTATTTTCTTTTTCTTTTTATGTTGGTATAATAGATTTATTTTGATGCATTGTAGAGTAGATTTACTTTTATGTTCTTTTATTATTATCTTATATTTTTATTTTATATTATAGATTTATTTTCTACATTTTTATTTTTAGTTTAGATTTACTTTTATGCTCATAGTTTAGATTTTTATTTTCTTGTTCTTGTTCTTATTTTTATAATTAATTTTTATTTTTTAGTTCTCTTTCTTTCTTTCTCTCTAGTCTAGATTTTATTCCTTTGTTTTTATTTTCTAAAATGTGTAACCAAAATTTTATAGGAATTTTAGAATTGTATAAAACTAGTTTGATTTTTTTTTATGATTTGTGGATTGCTCTCTTATGCTTAAAATAATCATGTCTAGTATAATTAACTAGAGAATTCATTGGTAAAAGAAGAATTTGATAATCTATGCTTATCTTGAGTGGTTTAATAGGTTAGGCTTATGAATTCTAGAATTAATATCTTGTTATTATTCTTTTCATGAATGTTTATTTTACCTGGATGATAATTTGATAGATTTTGCATTCCTTAAGTGGTATGATAGTCTATGGTTGATAAATCTAAAGTAAAATTTGATAAAAAAAAAAAAGGAATAGCTCATAAATCCTAAATGAATTCAACTAGTGGATTCAATTCTAGATTCCTCATTTCTCTAATTGATTTCCTCTATCTTTTACTTGTTGCGATTTTCTTCGTTTTTGTCAAATTTATTTTATTTATTTTGTTCTTTTCCATTTTATTCTATATTTTCTTTTATTTGTTCTCTTTATTTTATTTTTCTCTAATTTATTCATCTCTCTTTCTCCCCTCTTAATCTAGTTTTTTTATTTACTAATAATCCTCACCCTTTATATCTCCGTGTTGGATTTAATCTAATAAATCTATTTGTGGGCACATATGATTAATCAATGTGTATTGTTATCTTTTAGGATAACCCACTAAAGTGATCAATTAATTTGGGTTAATGGGTATTTAAATAAGTCATGGGGTTATATGTGTAAATACCAGGTTGTAACTGTAATTTGATGATGGGCCAAATTACAAATGTACAACACCTATATATATGGGGTTATAGTCCCTAATCTAGGGTTAGCCACTCTCATTCTCTTATCCCCATCTAAAGAGATCCATAAGAGAGAAACCCTAAGGTTAGAAGATCATCAAAACCCTAATCAAGTTTTCTTCAAAGGATTCAGGTATATGCTTCCGCACCTTTTGATTCTTGTTAATCTCTTTGAATTAAATCATGGCTTTATGGTTTAGATCTCAAGTTTTATTATTTAGATCTATCAAGTGGTATCAGAGCTACCATTGATTTGTTCTAAGATATTAAGATTATAATTAGGGTTCTTTGATCTTAATTTGTGTTTGATTCAGATCTGTTCACGGAGGAACAGTAACATTTTTTAATTATTCGGATGAACAGTAAAGTTTTTTATTTTCGGGTAAACAGTCAAATTTTTATTTTCAGATGAACAGTAAAGGTTTTTATTTTTGGATGAATAGTAAAATTTCCTGTTTGTTTGGTTTTTTATTTCGATTTTTGGATCTGTAGCAATTATGAACTCTAAAGTTCATTTCTTTTGTGTTTGATTCAATTTTTGAGGTTTGGATCTAAATGATTTGAGTTCAAAAAATCGATAGAAAAATAATTATCTTTTTTTTGGGGTTTTTTGATCTGTCGTCAATCTCCAAAACTCCTCGCCGGAGTTGATTCAGCGGCGACAGTTTCAGATTAAACCCTCAAGGGGTTCGTGCGTGTGAAAACGTGCGGAAATTAAGGAGGTGGTTACCTTAATTTTTGGCGAGGCTTGAAAGCTTCAAATGAACCTTGTGTTCGTTCTCAAACGAAACTCGCGTTCGTTCTCGGGCGAGCCTCGTGCTCGATTCAGACGAACATTGCGTTCGTGCTCAAGTTGAACATTGCGTTCATTCTCAGGTCGAACATCACGTTCGTTTTCAAACGAACATTGCGTTCGTGCTCAAGTTGAACATTGTGTTCATTCTCAGGTCGAACCTCGCGTTCGTTTTCAAACGAACATTGCGTTCGTTCTCAAGTCGAACCTTGCGTTCATTTTCAAAACGAACCTTGCGTTCGTTCTCAAGTTGAACATCAAGTTCATTTTCAGACGAACCTCGCGTTCGTGCTTAGGTGAGTCTCGTACTCAATACAGACGAACCTCACGTTCGAAGTCAAGCGAACTTCGTGTTCACTATGGTTAAGCCTCGGCTTCTCATATTAAATTATGGGTCCACTTTGGTATACTTAATTTATTCAATTAAGTTATGGGCCCTATTTAAGCTATGGAAATTTAAATTAATTTAATTTAAATTTAATTTCGTGTGACAATTATAAGGTTTACATGTGAATAATGAATCGATCCAAAGATAGTTTCATTATTTGACATGAGTTATTGTCAATGTTTGATCATTGCAACAAGGTATCACTTACAAGTTAATATTACTGTCCAAAGACTTGATATTAATGTTGTGCCGGTATCTTGGATGGGGATTGTCATTATTTGAATTTTATTGATTATGGTTATTGATGTGAGCATTCTTTTGTTTTATTTCAGCTAATGCATCTGCTGCAACAATTTCTGCTAACATCAACTCAATTCCCATGCTAAATGGGACAAACTTCAAGGTTTGGAAAGAGAACATATTAATTGTTCTTGGCTGCATGGATCTTGACTATGCATTAAGAATTAAACAACCCCAACCTCTCAATGCGGATAGCACTCCTGATGCAAAGAAGGAGTATGAGAAGTGGGAGCGTTCAAATCGTAAGAGTCTTATGATCATTAAGCGCGGCGTTCCGGAAGCCTTCGGGGGCATAGAATCCGAAGGGATTCCTAAGGCTAAAGATTTCCTTGCCCGAATTGAGAAGCGTTTTGTGAAAAACGATAAGGTAGAAACAAGCACGCTCTTAGCTCGTTTGATTTCAATGAAGTATAAGGGCAAAGGAAATATCAGGGAGTACATTATGGAAATGTCTCATATTGCTTCAAAGCTTAAGGCACTTAAACTCGATCTTTGTGACGAGTTATTAGTGCATCTGGTTTTGTTGTCTCTTCCTGCACAGTTTAACCAATTTAAGGTCAGTTATAACTGTCAAAAGGAGAAATGGACTCTAAATGAGCTCATTTCATACTGTGTGCAAGAAGAAGACAGGTTGAAGCAAGATAAGACAGAAAGTGCTCATTTGGCCTATGCCTCTAAGGATAAGGGAAAGAAAAGGAAGAATGATAATGAAGCTTCTAAGGGTTCAGTTCAGAAGAAACAACATAAGGATAATCAGGGTTGTTTCTTCTGTAATAAGTCTGGACACGTAAAGAAGGATTGTACAAAATATCACGCCTGGCGTGCTAATAAGGGTGTGTTCCTTACTTTGGTCTATTCTAAGGTTAATTTAGCTTCAGTACCTAGAAACACTTGGTGGTTAGACTCTGGTGCTACTACTCACATAAGTGTTTCTATACAGGGTTGCCTGAGCTACCGAAAGCCAAGTGATGTTGAAAGACACATCTTTGTGGGCGACGAACAATTGGTAGATGTGAAAGAAATTGGGTACTTTAGGTTGCTATTAGGAATTGGTTCTTATTTGGACTTAAAAGATACTTTTGTAGTACCGTCTTTTAGACGGAATTTGGTTTCTGTTTTTGTATTGGACAAATCAGGTTATCATTGTTCATTCGGAAAATTCGGCGACATTATGGCATAAGCGCTTGGGTCATATCTCAAAAGGTAGAGTTGAACGTCTTGTGTCTAATGGCATTTTGGATTTCTTTGATTTTTCAAACTTCGACGTATGTGTTGAATGTATCAAGGGAAAACAGACTAAAGTTAAGAGATTAGGTGCCAACAGATCTTCGGATTTCTTAGAATTGATACATACGGATATTTATGGGCTATTCCCTACGGAATCCTGGGATGGTCAACAATATTTTATATCATTCATAGACGATTACTCACGTTATGGGTACCTATATCTTATTCATGAAAAATCTGAGTCTCTGGACATGTTCAAAGCCTATAAAACTGAAGTTGAGAATCAACTCAACAGAAGAATTAAAACCGTTAGATCTGATCGTGGTGGTGAGTACTACGGTAGATATGATGGTTCAGGTGAACAACGTCCAGGACCATTTGCTAGATACCTAGTGGAATGCGGTATCGTCCCACAGTACACCATGCCGGGTTCACCTAACATGAATGGTATAGCTGAAAGACGAAACAGGACTCTTAAGGATATGGTAAGAAGTATGATTGCTCATTCTTCTTTACCAGAGTCTCTCTGGGGAGAAGCACTTAAGACAGCAGCTTACATTCTGAATAGAGTACCAAGTAAAGCAGTTGCTAAAACACCTTATGAGCTTTGGACTGGTCGAAAGCCCAGTTTAAAGCATTTACATATTTGGGGATGTCCAGCTGAGGCAAGGCCTTATAGGCCAAATGAAAAGAAATTGGACTTCAAAACAGTTAGCAGCTACTTTATTGGATACTCTGAACGCTCTAGGGGCTATAAGTTTTATGATCCCATACTAAGGAATATTTTTGAGACGGAAACAACAACATTCTTTGAGGATGTTGAGTTTGGGGGGAGAAATAAGGTCAGAGACATTGCTTTTGAGGAGGAATTGGCTTCAGATCCAATCCATAAAGTAACTTTTGACAATATTCAGGTTCCTATACCTATTGTTGATCAAGAAGTAAATCCAGAACCTCAAGATGATAATGTTGAACAACTCCCTGTTCCAGAAGAACAAACTCAACAACCTCAAGAACTAGTGCCATTAAGGAGATCCACGAGAGAAATGAGAAATGCTATTCCGGATGATTATATTGTATTTCTCCAAGAACATGAGGAAAGTAATGGAATGTTGGAAGATGACCCAATCAACTTTCTCCAGGCCATGAAAAGTTATAACTCTCAACAGTGGATTGATGCAATGAATGAAGAGTACAAGTTTATGCAAGACAATAAGGTTTGAGAACTTGTCCCATTACCAGAAGGTGCAAAACCAATTGGTTGTAAATGGATTTTTAAAACCAAGCGGGATGCAAACGGTAATGTGGAGAGGTATATGGCACGTCTTGTAGCTAAAGGCTTTACTCAAAAGGAAGGCATTGATTATACAGAGACTTTCTTTCCGGTTTCATCGAAAGACTCTTTCAGAATAATCATGGCACTTGTTGCTCATTATGATCTTGAGTTACATCAGATGGATGTTAAGACTGCATTTCTCAATGGAGACATTGATGAGATGATCTATATGGTGCAACCAGAAAACTTTGTGTCGGGAGACCCAAAGAATATGGTCTGCAAATTAAGGAAATCCATCTATGGACTCAAGCAAGCTCCTCGTCAATGGTATCATAAGTTTCAACAAATAGTTATCTCGTTCGGTTTTGAGATGAACATTGTTGATGACTGTGTATATCACAAGTTCAGTGGGAGTAAGTATATTTTTCTGGTTCTGTATGTGGATGACATCTTGCTTGCCACTAATGATATAGGCATGTTGCACGAAACCAAGAGATTTCTATCAAAGAATTTTGACAAGAAAGATCTTGGGGACGCCTCTTTTATATTAGGAATCCAAATACATCGAGATCGCTCTCGGGGTATTCTTGGATTATCACAAAAGAGCTATATCGATAAGGTACTTAAAAGGTATGTCATGCAAGACTGCAGACCAGGAGACACCCCTGTTGCTAAAGGAGACAAGTTTAGTCTCAATCAGTGCCCTAAAGGTAACCTTGAAATTCAGGAAATGCAGAAGATTCCTTATGCTTCGGCTGTAGGAAGACAGCTGGAGGTCATTGGGTACTCTGATTCTGATTTTGCTGGATGCCAAGATAGCAGAAAGTCTACATCAGGCTATATTTATATGTTAGCAGGAGGAGCTATATCATGGAAAAGTGTTAAACAGACACTCGTAGCTTCCTTTACTATGGCAGCAGAATTTGTAGCTTGCTATGAGGCATCCAATCAGGGAATATGGCTACGAAATTTTATCACGGGACTGCGCATTTTGGAAAATGTTGAAAGACCACTAAGGCTATATTGTGACAATAAATCTGCAGTAATGTATTCCAATAACAACAGGAGCTCAACTAAGTCAAAACATATTGACATTAAGTTCCTGGTTGTGAAAGAAAGGGTACAGAGTGGACAGATATCTATAGAGCACATTGGGACAAACTCCATGATAGCTGATCCTCTTACTAAGGGATTGCCACCCAAGGTCTTTCATGAGCATACTACTCATATGGGTGTGGTATTATTTAAGGATATTATAATTTAGTGGGAGTTTGTAATTGTGGTGCTTTATGTTTGGTTGTATTGTCTGATTAGAATAAAGTATTCAGTTAAGACACTCTGTTACATTATGTTTGGTTTTGACCTCACTAAAGGAGGACTAGTTTAAAATAGACATGTAATGATAACATTACATGTAATTTTCATGCTGCACATCCATGTTTGATCTATGTCGTTTGATTGTATTGGTATATGTGACCATTGATGGGTTTAGTTACGATAAATGTGACGAATGCCGCTTTGATCTTATATTGATATTGTCAATGGACGAGATTGTTTGGAAATACCTTTTTTTAGTTATAGCAGTTTTTGAGCTCATAAGGTTATACACAATTTAAGAAATCATATGGTGCCCAAGTGGGAGATTGTTGGATTTAATCTAATAAATCTATTTGTGGGCACATATGATTAATCAATGTGTATTGCTATCTTTCAGGATAATCCACTAAAGTGATCTGTGGGCACATATGATTAATCAATGTGTATTGCTATCTTTCAGGATAATCCACTAAAGTGATCAATTAATTTGGGTTAATGGGTATTTAAATAAGTCATCAGGTAATATGTGCAGATACAAGGTTATAACTGTAATTTGATGAGGGGCCAAATTACAAATGTACAATATCTATATATATGGGGTTATGGTCCCTAATCTAGGGTTAGCCACTCTCATTCTCTTATCCCTATCTAAAGAGATCCATAAGAGAGAAACCCTAAGGTTAGAAGATCGTCAAAACCCTAATCAAGTTTTCTTCAAAGGATTCTGGTATATACTTCCGCACCTTTTGATTCTTGTTAATCTCTTTGAATTAAATCATGGCTTTATGGTTTAGATCTCAAGTTTTATTATTCAGATCTATCACACTTTCACTCCTACCTGTCCACACAGAACTCTAGGAACTAATTTAGATTATTTCCTATAACACTTTTCTTGTGGAATAAACATCTTTCTATACTATAACTTGACAGTTGTACACTTGCAACTTTATTTTATTTACCCTCTATCAGAAAGGATTCCAGAAATGTGACATGGTCATGGCCATGTGACAACCAATGATCCCAATGCATAGTTTGCTAGGAAGTTTGATGAGAAATTGAAAGGGTTGTGTATAATAGAAACTATTCAGGCGGCGTGTACCGTCTCATCAATGAGAATCAAAATTTGCAAATATTTCGTATTATTATCTAGCACTTGAAAAAGTATTACCCCCAATCACCTATACTCCATGAAGATTAATAGTCCTCTAAGTGTTAGGAATTTTGTCATATTGTAAGTTAGGGAGTGTTTATGTAACTCGAGGGTTGCTTTTGTAGTAAATGTAAGAAATTATGACAATGATCAAGTATCGTACGTGCAATAAACATAAGCCTTTCATTAATAACATCAAAAATAAAGTTGAAGACATGACTACAGAAGTGGATACTTAACAAAGAAAAAAAAGATAGAAAAGGAGAAGTGAGAAAGAAAAGAACAACTTCTAACTCCTAACTTCGACAATATCATTGCTCGATCATACCTTACAGCTACTCGCGGGCGACCAACTCATCCTTGATGCTTGTTGCTGCTAACTCTGTAACATGTTGATGAATGGTCATATCATCCATGTTGGTGAGCCTACCAAGTTTGGCCTAAGCATTTGCAACCTGTTTCTTCTTTAACGCAATCTCATCCTAGATTCTGAGATCCTCCTCAACCAGGGACCTTCCTGTAAATACTTCATCCTCTTCTTAAACATGGATTGTCAATGTCTGAGATTCTCCTCAGCATGTTATGTTGGAAAAAAGAGGAGAAGATTTTGCTACATTTTATTCATAAACTGAAAGTGCCTTTTTATAGGCTTACAAAACAACTTCATCACCATAAAAATCTAAACTAATTTCAGATTTATTAGCAACTACTCCACTAACAAAATAACAACCAAAGACCGAAATTTTAGCTAACAAAAAAAACAAAAAGTTCAGTAAAATATCAAATCTTTGAATCACTCTTCAACATTCCCCCTTGATTCAAAGTTTCTTGGCATTCCTCTTGAATCTTCATACATCACTTCTTTCCATAATCTTGTAAAGCACATCTCTTTACTTTGTGATGCACTTCTCATCTCTATCTTGTTGATGCACATAATCACCAACATTCTCTTAAAGGAGCACATCTCTCCACAAATATTGATAGAGCACTTGTCTCAATCTCTCAATGGTGCACATCTCACCATGATTCCTAAAATAAAATTTCTTCTTCAACTGCTTGTGCCATGTTTGCTTGTTCCTCACCATTATATCGACAATATTTTTGGATATGACCAAATCTCTTGCATTTGTGACATTGAGGTTTTCCTTTATGCCAACAATCCTTCTCCTCATGGCCAAGTTTCTTACAATGGTTGCATTGGACGCCTTTGCCTTTCCCTTTTGAAGATGAAGTCTTGGCTAATAAGGCTTCTTCAAATTTTTCATCATTTTCTTCATTCCTCATTACTCTCCTTTGGTCTACGGCACTGAGGGCATTGACTAAATCCACTAGAGTTATTTTGGATAGGTCTTTAGAATCTTCAAGTGAGAAAATTTTAGACTCATGCCTTTCGGGAATAGTCACTAAAATCTTATCAACCACTCTTTCATTTAAAAATATTTCACCAAGCAATCTAATTTGATTGTCAATTACCATAAGCTTACCGACATACTCTTTGATGGTCTCACATTACTTCATCTTTTGCATCTCAAATTCTCTTTTGAGATTCAGGACTTGCATCAATTTTGTTTGATCGTTACCCTCGAACTCTTCCTTTAGCATCTCCCACGCCTCCTTAGGTGATTCACAAGTCATTATACTTGTGAAGATTCCATCCTACACAGCCGAATGAATACAAGAGAGGGCTTTTGGCTTCTTTGCTTTTTCTTCGTCGTGCTTCTTGATTTGTTTTAGGGTTGGATTTTGTGGAAGAGGGGTCGGCTCATAGTCACCCTCAACAACCTCCCATAAACTCAAAGATTTCAAATGGTATTTCATCTTGATAGCCTAAGATTGATAATTGTCTCCATTGAGGATGGGGTATGGAAGCGAAAAATTGTTGGATGCCATTAAAAACAAAGCTTGATCACTCTATTTTTTTAAATCCTCACAAACCTAAGAAAACTAGAGCTCTGATACCATGTTGGAAAAAAGAGGAGAATATTTTGCTATATTTTATTCATAAACTGAAAGTGACTTTTATAGGCTTACAAAACAACTTAATCACCATAAAAATCTAAACTAATTTTAGATTTATTAGCAACTACTCACTAACAAAATAACAACCAAAGACCAAAATTTTAGCTAACAAAAAAAAAAAACAGAAAATCAGCAAAATATCAAATCTTTGAATCAGTCTTCAACATGTTAGACATCAATTGCTGCGTTGTTATGATATCTGTCTTGCATAGGTCGATAATGCTATAGACATCCTGTGATCAAGCCTTGAGTTCACCAATGGCATGGGTGCACACATTAATCTTCTCTTGAACCTTAGCTCGTTGTCCCTAGATCTCAATGAATAGCTGATCATAAAGGCCTTGTGCGCGAAGTTTGGGTGCTCGATGTTCACAACTCCCACCACTTGACAGCCTTAGTGATGAACTCATCTTGGATATTTTTGAGAGTGGCAATCACCTGAAGTTGCGCTAGGCTCTTAAAACTATTCAAATAATTATTCAAGAGACAGTGCAAGTATCAGATTTAAACGCGATCCTCCTGGACACTATTAGGAGACATCGCTTCCTACTATTATAGAAGTCATTGATGGATCCAGCCGCGAATCAGTGGGTAGTTTCTTTGTCCTCATAAGCCGAAGGGGAAGAGGAGGTAGAACTAGCCGTGGACATAACAGGCGGCAACATAGGTTAGTGTGAGGAGAAGATCCCCCAAGGTAGAACTCGACGACTCGGTCTCGATAGACACAGAGTCTCCGGCCATCACAATTTTATTATCAGAATTGAAGGAGTAAAGGATGATAGAGCACTCTCAAGCACAAGATCAGAGATTGCTGCATAGACTAAGTCATACCAAAAGTAGAAGGCAACACTAGTAGCAGCACTAAGGTGGTTGCAAGTGTAAGTGTCAATGTTCGAGCTTTTCACAAGACCAAGGAACCAGTAGCAGATCCTACAACGACATGGAAATTCTGATATCAATATCAAGGCCTATCGGAATATGTACACTACAAATCCTAAACACTTACTATCAAGAGGCGTCGGGGATGTAATGACACTAGAAGATGGCTCCATGATGTGCTCCATCGGGATAGTCTCGGATGCCATTGAAAGATCACCCCCGATGATTAGATCCTCATATTTTAACCTTATCAACACTTGCAATCAATAGTTGAGGAATCCTGCATGACCATGCCATCCTTAACCTCTACAACTCCATCATCCCAGGTTTTATCAGACATGGTGATGACATGGGTTAAAGAATTGTCCGCATTAGTGGTGGCACCTTTAGGTGGAATAGTTGTAGCATGAATAGCGACAAGCTCCTAGACTATTTTCTCTTTCTCTTTGGCGGCCAAAATGCCCATCTCCATGCATAAGTACAAATTGATCAATGAGATGAATATTAAGATATTTTGGTATTTCAAAATATAAAGTAGGTAACTCATCGCTAGCAGATGAGGATTGGACCTCTCCTCCTTCGTGAATCATCTCCTCTTGAGCTGCTTCCTTCAAGCGGTGCCTTTCACCTGTGACATGGCAAGAAGTTATTGTTAGTCTAAGTGTGTAGACCCAAAGCTGCAATCGAAAAGACGAAGAAAACAGTCAGAAGACTGTGCAGTCGACCGCAGTGGCAGAGCCGGTCGACCGCGTGCACTGCAGGAGACTGAGAAGAAGTTTTCGCTCTGGCCGGTCGACCGGCGTGGTCGCTGCGGTCGACCGATATCGTGCACAAGACCCTGTAGGATTTCGTCGTTCTGACCGGTCGACTGACCTTGGCAAAGCGGTCGACCGCGACGCAGATTCGCTGTTTCCTATTTTATCTAGGAATCCTGTTCTGCTGGGGTTTGTTATAAATACCCAAACGTTTCTAGGGTTTGTAGGACATCAAAAAGAGAGTGCTTTTTGGCTGCTAAGAGAGAGAGACCCAACAACTGGTATCAGAGCTTCGTTCAGCAATTTGTGTGAAAGCCATGGCAGAGGAAAGCAAATCAAAGATTGAGAAGTTCGACGGATCGGATTTCGCCTACTGGAAGTCGCAGATGGAGGACTATCTGTACCAGAAGGACTTGTATCGCCCGCTGTTGGGCAAGGAAAAGGGAAAGAAGAAAGAGGAGTCAGATGGTGATTGGGAGGTACTGGATAGGAAGGCTCTAGGGCAAATCCGGTTGTCGCTCGCCAAATCAGTAGCCCACAATATTCTGAAGGAGAAGACGACGGTGGGGCTTATGGAAGCGCTCGCGAAGATGTACGAGCAACCGTCGGCAGCAAACAAGGTGCATCTAGTCAAAACTCTTTTCAACCTCAAGATGGCAGAAGGACGGTCCTTCACGATGCACCTCAGCGAGTTCAACACGATTGTTGATCAACTTATCTCCGTGGACATCACGTTTGATGACGAAGTGCAAGCCCTATTGATTCTATCGCAGTTGCCGGATAGTTGGGCAGGTTGTGTGACGGCAATTAGCAACTCGGCGGGGAAAGAGAAGTTGAAGCTGAATGAGGTTGTTAGCATGATTCTATCCGAGGAGGTTAGAAGGAAATCGTCCGAATCAGAAGGTTCAGGTTCAGCCCTAAGTTTCGAGCAGAGAGGCAGAAGCCAGAAGAAAGGGAACCAGAACAGGAATCGGTCGAAATCAGTGAAGAAGAGGCCAAACTCGAAGGTTAGGTCTATCAAAGGGGAAGGTTAGGTCTATCAAAGGGAAGTGTTGGAACTGCGGCCATGAGGGCCATATGTCTTCGGTCTGTAAAGCACCAAAGAAGGATGCGGGTGAGCAGGAGGCTCATATCGTGCAGGATGCCTTGATCTTTGCTGTGGATAGCGATTCTGATTCTTGGGTCATCGACTCAGGAGCTTCTTTCCACGCCACTGCTAATAGGAAACTACTTCAGAACTATGTAGCAGGGGACTTTGGTAAAGTATACTTGGGGGATAATGAACCTTGCAATATTGTTGGAAAGGGCGACGTTCAGATACAGATAAAGGGCTCTAAGTAGAATTTGAAGAATTTCGGTGGGACAGCTTGGAGCAGAAGGCTACGTTTCGACATTCACCGGGGATTCGTGGAGAATCTCCAACGGTACGATGATTGTTGCCCGAGGCAATAAAACGGGAACTCTCTACCTCACTTCACATGCGAGTGACACCCTCGCAATTGCAGCTGGCAAGGAGAGTACAGATCTGTGGCACAATAGGCTGGGGCACATGAGCGAGAAAGGGATGAAAATTCTACATTCACAAGGAAAGCTAACCGGGATCGACACCGTGGAAGTCGGGGTTTGCGAAGACTACATCTTTGGGAAGCAAAAGATGGTTAGTTTCCAGAAGGGTGGAAGGCCACCTAAGGCTCAGAAGCTAGAGTTGATTCATACAGATGTATGGGGCCCAGCCAGTGTGTCTTCTTTTGGCGGTTCGAGATACTACGTCACCTTTATCGACGATCACTCGAGGAAGGTGTGGGTTTACTTCATGAAGCACAAGTCAGAGGTGTTCGAGATCTTCAAGAAGTGGAAGGCCATGGTCGAGAACGAGACAGATCTGAAGGTGAAGTGCTTGAGATCAGATAATGGTGGAGAATACGAGCTGGAGGAGTTCAAGAGGTTCTGTGCTACGAATGGGATTCGTTTAGAGAGGACTACTCCAGGGACGCCGCAGCAGAACGGCATTGCAGAGAGGATGAACATGACATTGACAGAGCGTGCGCGGAGCATGCGATTACATGCAGGTCTGCCTAAGACATTTTGGGCGGATGTGGTGCATACGACGGCTTACCTTATTAATCGTGGGCTATCAGTTCCATTGGATTTTGGGATTGCAGAGGAGGTTTGGGATGGAAAGAAGATAAATCTCTCATACTTGCGGGTATTTGGTTGCGTGGCTTATGTTCATATCAGTGACCATGTCAGGGACAAGCTAGAAGCTAAGTCACAGAAGTGCACATTCATTGGATACGGCATTGATGAGTTCGGGTATCGCCTTTGGGATGAGAAGAACAGGAAGATCATCAGGAGTCGGGATGTGATATTCAATGAGGAGGTGATGTACAAGGACAGAGATAATGCCAAGGATAGCCAAAGCAGTGGGAGTAGCACTACGGATACAGGTGGATCCGAGTACATGGATATAGAGGAACTTCCAGATAGGGGTGATGATGTTTGTTCTGACCGTAGAACGGAGGAGGCTCCAGGTGCAGAAGAAACTACCCAGGGCGTGGAGCTTAGGAGGTCATCCAGGGTACCCAAACCAAATCCCAAATACCTCTCGTCACTTGATTATCTACTCTTAACAGATAGCGGAGAGCCGGAGTGTTATGAAGAGGCAGTGCAAGTGAGTGAATCTCAGCAGTGGGAGCATGCGATGCAGGAGGAGATAGATTCTCTACTCACTAATGAGACATGGGAGTTAGCCCAGCTACCTGCGCAGAAGAAAGCCTTGCACAATAAATGGGTCTACCGGGTCAAGCAGGAGAGTGATGGAAGCAAGAGATTCAAAGCCAGATTAGTAGTGAAAGGGTTTCAACAGCGGGAAGGAGTGGACTACACGGAGATATTTTCCCCTGTTGTGAAACTCACAACCATCAGAGTGGTGTTGAGTTTGGTAGCTGCAGAAGACCTCTTCCTTGAGCAGTTAGATGTGAAGACTGCCTTTCTTCATGGTGACTTGGATGAAGAAATCTACATGAAGCAGCCTGTTGGCTTCATTGAAGAAGGAAAGGAAGAGATGGTGTGCAAGCTCAAGAAGAGCTTATATGGTTTGAAACAGGCTCCGAGACAGTGGTATAAGAAGTTTGATAACTTCATGCAGAACAATGGCTACAGAAGATGCAATTCGGATCATTGCTGTTATTTCAAAAGGTTCGAGTCCAGCTTCATTATTTTGTTATTATATGTTGATGACATGTTGGTAGCAGGACCGTGTTTAGAAGAGATAAACAGTTTGAAGAGGCAGCTAGCAAAGGAATCTGGGTGCAGCGAAGCAGATTCTAGGGATGCGAATCAGTAGGGATGAAGCTGAAGGGACATTGAGTTTGAGCCAAGCTGAATACATTGAGAAGGTACTTCAGAGGTTCAACATGCAGAATGCTAAAGTTGTTAGCACACCCCTTGGAAGTCAGTTCAAGTTATCTGAGGAGCAATCGCCTAAGACAGATGCAGATAGAGAGCATATGAGCAGGGTGCCATATTCTTCAGCCATTGGGAGTCTCATGTACGCGATGGTTTGCACGAGGCCGGACATCGCCCATGCAGTGGGAGTTGTGAGCAGATTTGCAAGCAATCCAGGAAAGCAGCATTGGGAGGCCGTAAAGTGGATAATGCGGTACTTGAGGGGAACAACGAACAAGCCACTATGTTTCAGGAGGAAGGAGTTGGTGCTGCAGGGATACGTGGATGCGGACTTCGCCGGTGATCATGATACGAGGCGAAGCACCACGGGGTATGTTTATACCTTAGCGTCGACAGCAGTGAGCTGGGTCTCACGTCTGCAGAAGATTGTGACTTTGTCTACAACCGAGGCTGAGTATGTCGCGGTGACTGAAGCAAGCAAGGAGATGATCTGGTTGAACGGGTGCTTGGAAGAGTTGGATCTGAAGCAAGGGAGAGGAGTTCTTTATTGTGATAGCCAGAGCGCTATACATCTTGCCAAGAATCCAGTATATCATGCCAGAACGAAGCACATCGACGTTAAATACCATTTTATACGCTCGCTGATCGAGGACGGAAAGTTGCACTTAATGAAGATTTTGGGGAGTCAAAATCCGGCGGACATGTTGACGAAGGCAGTCACCATTGAGAAACTGGAGTTGTGCGCAACTTCAGTTGGCCTTCACGAGTAGAAGACGAAGGCGGAGCCACACTACGAGGATCGGCGCGATCGTCGGGATGTTGATTGAAGAAAGAATTTTTCGGGGGAAAAGATACATGCGAAGAAGGGGAGAGTTCGGGTGAGCTCGTTGATGACGCTTTGGTCTCCAAGTGGGAGATTGTTAGTCTAAGTGTGTAGACCCAAAGCTGCAATCGAAAAGACGAAGAAAACAGTCAGAAGACTGTGCGGTCGACCGCAGTGGCAGAGCCGGTCGACCGCGTGCACTGCAGGAGACTGAGAAGAAGTTTTCGCTCTGGCCGGTCGACCGGCGTGGTCGCTGCGGTCGACCGATATCGTGCACAAGACCCTGTAGGATTTCGTCGTTCTGACCGGTCGACCGACCTTGGCAAAGCGGTCGACCGCGACGCAGATTCGCTGTTTCCTATTTTATCTAGGAATCCTGTTCTGCTGGGGTTTGTTATAAATACCCAAACGTTTCTAGGGTTTGTAGGACATCAAAAAGAGAGTTTTTTGGCTGCTAAGAGAGAGAATCTCAGAGAGATTTACCCCTTGTTTGAGAGCTTGTATTTCCTTCTTCAATTAATAGAAAGATTGTGTGGTGTGGCTCCCGAGGACGTAAGCACGTTGCCGAACCTCGTTAAATCTGTGTGTTCGTCTCTTTTACTGTTTTTACAAGGTTAGATCTTTATTTGTGGTTTATTCCTACTTTCCTACTTTCAACACAAGGTCCGGAAGGGCAAGGGTTCGATTGATTGTTTCGAATCCCCAACAGTTATAACTTAAGACTGTGTTTGGCAAGGGGTTAAATGAGGGGTTAAGGGGGTTTAACCCTTCATTAGCCTGCTAAATAGAAAAAAAACCCAAGGGTTAACAAATCCGCATGTGAGCTTTTTATCCCCTGTAACCCGTTAACCCAAGGGTTTACTAATCCTCGTGAGAAGGCAGAACAAGGCTTGTTCCGCCTTCTCACGTGAGGGTAGGCAACGGAATTAGGAAAAAATGACTGGATCTTGTGAGGGTCGGCAGCGGAATTCGGCAGCGAAAATCGGGGAGCGAATTAGGAAACCTCTCTATAGCTCGATTCCTCTCTATTGTGAAGCACATCTACCTGTCCGTCTACAATTGGGTTGTGTTCGTTAGCTGGTACCCTCTCTCGAAACCCTAGATCGGGATTTTCTTTTGAATTTTGTTCTGGTTAGTATTGGCTTGCTTTGGATTTGTGATTAGGGCTCAGGTTATGTAGTTCTCTGTTAAGACTTTGAGGCAATCGAGCTATAGAGAGGTTTACAATGCTGTTGAGAAGCCTCTGCAGCTAGCTCAGACTGCAGCGGTCATGGAGGTTCGAAATGATTCAGTTTCTTTATTCATTTTGGTATGGATTTTGGGTTGATTAAAGTTTGTTTTTTTTAATATTTTTGTCAGATTCTACATGGCATTGTTGGTGAGCATTCTTGAAGGTTCGAATTTCATTTTATATTATTATTATTTGTTAATTTGGTTATTGAAATTGGAAAGGTTTGGTGAGGTCTCCGGTTTCGGCGACTTTGCCACGGATCTCGTCGAGATTGTATGTGACCTGAGGCATTCTATGGAGTTTTCCTGAGGTAGGGATGCGTTTAAAAGGTCTTTTTAATGAAATTTAGGAATTTTATTGATTGATTGAGGGTTTTTGTTGCAGAGGAGGACACATTTGCTGGTTAGCTCTTTGGTTATCAGCTGGTCACTTACAGAGGTATAGATTCCTTTACAAACAACTATTTAAATAATCTGAATGAATTTTTGTTCATGCTTTTGAGAACAGGGCAGGAATCATGACCCTGGGTTACTTACACTTTCAAGAAACATTAGTGTACTAGGATTTTCTGAGTTGAACTACAATTTTCATCACTAACATGCATCTCAATGTAATTCGGGGGCCTTTGCTATGAATAAGTTATGAAACAATGTATAGGCTTTTAGAAACAATGTTCTCTTGGAGCATAAAAGTAGGAGACCAACTAAAATTGCTCGGTTACAGTCATAAAAGCTTAATGAGGAGTTCCGTTGTTTATATTAATTTGCAACCTCGTGATAGTTATAGAGCATAATTTCCATCTGTTTAGTTTATTTGACAAATGGTGTTTCCTTTCTAGAATTGGCTCCTGTCTATCTACAGTGTCAGTAGAGACATCTTTAGAAAGCTGAACGTGACCCATGGTAGTCATCAGTCATATTGGACTAATAGCAGAATCACTGTGGCTTTAGAATTCCGTGGAACTTGTTGCCAATTAATCTATGGTTGATAGAATTACAAGTGTTAATATTTGCTCAAACACAAAAAGCTTGAACGAACTTGAGCACTTGAGTTCACTCTACAGGAAAACGAAGAACCCATCAAGTTTGTGTTGTAAAACAGAAATATAGAAGCATATAAGTTCTTGCCATGATATATGATATCGCGATGAAAGATAAATTTTCAATGACTTGAAATGCGTAACAAGCATCACAGAGTGTAAAACACAACACTTGATGATGAAGTGATGAACATATGAGGATGGTGATCTTTCTTTTTTTTATTCAAATGTCAGTGGTGAACATATATTCAAATGTCTCATCCTTAAAATCTGAGACGAGAAGAGCGAGTGAGAGCAATGCTACATGAACTGGCTTATAACTGTTAAGCAATTGTATAGTCAATAGAAGAATGTGTGACTTAAAATGCTATAAGTGGTGGATTTGAAAGTACTTTCACTGGTGAATATGTAGAGAGTAGATATAAGGATTTTGGAAAGGACGAAGATAGTTATAATGATTAAATGATGAGGCCCAGAAAGAGCGTGCCTGCTTAAGGATGTGTTTGCAAGCACAATGAGTGGGTTTTCTGCTTCATTCGTATTAAAAGTGCAGTAGTTTTGTCATCAACTAGGGCCTAGCCACACAAAGAAAACAGGAAAATAAATTCCTCTAATTGCAAATTGTAGAAAAATTTTAATTATCAATTTTCCGTATGCAGATAATTAAGTACAGTTTCTTTGGACTGAAGGAGGCGATCTGATCTGCACCTTCCTGGTTTTTATGGCTAAGGTACATGTTTGCTGCATTTGACATAATCCTACTTGTTTTCATGTGTTCATGTAATTTAAATGTGAGTATATAATTTTAGGTACAGCAGATTTTTGATCTTATACCCTTCTGGCATCACAAGTGAGGTCGGCATGATATATATAGCTCTGCCCTACATCAAGGTACCAAAAATGTTTCATTTTAAATTGGGTTTCATCTATTTGCTATCAGGAGGGAATGACTTCATCCTTTGGTTTTTGTTAACGGCAGGCCTCTGAAAAATACTGCATTAGGATGTCAAACAAGTGGAACTTCTCTTTTGATTACTTCTATGCGGCTATCATTTCTCTTGGAATTTATGTCTCAGGTATGTATCTGATCTTTTGATCACATTCTGTGTCGATATTTATCACACAAAAATTATTACTTCCTCTTTGGTCACGGGTAAACTTCTTTTGTTGGAACGCATCTTGCCATAGGGACACATGTATACTTACATGCTGCGGCAGTGAAAGAAGGCTATTTCAAAGGCGAAGATGGCATGAAATGTCATGAAAGTAGGAATAGTAAATATTTTTTCTGTATTATTTGAAGAATGCATAGCTGTTAGACGGTGGCTTTGCATGAGTGGTTGTATTGGTGTTCTCTTATCCCTAATATAGTCTTTTTGTTGGCAAGGAGTGCTCTTGGTACAATTGTGAATGTATTCCTCTGAAAAAATAGATTGCCGATGTTTTATGATGTATTGATTAAATGTTCTACTTGAGAAGAATGCTTTGATTAAATGTTCTACTTGAGAATAATGCTTTGATTAAATCTTCTACTTAAGAAGAATGCTTTAAGGCCAACTAGATATTTAAGCTGCAATGAACAACTGTGTATATTTTTATACGGAATTTCGCATGCCCTCTCAAATAGAGTATTAGCTGAGATATTTCAACATTCAGGAAAGACTATTAGTAGGCATTTTAATAATGTGCTTAATACTATATTATATTTGAAACAATATTTAGTAGGCATTTTAATAATGTGCTTAATGATATGTTATCTTTGAAACAAGATTTATCCAACTTCCCATAGCTGACGTAGACGTTCATCCTAAGATTCGAGAGAATCCCAATTTCTTTCCATATTTCAAGATAAAGCTCTCAGCATATATTTTTCCCAACTTTACATAAATTCAAGCTCATTTTATTTTAATGAGACAATTATTTATAAATTTTTAGTAAGGACGACAGTGATATTTTTAAAAAAAATAATAAGATTAATCTTCTTAGCCCTTCTTCATTTGCCAAACACAAAAGACTTAACCCCTTATCTTAACTATCAAATCCAAACGGAATAAGAATATTTTTAACCCTTCACGATGGATTAACTAAGTTAACCCTTCTCCTTAATCCCTTTTTCTTAACCCTTTGTCAAACGGGGACTAAGAGTCGTTATGGGCAAGGTCCTAATTAATAAAATAATTTTCAACAATAAATATACCATGAGATGGCAATAGAACTACAAGATCTCTCGCATCCAACACTTCTTCTTGGTTAGCAATCGGTGAAGTCCGAACCTGTTTCTCCTTGGAAGCCAATTCACCACACGAAGACCCGTCTGATGGTTTAGCGGTGATCCGGTGAATCGACAAAAAGAAAGTGAGAAGCTCAATATTTCATACACCTTTAAAGTAAAGGTTCAACAGGGAGGTACTCCGGTAGGAGCCTCGAGAGTTTGTAGCCTAGGAGGCCAGCTGATGCAGAAGGAACACTTTTCGCCTGTACTTCAGCGTGTCTCTCGATTAGCGGTTGGAATTAATTCTCCTTTGGATGGATGCACACAGTCACAGAGGAAGAAGAAGGAAAAACTAAATTTTTTTTGGTGACTCTAATCCACACCTTCCATTACTGTCATATCTAAACTAAATACTAGAAGTTTTTAAAAAAAACTGTAAACGTGCACAACGTGCACAAAGAAAAAACTGAAAATACAAACTGCCTTGAAATAACTAACTAAATAACAAACCAACTAATTAACCTATGAAATAGATAACATTACAAGATTAATTCAATATTCACCCCCTTAATCTTGTTGCACTTTCTTCACATCCTTCAGTCCTATCTTCTCACGCAACTCGACAAATCTCTGTCGACCAAGTGGCTTCGTCAGAATGTCAGCCAGTTGTTCCTCAGTCTTCACATGTACCACTTCAATTTCTTCCTTTTGAACACAATCACGAATAAAATGATACTTGATATCAATGTGCTTGCTTTTGTCATGATGCACAGGATTCTTCGTGAGAGCAATGGCTGATTTGTTGTCTATATTGAGGACTGCTTTGACAAATTCACCTCCCTTAATTTCACTCAACAATCACCCAAGCCAAATGCCATGACATGCTGCAGCTGTAGCGGCCACATATTCAGCTTCGCATGATGAGAGTGCCACCACTCTCTGCTTCTGTGACAGCCAAGTGACCAGATTTCCACCAAGGAAATAAACAAATCAT
>NC_033798.1:57089567-57134470 GCF_001876935.1 Asparagus officinalis | reverse complement strand
TCATCGATGTCTCCCGCTAGGTCACTGTCACTGTACCCAATCAAACACTCGCCCAAATGATTCTTCCTAACATAGCAACACCCAAAGTTGATAGTGTCTCGCACATACCTCAATATTTTCTTCACGGCAATCATGTGAGTTGTTGTTGGCGCCTCCATGTATCGGCTCATTACTCCAACTGAGTAGGCCAAGTCGGGTCTTGTATTAACCAAATATCTCAAACTCCCTATGATACTTCTATACAAGAAAGCATCAATAGGAGGGCTGGTACTTGTTTTGCTCATCTTCAGCCTCAGCTCCATGGGAACTTGACATGAATTGCACTCGACCATACCAAGCTTTTCCAATATCTTCATTGCATACCCAGATGAGACAGGGTGATAGCATATGAGTCTTGCTTCACTTCAATGCCCAAGTAGTAGCTCAATAGTCCAAGGTCACTCATGTCAAATAGTTTCTTCATCTGTTCCTTGAACATTACAATGTGTTCGACGTTTGATCCGAAGATGATAAGGTCATCCACATATACACCAACCACTTGGACTTCACCCCTCAGTGTTCTCTTGTACACAACATGCTCCATAGGACACCTTATGAACCCCAATGACTGTAAGCATTTATCAAGTTTTGAATTCCATGCTCGAGGTGCTTGACGCAGTCCATATAATGCCTTCTTCAGCCTCAACACTTGACCCTCATGGCCTTTGGCTTCAAATCCAACTGGCTGTGCTACATACACTTCTTCCTCTAGCTCGCCATTTAGGAATGCAGATTTTACATCCATGTGATGTACCACCCAGCTCTCTTGTGCTGCCAAAGCAATTAAGAGCTTTACAGTTTCCAATCGTGCAACAGGAGCGAATACCTCATTAAAATCCACTCCTTGTTTATGCTGACGAGCTCCTCTTCTTTATGCTAACGAACTCGATTTTATCTCCTCCTCTCTTCTGGAATTCGTGCTCCTTCAGTCTTCAAGTCTGCAGGGCTTTGCCGACGCTTGAGAATTTCAGATCTGTGCAAATAAAGGCCCTAGGGCTGTATTTATAGGCTTTTGGGACCTCTGTTTTCGGATAAGAATGATCGATTCATTCTTATCTTCAGTTATAACCACTTAACCACGTTCTTAGATGATATTTTACCAGTTGAATAAATCCAGGCGGTTAACGGTCGAAAAACAACTTAAATCTGCCAAAAACTATTTTCGGGACTGCGGACACCCGTGGGTGTCTTGGCCAAGCCTTGGCCGAGACACCTCTTGGTGTCTCGGCCAAACTTTGGCCGAGACACCTATGGGTGTCTCGCTGAGGCCTGGAGTATTGTTCTGGGTGTCTCGGCCAAACTTTGGCCGAGACACCTATGGGTGTCTCGCTGAGGCCTGGAGTATTGTTCTGCGCGTTCTATCCATTTTCGCCGTATCTTCGTCATCCAAACTCGGAATCACGCGATTCAAAATGTGTCGGAAATCCGACGAGGGGATTTACGAACTTCCATGATTGAATCATATGTGGAGTAAATGAGACACGAGGGGCTCGTTGTCTTTCGTAAGCGACGCGTAGCTCCCGATCAGTTCGTGTTTTCGTTATTCTGAAGTTCCGTTGCTTCACACGGTTCGTTGACTCACTTCATGCGTTTATCGGGATCAATTAAGCTTCTGTTTCCCGGATAGTGACGTTCATCGTCTTCTCTTTGTCTCAAGCCACGTTCGGGGATCCGTGGGCAATTTTTGACGCCTACATTTATCATTTATAGTCTAACTGCATATTACCCTAAACATCCACTCCCAAGAAGGATTCATTTCCAAAAAAAAGCTATCAGAAATTATTATGGAATTTATACCTTCATGGGTTGAATTTTGAAGGTATATATAGATGCCTTGGTCTTCAACTTAAGTTGGATCATGTTTTAGAACATTGGATTATAATCCTCTTAGATTATAATACACCAATTTTATGGATTATAACCCAAGTAGATTACGGTATAGAATGTTTAAAAAGGATAGGGTGGGTGGTGATGAATTATCAAATGATGCATTGAAAATTGTAAAATTATAAGGGATGTAATTGACTGTCCTTTACTTAGTGAAGCCTCATGACTCATAATCCACTAGAAAGTAACGAAGATAACCTAGTTTATATTTTGGAGCATCATATGCCGAAATAAGCCTTCGACAGACGGTGACAGATGACAGTCGATTGCATCACGTGCCAAAGGCCAAGAAGCATAGCTCACTCTAAATTGCCAATTTAGGGGCGGGTCTGAACGGTGCATTTTAGCGGGCGATTCTTTGCTAATGTGCACCCCGCCTGGTTTTGAATGAGGAAGAAGAAGAAGAGTAGCGTCAAGGGAGCGCTCAGCAATGAGTTGAGGGATTCTATGTTTGCTTTCCCCTCTTCGTCTAATCTGGGAGATGAATCCAATGGCACAGTATCAGGGGATGAACGTAAGGAATCTTCTTTTTCAATGATAATGGAGAGCACTGGCCCTAAAGGTGCGAAGAAGAAGATGAGTATGGATGAGATTCTTGCTAAATCTCGATCAATCTCAGATCCTCTTCAGGTGAGATCTAGTCTCCTATCTAAAAAACTAGTGAAGCCATCAAGTTTTTGGGCAGATGAGGTTGAAAATTCTGCTTTTGAAAATACAAATCTAGATCTAGATGAGGAATTAATGGATGACCTTGCTCAGAATGGGTTGAATGCTATTGATGTTGATGAACGTATTTCTCCAATAGATCACTTCCCTGGATCTATTGAGAATACAGATCTGAATGTTAATCCTATAAAGGATCCTGTTGTGACCGAGAAAATAGTAAATGATGGAGTTGTTAACTCAATTCCAGAAGATGTTGTTAAGAATCAGGTTGAAGCTCCGAAATCTTTTGCAAGCTTGTTTACTGATAACAGGAAGAATGGTCAGGGTTTAAACCTGAATTATGTCCCTCCTAACCAAGAAAATACTGCTATATTTTCATTGGAAGATTGGAAAGAAGGAGAAGAATACTGGAGATATGCTTTAATTGGCTATGTTATTGGTCTCAACGTTAGATTTAAATCTATGGAAACTTATGTAAATAAGTTGTGGGGGAAAATCTCTATTCCTGAAATTCATCTAATAAAGCAAGGTGTATTTCTCTTTGATTTCCAAACTGAAAAGCAAATGTGTGATATTTTGGAAGCGGGGCCTTGGTTCTTTGGCTCAAGACCTCTGGTCCTCAAGCCATGGAATATTGACACTGATATGGAAAAGGTTCAAGACTATAATTACCCTATGTGGGTGCAATTTCCAAACCTACGTCTGAATCTTTGGAGTCCTACTGGGATTAGTAAAATTGCTACTCTCATAGGAAATCCTATAACCACAGACAAGCTCACTGCAACAAGGAAAAGGTTATCTTATGCTAGAGTGTTATTAGAAGTGAAATTGCCTCTAAAATCTTCTCTCCCTGATCAACTTGTTATACAAGGGCCTGATGGAAAGAGCTACACACAAAAAGTGATTTATGAGCTTAAACCAAGGTGGTGTGATACCTATAATATTATTGGTCATCTTACTGAACATTGTAGAAGGAAAACTGGGAAAATGAGATGGGTGCCTATTCACAGAGAAAAGAATGTCGGGAAAACTCCAGTTCCAAATGTTGCTGATGAAACCTCTAGGGCAGATTCTGCTAAAGCAGCTCCTGATATTGAAATGATTGTAGATGAAACTTCTGGAGCAAATTTTGATGCACATGCACAGAATATTACTGATGATTCTGGGGGATCTGGAATCAAACATGGAAATCAAGCTATCTCTGAATCTTCTTCTGGTGCACGTGCACAGAAGGAACCTGTTGGAAAATCTGGCTCTGGAATACAAATTTCCAGAATTATTAGTTCACCCCCTCTTCAGCATTTCTCTTCTCCTGCTATTAATACTACTGGATTTACCAGTGTTACAAAGGAGAAATCTGCAAAAAGAAATAGTGGGAAAGTAAATAACCAGGGATTATCTCAGGTATCACATTTCTCTCCCTTGGAGCATCAAGACTTTGCCCCAGACAGGGGGGGTCTAAAGTTCTAATGCATTTAGCTATTTGGAATGTGAGAGGATTTAACAAATCCTCTAAGCACATGATGGTGAAGCACTTAATATTCCAATATAAGCTTCCTTTTGTAGCCCTCTTGGAAACTAAGGTAGTCAGTGGAAAAATTCAATCTATTGCAAATAAAGTGACCAAAGATTGGCACTGGTTTTCAAATTGTCATCAAGCAAATAATGCTAGGATCTGGATTCTTTAGGATAGTGACATTCTTTCAGTGCAGCTACTTAGATCCTCAAATCAATTTATGACATGTGCTGTTGAGTCAAAAGACTGCAGATTATCATGTTTAATCACTGTGGTATATGCTCTCAATGATAATTCTGGAAGAAAATCTCTTTGGCATGACATTTTGGCATTTAAACAAAATGTTTCCTGTCCTTGGATCATTGGAGGGGATTTCAACACTATTATTGACAACAATGAGAAAATTGGTGGATCTTTAGTTACTGATGCAGAAACTGAAGATTTTCAGGATTTCATCTCTTCCTGTCAACTTGTACATCTAAAGACTAATGGATGTTTTTTCACTTGGTGCAATAAACAGGATATTGACACAAGAATATGGTGCAAACTTGATAGAGTTCTGGTTAATGAAGATTGGATTCAAAAATACAACTCAAGCCAGGTTGAATTCTTGACTCCAAACTGTTCTGATCACTCCCCTGGTTTAATCACAATTGAAGATGAGGAAATTGAGGTTAAAAGGCCTTTCAAGTTCTTTAAGATGTGGATTAGTCACCCTGATTTCCTCTCAACAGTCAGATCAGTTTGGGATCAGGTTGTTACAGGATACAAGATGTATATATTCCATACCAAACTCAAGAAACTCAAGCCAGTTCTAAAGGAGTTGAATAAAAGGCATTTCATGAATATAAGTGAGCAAGTATTAAGAGCTAAAAATGATCTAGTTGAGGTCCAGGAGGACATGAGCAATGATCTTTTTAACCCCTTACTAGTTTCAAAAGAGAAGGAATGTCTGGAAAAGTATGTGAGATTGCTAAATTGTGAAACTTCTTTCTACAGACAAAAAGCAAACATTAAATGGGGGATATATGGTGACAAATGCACTCAATTTTTCCACTCTATTATGAAAGCAAAAAGACACCAAAATAGAGTGTTATCTCTCTACACTGAAAATGGAGTAAGGATCACTGAAATGTCTGATATCATGACACCAAAATAGAGTGTTATCTCTCTACACTGAAAATGGAGTAAGGATCACTGAAATGTCTGATATCATCAAGGAATTCATTGAATATTATCAAAATCACTGAAAATGGAGTAAGGATCACTGAAATGTCTGATATCATCAAGGAATTCATTGAATATTATCAAAATTTTCTGGGTGTTTCGCCTCCTGTTGGTTTGCCTGACCCTGAAGTAATAGCAAATGGCCCGATCCTTTCTTCAATTCAAAGTAATGAGCTGGGTCTTCCTATCACAAGAGAAGAGATAAAAAAAATGCTATTTTCTCAATGGCTGATGACAGAGCCCCTGGACCAGATGGTTTCAATGCCTCATTCTACAAAGCAGCTTGGGAAATTATCAAAGAAGATCTTTATCTGGCAGTTGAGGAATTTTTCTATTCTGGCAAACTTCTAGGGACTCTTAATTCTACCTCAATCACATTGGTTCCTAAGGTACTCAACCCTAAATCTCCATCTGATTTTAGACCAATCTCTTGTTGCAATTGTGTCTATAAGATTATTGCCAAAATAATTGCTTGTAGAGTTCAGAAAGTAATGGGTTTTTTGATTAGTGATGCTCAAAGTGCTTTTGTAAAAGGTAGAATTATCTCAAATAATATCTTGCTTGCTCATGAGCTTATAAAGCACTATGGGAGAAAACAGTCTTCGTAGAATTATCTCAAATAATATCTTGCTTGCTCATGAGCTTATAAAGCACTATGGGAGAAAACAGTCTTCACCTAGAGCCATCCTCAACATAGACTTGAGAAAGGCCTTTGATACCATAAATTGGAGCTTTATTGAGGCAATGCTGTCAGGTCTGGGGTTTCCAACTGCTATGATTAATTGGATTATGGAATGTATCACTACCTCAAAATTTTCCATGTCTCTCAATGGATCTCTCCATGGATATTTTTATGAGGCTAGAGGACTAAGACAAGGGGATCCCCTCTCCCCATATCTTTTTGTGCTAGGCATGGAATACCTGTCAAGAAAGCTTAATACTCTCAAAAATGACAATCTGTTCAAATTTCATCCTAAATGCTGTCTGATTTGGAAATTGCCCTTCTCTGCGTCCAAAATTCTGCTTTTTGTTTCTCCAATTCTTATTTCTCCCACTGTGATTGTCTTGCCAGAATCGCTTCTTTGGGTAGGAGCTGCTCGCCTCATTCTTTGGTTTTGTGTCAATTTCTCTGGAATCTAACCCCAATAAATGTTCTATATATATGAGTGGTATCAGTGAAAATTTGAAGCATCAAATCTGCTCATATCTAAACTTCTCTGAAGGAGTCTTGCCAGTAAGGTATCTGGGTATGCCTCTTATAACAAAAAAGTTATCTTGGATGGACTGTTCTCCTTTAATCAGGAAAATCTCTGAGCAAATTCAAAACTGGCAAAAGAGGAAGACTTTATCATATGCTGGGAGGCTACAATTGATAAAATCTGTCATTCTGGGTATCCGTGAATGGCAAATTTTGATAGATAGGTGAACTCTTCTTCATATTCAGCTACTGTCTTATCACCTTGCTCTAACTTTCGAAACTCCTGTTCTTTTTGTTTGCGAACAGTTGAAGGAAAATATTTTTCATAAAAAAATCTTTTTAAACTCCTCCCATGATAACTTGTATGCCTTCTCACCCAATGTCCTGACCTGCATTTGCCATCACCCGTAAGCGCGATCCTTTAACATGTATACTGCATAATCAACCTTCTCCTCTTCAGGGCATTTCATGTATGTGAAGACCTTTTCCATTTCTGTGATCCAATGCTCAGCAATCATAGGATCAGTCACTCCCTCAAAACTGGGTGGAGATAGTTTCTTGAATTCTCCCATGCCACTTCTTAATTTTGGGTGTTCCTCACAAATAATTACATCTTACCTTGTAAAATCCTAAGCAAAATTGATAGGATGTGTTCAGACTTTCTCTGGAATCACAAAATACCTTTAGTTTCCTGTACAAAGATCTGTCAAGAGGAAAAATTTGGAGGATTGGGTGTTTTCTCAGCAAGAACATGGAACTGCGCAGCTGCTCTTAGATTGTTGTGGATGATTCATCTCAAGAAGGACCTCTTATGGATTAAATGGATACATGAGAATTATTTATAGTCAAATAATATCTGGCAGGTTCAAATTAAGCCAAATGCCTCTTGGATGTGGAAACAGCTTTTAAAAGCCAGAGATGTTCTGATTACAAGCTTTGGATACCACATTACTGTCACGCCCCGAAACTGCAGCGGAATATCATAAAATACGGGGTACGCGACAGCAGCGACCCGTGCACGAGACAAGTCTTATGCACGAGGTGGAGATAGTTTCTTGAATTCTCCCATGCCACTTCTTAATTTTGGGTGTTCCTCGCTTTGACCACTCGTCCGATTGCGATCAATTTGATCTTGTTGTCTGGTGACTACAGATGTCACTGCTTACAGCAGATCCATCAATGCATTGTTGTCTATTGAGTTTCCGGAAGTGGACCCATGAGCAGTTCTAGATCTTATCATATCACCTATCGTCTGATTTAGATCCCTATCTCCGTTAGGAGGGGTTTGCTCATTACCGAAAGCCATATCTTCCTATAATAAAATATTTATATGCATACATATATATATATATACGTATGTATACAGACATATATCACATAATTGATCCATACGCTAACACTCATCTAGCTCATATACTCTATAATAGCGTGCCCTACAAGGTTTCTAATGTCGAAACCTAAGCTCTGATACCACCTTACTGTCACGCCCCGAAATTACAGCGGAATATCATAAAACACGGGGTACGCGACAGCAGCGACCCGTGCACGAGACAAGTCTTATGCACAAGTCAAGCCTGGCAAATCATATCGCATAGTTTATTTTCAAATAGTAATAAACCTGCTGATGATAGAAATCAGAGCAACTATATATATATATATATATATAAGATCGGTACTTACAGCCCACAAGCTCACCGTTATAAGCATTTTTACAAAACAAAACAAAATACGCTGAAGGTAACATCAACAAGAAGAGGCTCTCCATATAACAAGAAGAGGCTCAAACCAAAAGTCGGCTAATAGGAAGCTACGCCGGATCTGAAAAATATTTAAAAACAACGGGGTGAATTAAAAACAACGGGGTGAGCTAACGCTCAGTGAGAACATTTCCCACTAGAGTTCCTAGATAACTAACAAAATAGTAATAAGTCAGTGAGAACATTTCCCACTAGAGTTCCTAGATAACTAACAAAATAGTAATAAGAATAGTTCTCAGAATTTAACAAATTTCAAGTTTTGCATGAGAAATTCACAGATAGCAAACTACAATCCAAATATCGTAATACTGTCATTTTTAAGAAAGAATACAACAATTATATTTCCTTTCTCATGTGCAACTGAATAAACTGTGAAATTTCTTGGAATTAAACCATTTTTGAATCAAGGTAAACATTAAGAAGGAAAAGAACTACTAATTTGTACAAAATCAGAGAATTGTTATTTTGTTAATTTCACAGTCAATTATCAGAATCTCATTTCTCGATGAGTATTTCATGAATGTAAAAGTCACCCCATAGGTCACACTAAGGCTACGAATTTTAGCCCAGTAGCAAGGGAATGCGTAACCGCATCAGATAACAGATAATTCCCGAGAACCGAATGCACCTAACACTGCCATAGGCTACTGGCCAAATACAGAGGGGCCAGAACAGATTTCAGAAGGGCCAATACAGAAGGGCCAAGGCCAATACAGAAGGGCCAAATAAAGGTGCATTCACCATATGGCAGGCAGAACCAATCCATAGTGGACTATTTGAGGGTTTGAAAACATCGAGATCACATGTCAAATGAGAAATACTTTGCATATCAGAATTTGCATATATTTCAAATGAAATTGACAAGGTAAAACTTCTCATTTCAGTTAAAGGAGATTACAGATATTTACATTTTCTTTTATCAGATACTAAGTTACGGCAAATCTTTGAATCCGTTAAACGGTTGAAATACGTTCCAATTACTTCATCAAAACTTTCAGATAAATCAAAGTCTACAATTATTTGAAAATTGCATGAGAGCCAAATTTATTTTTCCATATTTTACATAAGTTCAAATTGACTTTTCATATATTGTACGAGGCTACCATCATATTGTAGGATAGACCATAACAGAAATAGGTCAAATCTTTCTATACATGAAAAGACATATTATTTATTTATTTATTTTTATCACAAGATAATTCAAATATAAAACTCATGCAATTTCATATTATAAAATACTAGTGAGAAATGAACTCACCTCTAGTGGTCACGACTTTCTCAAACTATTATTCTCCCGAATATCAACCAGAACCTATAATGTAAGATATAGGACTAATTATTAATTCAGAACAAACATATATTATAGGTAAATTAATTCATATCCTAAAGCCTAATAATTTCAGATATAATCAATAATAATTGAATTATGCAGGGGTTATAGGAAATTTTATCAAGTCTAAAAATTTTATTGTTTATTCCTAAGACTGGACTTATTTACAACTTGAGTAAGTAACAGGGGCTAAACAGATATTTTCCATCCTTTTTCAAACATAACTCACATTATTAAGGTCTGTTTCAAAAATTTTCATGGTTCAGGGGGCTTAAAGCAATTTTCCTCTCCTTACATCATTTCAACAGATCATCTTCCTCCCCACCTTCTTCTTCGTTCCTTTTCTTTTTTTTTTCTTCTTTTTTTTCCGGTTCCCTCTCTTCCTCTTTTTCTTTCGGTTTTTCTCCTCTCTCTCTCTCTCTCTCTCTCTCTCTCTCTCTCTCTCCTCTCTCTCTCTCTCTCCTTTCCATGTCTCGCCAAAACATCACGACCACGGCAAGGGATCGCCGGCGACTAGGGATGGCCGGTGGTCAGACCTCACCGAACTAGGGTTAGTTATTTTTCTTTCTTTCTTTCTTTTTTTCAGTTTGTTTCATGCATCATAAACACATAAGAAAAGTCCTTTTGCAAACCCTAGATTCCTTTATTTTACATTTATAACAAGTTAACTTCCTTATTCATTCAAATTTGATTCAATTTACTAAGATTTACTATGAAATTGAAAGGAGACTATACCTCAATTAATTTGGATGTTGATTTGTTGCATTGATTTCCTTTCTCCCTTCACAAGCCTTCTAAAAATTTCAGGATTTCTGTTAGGGAGGAGAGGTGTGATCTGTTTAATTGTTTGTTTGTTTTTTCTTTCTTCATCTCTTTTTTTTTTCTTCCAATTTCCCTATGTTTTCTCTGAATTCTCTACTTTTATTCTTCCGTTAAGAGGTGCCGACCAATACGTCAAATGATATTTAGCCACACAACTGTTAACGTGGCAAATAATCAGGGGTTAGGGTAAAATCCCAAAATTACCCCTAATTAGTTCTTTAATCTGTCATTAAAAAATTATTAATCAAGTTTTTAAGGCACTAATATTTGGGTTATTACAGATACTCTATCTTATTATTGCTCAGGGTTTTTTTCAGAATAATAATGAAGCTGTAGAGCAACATGATGAGATAACTGATTAGTTAAAATTACCTCAACATCTGAGGTTTTGAAAAATGATCGCAATGATGAATTAAAAACTACATTGTGATGTGGAGAGAATAAATATAAAGACTAGAGAGCTTCCCACTGAGAGGAACTATATACTCTATTTGAAGAAATATGATGCCTAAACAAGGAGTTGATGGTACTAAATATGAATATCAATTTGAAAAGTAACAAGAACTAAGGATGGACTTATCCGTAAAAAATATTTTGGATATGCCCACAAAGAACCCTAGTCGTCCATCTTCATATAACAAACTAGTGAACAAGAAAGGGATGAAGAAAATAGAGGTGCCGAAGGCTTATAATCTTTTAAAGTGATGGAGGAGCAAACTATCAAAGGTTAGTTAAGTTTATTGTTAATGGTAGCTGATAGATGTTTAAGTCTAATAATTGGTTGTTAAGTTTATAGATTTATTGTTAACATTACAGTTTAATTGTTAATGTTATAGATTTGATATTAAGTATATGGTCTAATTGTTAATGTTACAGATTGGTTGTTAAGATTACAATTTAGTTATTAAGGTTACATATTGATTATTAAAGTTACAGTTTAGTTGTTAAGGTTATAGGTTGATTGTTAAGATTACAGCTTACATGGAAGAGTTTACAGATTGGTTGTTACTTTTAGTTGGTAATTATTAAGTATAATTAGTGGTTTCATGTCAATCAATGTTTTCTGTGTCAGGCTTTCCACCTAAGATATACACTTCACCTAATAGAGAGGTGGAGAAGGAAATCCCTCCATCTATCGTTCAGATTGAAAAGAAGGATTTTGTTGAAGAAGATAATTTTTCCAGAAATAAAATTGATTTTGTTGTTGATGATGGAAGAGATGATGCTAAAGATAATGAAGTTCCTTTAAGTGTGAGATGGAGGAAATAAAACTTAATAGGAGAAAGAGGAATGCAAATGTGGAAGAATAGTTGTAGAGAAGAAGAATCAAATGATTGGTTAAGCATTTGTAACATGTTATTAGCCCTTATACTGAAGGAAAGAGGAATGAAAAAAAAATATGTAGAACGAGGGGGATAAAGATAGAGTGAAAGTGGGTTCAAGGATATAGTATCCGCCAAGCTACTTGGTCATCCCCTTAAAATTTAGAAGACCTTTATATATTCTCCTATATTCGAGAAAGAAAAAAATTCTAAAAGATATAAACATTGGGATTCTTTTCCCTAAAGGCTTCGTGATCAAATTGTATAATGAGTACATAATTCTACATAACTTTACGATCTCAGAATATATAGTAGTCAAACTGACAAAAGGGGAGAATAAAATTATCAATCATTTTAGTATTTACAGGTACAACAAGTAAGTATTTAGATTATATGTTAAATTTATTGCTAGTTGTTAATGTTTTCTCTTAGTTGTCAAGGTCATCTCGTAGTTGTGAAGATTACCACTTAGTTGTTAAGGTTATCTCTTAGTTATTAAGTTTATTACTTAGTTGTTAATGTTATTACTTAGTTGTTCAAATTATCTCCTAGTTGTTAAGGTTACTGCTTTATTGTTAGGTTTACAGTTTGTTGTTATGTTTATCATAGTTGTTAAGCTTAATGATTTATTGTCATTGTTAGCTATTGGTTGTTAAGGTTATTAATTATTTTTTTATAGATTATTAAAAGTGTACAGTTCTCAATAGTTAAGCATAGATAGATTTGAGTTGCTTAACATCCTACGTGGTGGTCGACTTCACGATAGTGTAAGATTCATATTATAACATTTCTTTATTATGTCATAAAGATATTCTTACTAATTAAATTCAAATTAATTATATATTGTTTATCATTTTCTAGGTTGTTGAAACGCTAATAGACACACTACGTTAATGGTTAGCTATGCCTCAGAATGAAGCATTAGCCAAAAAATATGGCCTTATCTCTGTATTATTTTCCGTAAGTATTTATTTGTCAATATCATATATCTTTTATGATAAACATGATTGACCTATTTAATTTATCATTATAGCACAAAATACATGCCAAACAAGTAGTCTACAAGGATGCTTATAATTTTTTCATTAGAAAGTTCATCATGGCTAGAGTTAATATTCTAATAGTTCTCATTGTCCAATATGATCATTGGCATCTTCTTGAAGTTGATCTTCAAAATAATGTTGTCAAACACTATTGCTCAAGAAAAAGACCGATCTGGTCATAGAAAATTTGTACTCAATATGATTAAATTCTTTAACCATATAAAAATTGGCTTCAAAGAAAAGAATGTATTTCTCGTATTTAAAGATGAAACAGTTCCATGTGGGAAATAAAAGAGATTGTAAGTTTTAGGAAACTCTACCTTTTGTAATTTTTTATTCATTAGTTGTTAAAATATCAGATTAGTTGTTAATTTACGGTTTAGTTATAATGGTTTTAGATCAGCTGTTAAGATTACAGAGTGGTAGTTAAGATTTAACTGGTAGTTGTTAAGGTTATAGTTTAGTTGTTAATCTTACAAATTAGTTATTAAGTATGTAGTGTAGTTGTTAATATTACAGTTTAGTTATTAACCTTACAGATTGGTAGTTTAATTTATAGTATAGTTGTTAAAGTTATAAATTAGTTATCAAGTTTACAACAAAGTTGTTAAGGTTACAGATATATTATTAAGTTCATAGCCTAGTTATTAAGGTTTCAGTTTTGTTAATGTTAGAGAATGCTTGTTAATATTTTTTATATGTTTATATATAGGTATGACTGCAGACTTTACACATACCTGTATATAAAAGCTATTCTTAAAGGAAAAGATATCATACACCTCACACCATAAGATCACACAAGATGGATCATATGAGCGAAGCTAACCACTTATCTACTAGTCGAAGGGAGAAAGAAGAAAAAACTCCTTGGTAAACTTAACGATGATGACCTCGGCAGATTTGATAAACAATGTGATGATTCACCAATAGATGAATCAATAGACATGTCTAACTATGTTAAAAATAATTTTAAATGATTCTCAAAGCACTCTTAATTGTTGTAAATATTTGTTTGTTTATGGTATATTGTTAAATTAATATGATGTTCTTTCTTTGTATGCTTGACAACAAAGTTAATAATCACAAAAGTTTATCAGCTTAAACATACTTTAACATTATTCAAACTTATAATCTTAACAACTAAATCAAAATTATAATAGCTATACATTTAGCTTAACAAATAATTTATAACCTTAATAACTAACCAATCAGGTTAACATCCAATACCTAAGGTTAACAGTTAATACAAAAAACTGGCAACTAACACTAAACCTTAACAAGTAACACCAAATGTTAACAACAAATACAAATGTTAAACAACTAACACTTAGGGTTAGCAGCATGTACAAAAAATTAATAGCCAATACAAAATGTTAATGTCTAATATAAAAGCTTAAAGACTAGATAGGCTCATTGCATGTTGCTCGATTGTGACCTTCCATGTGGCATCGAGGGAACTTAACAGGCTGAGTATTTAGTGACTTGTTGTTCCTTCATCTAATACATGGTATTCCATGTATTTTTTTAGTAAGGGGAGGTTTTAATCAATAGTCTTCTGACTATAAAACATGCTTCTCGTAATTTAAAATAGGAAATATGATTGGTTCATAACTTCTTCTGAATACTTCAATAGTCATAAACAACCATAATGATGATAAATATCTCATCCCATCTGTTTGGTGGGAAAATTTGAATGAAGAAAATGAGAAAATGAATTTGTATTATTCTCTCTAACAGACTTAGAAAAATAATTAATTACAATTCTCTCGATACAATTTCTCTCTAACAGACTTAGAAAAAGAAATTGCAAATCTTCTCGATCGGTTTCCTAATTTACAAAAGAGAGAAGAGATCGACAGAGATCCCTCCCTTTGTTTAACCTGGGTTCTTCTTGGTGTCGATGGGAGTTTAGATTCTTGTATCCCATTAACGATCCGAATACCTCACTGGAACATTGTCTTCGCCTCTTGACTCAACGTCTTGGATGAACTTGCAAAACAAGTTTAAAACTCTTGAAGAGTTGATAACTCTGAACGAGTTTGAAACTCTATGAAAGAGTTGATTAAACCGAAATTGGTTAATTTGTAAGCCAAGGATGAAGAAAGCTCCTATTGCTGAAGAATGCTCTAAGCTCTCCAAGGATTAATGCCGATCTCCTTTAAAGATGATCTGCCAAAAGATCTATTCTTTGCTGTCAAAAAGAAGATGAATTGGAGATCCCAAACTTAGTTGAGTTTCTCTCTATTTATAGGGGATTAAAGGGGTGTAACCCCCCCCTTAAATCTCTCCTTAATGAGGGTTTAATGGGGTGTAACCGCCTCCCATAAATCTCTCCATGATAGGATGGTGATCCTCTCAAATCGTGGGGAGAAAACGGTTTCTGGAACCGTTCAACCCGTGTTTGAACGAGTCAAACACAGAATTTGCGTTTTGGGTACGAACTCTGTATTTTGGACCTGGGACGCAGAGTTGGGCTCTGCATTTAAGCCTGAAAACACACGAATTCCATGTTCTGAACCTAGGACGCAGAGTTGGGCTCTGCATTTGATCCTAAAAACGCACGAATTCTGTATTATGGATCAGAGATGCAAAGTTGGGCTCCGCATTTGAGCCTGGAACGCAGCCACAAACTCTGCATTTTTATTGTTGGGACGCAGAGATGAACTCTACGTTTTGAGTCCACGAACTCTGTGTTTTGTTGTTGGAACGCAGAGATGAAGTCTGTGTTTTGAGTCTACGAACTCTGTGTTTTGTCATTAGAACACAGTCTACGAACTCTGCGTTTTGAGTCTACGAACTCTGCGTTTTGTCGTTGGAATGCAGAGATGAACTTTGTGTTTTGAGTCTACAAACTCTCAATTTTGTCGTTGGAACGCAGAGATGAACTCTACGTTTTGCATCCACGAACTCTGTGTTTTGACTCTAGAATGTAGCAATGACCCTTAGGTGAGCTTGGCGAGCTTTAGGCTAAGTCCAATATTCAGGCGAAGTCCAGTCTTATAGACGGACTTCAGAACATAACTTGCTGTGAACAACATGTCATAACTTTCAAACCGTAAGTCAGAATTGAACAAATTATATAAGAAAATCGACTATTTCAACGAGACAGAGCCAACCAAACCTACCCTAAAGAGTTCGGTTTGCTCTTGTCTGTTTCACCAAATTCCTTACAGTTTGAGAGATATCTGCGTTTTTATTTGAAGAGACCGTTAATTTGTAGTCTCTTTTGCTAGAGCGTTGCAAAGATCATCATCTTGTAACTTTCGTCTTGGTTCCTTAGAATTTAGAGAGTCATCAAATTGTAACTCCTGATGTTGATTATGAAGGCTGTTGAATTAGAGCTTTCATCGATCTATATAAAAATTTTTAAATTGTAGCCTTCTGGAAGCCGTTACATTGTAATTTCCAACATTGGTGTTTGATGGGGATCAGTTATATGTAGTAATTTTTAGACAGCCTACGCCATCCAAGTAATTGTAGCAGAAGCGTGCTTGCAAGGTAAATGCATGATGTCTCAAAACCTGTATGAGCATGTCCATTTCTTCAAATCTACATGACATGTTTTATTAGATTCAACCTCCACAATATCTTGTATTGAATGCATAACATGTAAATAGCATCGTTAATGAATACTATCTCTCAATACTATCTTAGCTTCTAGACATAAGTATCCAGTCTATTTCGATGTCAAAACTCTTCTATCATGCATGTGCTCTATGATTTTCTTGCGTATCATTTTCACCAAAGGTAAGATTCGTAATATCATGCCTTTCTTACGCAATTATTAGGATTCAACAACATTCAAAGTAAACATGGCCATATGTGTAAATTACATGAAAAAAACTCATAGGTTTGATAAGTAATATGTAGCCTTAATAACAATGTGTAGCCTTAACAACTAATATGTAGCCTTAACAATTAAATTGTAATCTTAATAACTAATGTGTAACCTTCATAAATAAACTATAACCTTAACAACTAAGGTGTATTCTTAACAACTAAAATTACCTTAACAACTCTGGTGTATCTTTAACAACTAATTATTATGGTTAATAAGTAATATGTAACCTTAACAACTAATGTGTAAACATAAGAAATAAATTGTAACCTTAACAAGTAGTATGTAACCTTATTAACTAAAAAGTATACTTAACATCTGTAACATAACCTTAACATCCAAGTAAAAAACTCATCAACAAACTAAATTTAACAATATCTTACCTTATACCAGAGAAATAAGCATTTGATCATCTTTCTGGGGAGCAAGCCACTATGATAACATAAGCCTTTTGATTTATCAAGGCCAATTCTTTTATGTAATCTTTCTATTAGGCAATTATGAACATATAAGCCACAGATTGTAAAAGTCGCCAAATATTTGAGCATTATTTGTTTTAAGATTCAGTTCTTTAATTTTTTTGAAAATTTTGACTAGATGGAGAACACGCCTAGAATGTAATGCATTTGGAAAGAATTCTTTGACTGCTACTATAATACCGTTATTAATATTAAAAATTATAACTAGTTGATGTAGGGGATTGTAAGGATTTTTCTGATCATATAGTATGGACCATACTAATTGTAAGAACTACTTTTATTCTTCCTCGTTCTCCTGGTCGCATAAGCAATAAGCAAGATAAAATATTTTTTAGTTGCCATAATATCATGTGGCATCAAGTAATATATTGTTATAGAGGTCTTTAAGAAATGTTCCATCTAAAAATAACAGAGACCTACATCTAGCAATGAACCCTTAAAGACAAGCATTATAGCTTATGAACAAACACTTTAACCTATCATCCATCTCATAAATGACAACACAACTTCCTAGATTAGTGGCTTTAACCATGGTCTTGTTCCTCTATAACTACAACAAATAATAATTAACATTAACATATAAACTGCAACCTTAACAACTAAGTTGTATACTTAACAAATAAATAATAAACTTGACAACTAAACTTTATTCTTAACAACTAAGTTGTATACATATGAGAAAACATAACAAGTAATTCGTAACATTAACAACTAACTTGTAACTTGAATCATAAGCCTCATCATTGTCATTGAGCAACTTCTGTTATGTTCTCTCTTTACTATGATACACTTTGTAGTGATTAATCTTGATGCTGAGCTGACAAAGTAAGTCGTTCTTGATATTAATTAGCCGAAGGTTTGGCCTAACCTTCAGAATAGCTTGTATTTGAGTTGCAATAAATTTATAAAATGCCCTTGACTTACTGCATTAGTTCCATGCTGATCGCAAGTGTGAGTAGCATGGAATTTATTTATAGACATAATCGACCAATTTCGAATTGAAGAAGCAAACAACATCCAAGGGCATTTTCTGTATGTCTTTGTATTGGCAATGCACTCTTATACATTTTTGTTTATTATGGTAAAAATCATACTCAAATATTTTTGCAATTGAATAGTATTAAAATGCTAATCTAACTTTAGCAACACTACCAAAATTTTGTCCCTCTTCACGCATGGATGTGTGCCTCTCAGTTAAGATATTGGTTTGGTTGTTAATCATATCATCGATCATCATGATTGTGTCACTAGTAGATTGTCGTTATGAGTATGTTTATCATTGCATGATTGGTTGAACATAGCAAAAGTGCATCCGGGATTTACTGTTAAAATTATCCTATAAAAGTGAGAAGATAGTATTAGATTAATATGGTAGACAAACAACTTAAAATTTTAAAAATTAACAATAAACTTTATCAACTAATTACTAAGGTTAACAACCAACTCATAAGATTAACATCCAGTTTTTAACCTTAACAACAAGTTGTTAAGGTTAACAACTAACTTGTAAGTTAGCAACCAACTCATAAGGTAAACTATAAAACCTCATAAATAGTAAAAAAATGAGTTATATTATGATAAATATCATTTATGGATGAATGAGTATGTTAGTAATTGATTTGAGATTAATTAAGTGTATATATGAGAGTATACAAGTGTTAAACATGCACAAAACAAGTAAAAACATGCACACACATGCAAAACCTGTAGGCTAGAAAATGCCTCGGGTCAGTCGACTGATGCTTACCTATCAGTCGACTGATGACAAGCCATCGGTTGACTGACGGGGCCATTTTCCTAGTCTTATTTGGATTCAGGTCTTTTTGATTTTTTTTTGGGTTTGCCTATATATGTATGGATATATTTCATGAAAATCTCTCTTTTACGTCATATTTCTGAACCGTAGCAGTCACCCTCTCCCCTCAAAATCCCTAGATCATATTTTGCTGATTTTGAAGAGCTTTGTGAAGAATATACCAAGAAGAGGGTGAGATCATCGGTGTTTGTCGAAAGATCGTGTTTTCTTGCACTTTTGGGGATTCCAGCGAGTTTTGAGGCGAGTTTCATCTCCTCCAATTCCATCCTCATTTTTAATTGGTTTCTATTGAGTTTTATTTGGTTTTATCGGGCCTTAAAACCTAATTTAAGCATAAAGATTGTTATTTTAAACTATAAGCTACCAAGATTTGATCTTTATGATTTCAACAGTTATAGAAGCTAATTTTCTGATTTGGATTTAAGAGTTTACACAGATCTAACATGAGATTTTGATAAAGTTGCTTGTTTTAATGATGAACTTGTAAATAAGATTATGTTAGGGTTTGTGCTTTTCCCCAATACATTTATATCTCTATTTTCGTGAAGTAATATGAACCTTAATTACATTAAAACAAGATTTATACACTTGTGTTTTGTAAAAATTTTGATTTTTGTATAGAAAATAGATGTTTACAGGAAATTGTTGACTGACCTCTAGTCGGTCGACCGAAGCACAAGCATTGGTCGACCGATCAAGTTAGATTTGTATGTGCATGATCTTGTGCATGCAGCCGGTTGACTGACATGTGTAAGCTAGTCGACCAATCTGTGTGAAATTGTGAGTAGTGTGTTTTGGTCTTGTGGGTATGATTGTGAACATGAAGTTTGGGTCCACACATTGAGACACGTGCTTGGACATTGGAATATACATTTTGGGGTTGTGTTCGCACGATCTGTTGAGGTGCGTAATATATATTTTTGAGGTCATCATAATATATAGTGACACATATATTGCATTTCATGATTGTGGATGCTTGAGTGGGTTAGTTGGTATATCGCAATGAGACCGCGATAAACTACACTCAGGGTGGCTAGTTGATATACTGCAATGAGATCGCATTAGACTACACTCCATTATGCATCACTATTTTTAAAATTGAGTTGTTAGTTAGCATATCGAAATGAGACCATGGTAGACTACACTCAGGGTGGTTAGTTGGTATACTACAATAAAATCGCTGTAGATTACACCCGTTTAGCATCGTTGTTTCAGATAGAGTATTATTCAGATTGCATTCATGCTCTCATATTAGTTACTCGAGAGTAGGGTATAAGACTTAGGTTGTCATACACGACATATTTTATGTGAGCTTCCTTGACCGGGATATTATATTTGAGACTACGCCATCTACCCGAGGGTAGCGTGAGCATTTTGACATAACTCGTATTGGTTGAGATTTGGAGTTGTATTTCTTATTTTATTCATAGGATTTGGAGTTGGTATTTAGCGATTCACAATTTGAGATACAAGGTATATACATGAGGCTTTCCTTATTTGGATTATTTTGCTCGACGTACCCATTCTCGTGTTGTGGATTTCTAAATATAAATTTCCACTCAGCTTATGATAGATAATTTATATATGTCTGTATGTACTAACCTATATTTTTATATACTCCTAACCCCCTCCCCTTGGGGGTGGTGGAGATTATCTCGCTAGCGCTTTGATGATCGTTGTTTCCCCTCTTTTCAGTTAGCGAGTCAGGCGTACGGAGAGTAGCAGGTTGATGGAGTTTCGGATGAGCTCCTATCATTATTTATTATTAGTAGTTATTTAGAACTCCACAGTAGTTATGATTTACTTTCAGACATTTAGAGTTGTATTTCATTTTGTAAAGACTGAGTACCTAAGTACTATTTCATTTGACTCTATATATTGAGACACTTCACATTGGTTTTAGTTTATCAGTTGTACTTCATTTTACTCAGTTGGAACATGATTATATTATCATTGGATTCTCTCATTTCCTTTATCATGTTTAATGCATTACTATCTTATTTTATCTGCTTTGTACCTATACTTGTTTATAATTGATTCTACTAGAGAGATATTAATGTGATGGTGAAACGTGTTGTCACACTATGTGGGTGCATGACAAGTTTGATATCCTTGGGTTCATCTTGGACTACAGCCTTGAGTGAAATCAGTGGCGTCATAATTGGTATCAAAGCTCTAGTTCCAGCATCATTAGGATTATTCTCTGTCAAGTCGTAGACTGAGTGAGGACGTTATACGTATACCTTAAAAATTATAATTTTTTATGATAACTATCATACTTGATTGAAAAGTATTTACGTGAATGATATGTGATATGATTTACCTATTGTTATATGATACGTTATTTTGTTTGAGGTCTCATTTACTTTGTCTTATAAGCTCTTTTCCTAAAATTATAGATGTCAGGACGAGCTGGGCAAGCTAATCCAGAGCTCGAGCCGCAGTAGGCTCCAGAGTATCTGATCGACCTCATAGTACCGCTTGCAGCCCAGTTAGTTGTGATTGATGAGCAGATGGTGAATCGGGTTCCGCTAGTGAGACCACATCTAGTGGTGTCGCCATCAACACCTCATGTACCTATTGCAGAGGAGTCGCCAGTAGTCACACCACCACTAGCTGTTGATAGGGCTGCAGAACAGGAGGCTTGGCTCCATATGGTGGAGAGCTACCAGAAGGTGAGAACACCAGAGTTTCATGGCCCATCGGATTCACTTGTGGTGCACAAGTGGAAGGAAGATGTGGGGAGCATTTTAGATATACTTAATGTGGACACAACACAGAAGCAGAGGCTAGTAGCATTCAGCCTTAAGGGCGACGCAGGAGGGTGGCACCGACTTCAGTTCACTCCAGAGCAGCGTATGACACTCACCTAGGAGGACTTCATCTTTTTCTTTGACGAGCAGTATGTATCAGCGATGATGAAAGCCAGGAAGGAGTTGAAGCTAGCTCGGTAAGAGCAGGGAGATATGACTATTGCTGATTATGAGAGCAAGTTTGTGGGTTTGCTCAGGTTTACGGGTATGTGGCAGACCAGAGAGCACCAGGCTCATATTTTTTTGATGGGGCTTCATCCGAGTTTACGCCACTATCTTATATCCAGACGATTCCATTCAGTGCAGGAGGTAGCCGATGCAGCTATAGCATAGGAGACAGAGGCCGCCATGTTTCAGAAGGGCAAGGAAGGGAATGCTAGATCAGAGAGATAAAACCCCGTAAATTTGAATATATGGTGATAAATATTATTTATTGATGTTTGAATATGCTAGGAATTGATGTGAGGTCAATCCAATGTATATATGTGAGGGTACAAGAGAATCATGCTTGAAACATGCACAAACAGACTGATTTAAGTCTGTCTAGTCTACTGTTAGTAGTCGACTACTAAGGTCATTAGTCGACTAATAAGGATAATAGTCGACTAGTCGGGCTGATTTCCAAATTTCCTAATGGGTTTCGGGTCAGTTTGGAGCCCAGCTTCATATATGTGTATATAAATCCTTTTTACTCAAAAATTTCCTCTCTTTTAATTATATCTCTGAATCCTAAGCAGCCACCCTCTCCCCTCAAATCCTAGAACTTTTTTGTGATGTTTCTCGAGGAGTTTGAAACATGAAATTGAGCGGAGGGCGGGTTTTGCGATCGTGGTTGAAGGGGGATCTGCTCATACGTACTTGAGGAGTTCAACACGACTCTGAGGCAAGATCATCTTCATCCAAACCTACACCTTTAAATAATAATTGATTTAATATGTTCAACTTGTTGTTTTCATGTCTAAATCTTAACTTGAGGTGATAAAAGTTAGATTTTCATTGTTAAATCTTAAACTCATGCTAGATCTGATGTTAATTCTTGCTGTTTACATTAGATTCATGATCATGATTATTAGGGTGTTTTTAAAGTTCGCTTTTAACTTAATAATCATGCCTAAATCATGTTTGAAACCCTAGTTTTGTTATTTAATTAAGTACATATGTATTAAAGATGTTTAAACCCTAGGTTTGTGATACTTAAGTAGTGTAATCATATTTAAACAAATTTATCTCTGTTCATATTTAGATTTTATCATGTTTTATTAATTATGTTGATAATCCATATGCTAAATTGAGGAAATTGATTAATTAGGATGTTGAACCCTAGTTAGACTAAGTTAATATTTCGTATTATGTTCGAGTTAATCTCTGTTGAATATTTATCAGGTTTAAATCTTGTTTTAACTTTATGATAAGTGCATTTGACTGATAAGTCATGTTCGTGCATGTAAAAATTTATGTTTTATAGTGTAGTCGACTAATAACCTTAATAGTCGATTACTCGTTCCAGGGTTCAACCTATAGAAACTTATTTGTTACAGAGTAGTCAACTAATACTCTTAATACATCATGTACACTCGACATCGATGCTGGAAGATCTAATCTATATGAGACAGCTCCTACACACTCAACAATTCTGAATGGACCAACATATCTCGGGGTAAGTTTTCTCCGTCTGCCGAATCGCTCAACGCCTTTCATCGGTGATACCTTTAACATGATGAAATCTCCAACCTGAAACTCTAAAGGTCGTCGCCTCTAATCTGCGTAGCTCTTTTGCCAACTCTGAGTGACAAGAATACACTCTCTAATCAAAACTACTTTCTCCGTAGTGTGACTTATCAGTTCTGGCCTAAGTAATAAACTGTCCTTTGGATTTGCCCAGTAAATCAGGGATCTACAAGGCCTCCCATATAACACCTCATATGGTGCCATACTTACCATCGCCTGATAGCTATTATTATAGGCAAACTCTATTAATGGATTGTGATCCTTCCAGCTACCCTAGAAATCAATAACTCATGCTCGAAGCATATCCTCCAACACCTGGTTCACTCTCTCTGTCTGACCATCCGTCTATGGGCGAAAAATGCTACTATATGACAACTGGTTGTCGAACGAATTCTGTAAACTCCTCCAGAAGTAGGATGTGAAAACTAAGCCTTGATCCGACACAATCGTCTCCGGGACTCTGTGCAACCAAACTATCTTCCAGATGAAAATTCTCGCATAAGTCTCTGTCGTATAATTCGTCTTCACGGGTAAGAAATGTACTAAGTTCGTCAACCGATCAACTATCATCCAAATGGAATCACTCCCTTTGCTCGACCTCAGCAAACCCACAAAAAAATCCATAGAGATATCTGCCCACTTCCACTCAAGAATGGGTAAAGGCTATAGAGTTCCTACAGGTCTCTATGTTCTGCCTTCACTTGCTGGCAGGTAAAGCACTTAGTTACATACTCTGCTATCTCTCTACGCATGCTGCTCCACCAAAAATGTCTCTTTAGTTCATCGTACATTTTTTTGTGCCTGGATGCACTATGTACTTGGTACGATGCGCCTTATCAAATAAGTCCTTCTTCAACTGCGGGTTGTTCGGCATGACTAACTAGCCCTTCATTCGAAGACCTCCATCTGTTCTAACGGTCCAATCAGCTTTGGGCTCTTTAGAAATCTCCCATTTCGGGTTTAAATCTAAGAATCCTCTAGCTGTGCTCTGACCACTCTATCACTCTAAGATGGTTATACTGATAAAGCTCCTAAAACGTTGCTCTCACCAATCTCTAGCCGAAAGTCAAACTGGCTAAGGATGTGAAGATCTCGATACAACGAGCACCTCAAAGCTAAAGGCTCGCAATGACGCTTCCTGCTCAATGCGTCTGCTACAACGATCGCCTTTCCTAGATGGTACTGGATCGCTAACTCATAATCCTTAATAAACTTAACTCATAGTTGTTATCTCTGATTTTAACTCTTTCTGAGAGAAGAGGTACTTCAAACTCTGATGATCTATGAATAGCTTGAACTGCACGTCACACAGATAATGTCTCTAAGTCTTCAGTGTGAAGACTATTGCCGCTAGCTCCAAGGGTGCGTGGGATAGTTTTGCTCATGTGTCCTCAATTACCACGAGATATATGCCACTACTCTCTGGGTCTGCATCAAAACACCTCCTAGACCCGATAGCGACGCATCTGTGTAGATGACAAGGGTCTTATCATTACTCGGGATGATCAACACCAACGCTGTAGTCAACTTAGCCTTTAAAGTCTCAAAGGCCTCTGTTTGCGGAAAAAGTTGCTGTATTCATTGCTGCATTCATTACAACTTCAATCGTTACAATGAAACAAAAAGATAGTCTTTTTATAAGACCTCTAAACAATGAAAACAAAAGAAATACAACTCCTTTCAAACAAACGCAAGAGCTGTTTGTCATCTCTTGCTTGCGTGGGTCTTTGGCCTGTGACGGGGATGTTGATATCCGTGGACCACCGGGGCACTCAGATCTGGTCCGGATAAATCGGACAGAGTTTCGTTGATCCGCGTGAGATCTAGAAACTTCTGATCCAGAAATATCGGACAGAGCTTCGTCGATCCGCGTGAGATCTAGAAGCTATAAGCGTATACCTCGGCTAAAGCGAGGTATTAGCTCTTCTTAGTATTAACGCTAAAGGCTAATACTAAGGCTCGGACGGGTGATGAAGGCTCTGATCAAGACCTCTCCTCTTCTTGTTGAAGCTCACGGCCACTCTTCACTGCAGCAGGGCTTCGCCAAGGCTCTGCCAAAAATCCTCCCCTCAAAAGCAAGGCCCAAGGGGGCTATTTATAGGCTCTAGGAGGGGTCTAGGGGGGTCTAGGAGGTGTGGACACCCCTTGGTGTCTCGGCCAGGCCGAGACACCCTTGGGGTGTCTTGGTGATTGGATTATCTGTAGAGTGGTCGAGGCATGAAGGGCGTTGTCCTTTTTGTGAACAGTGCCGGGCTTCCCGATTGGTCCGGGTCTTCGTGATTCCGAAGTCCTATCCGCTCATGTAACTCGTCGATTCACTTCAGTCGTTCGTCGACGTCGATTAGGCTCATGTGGATTGGATGGTGACGTTCATCGTCGCTCGTTAACACTGAACCGGTTGTGGAGAACTATAGGCAATTTTTGATGCCTACAGATACCCCCTCCAAAGTGTTCCTGACTCGTTTCTTTTATAGAAGAGGCTGGAATACTTTGGATGTGATTGATCTGGCCTTCAGTCGGCGTAGTTAGCTTCAACTCTTGACTCTTTCGATTTTCGATCTATTCGATGCTTTGACGAATAGCCGAGGTTCTTCCGGCGCTGCGTTTATCGTCTGGCCGTCGTCGGAGTCTCGAGTCTGCAGCTGATGAATTGAGTTTGGCTAGTGTCATTGAGTTGACTTTGAACTACCTCCGCCACATTGTGCTGGCTTAGGGTTTCGGATCCCCGTGTGTTGACTTTTTTGTCGCAACGCGTTGACCGGCGTTGACCCTAGGGTTTTGAATCGTCGAACGTTGATTAGTATGGACTTTGAATCCTCGAACGTTGACTTGCGTTGCAACGCGTTGAATGGCGTTGACCTAGGGTTACGCGTTGACCGGCGTTGACCCTTAGGGTTTCGGATTGTCAAACGTGGACTTTTGTCGCAACGCGTTGACTGGCGTTGACCTAGGATTACGCGGTGACTGGCGTTGACTCTAGGGTTTCGAATCGCCATTAACACAGTTTATACTCGTACGTTTGCTGGAGTATACACAGTTTAAGCTCTTAAGGTATTGGAGCATCGCGGTCCCGAATGTTGGGGTTGCAGGACCAACTGTTAAAGTTGATTCATCTGCATGTGTGGATTTTGTCCTGAATTTGTTGGGTGCTCAAGTCATGAGACCAACTAGTGGAGTTGATGCATCAATGACTCGCAGTTATAGAATTTTTGGCAAATCCTCAGCCATCAACGGATTTGACAAGCCTTTACCGACTACCGTTTGAGTCGGGCTAGCATGCGGATTGTTTAAATCCGTTCCGCATGTGACGTTGTGCTAAGAGAGTTAACGCTCTTAGTGCTACGATATTGAATACGTAGACTTCGTCTTTCTCACGGGAATAGACTACCCGGCAACGCGTGTTAGGCGTTGACTTTAGGATTTTTGGCTAATCCCCAGCCTTCAACGGATTTGATTAGCCTTTACCGACTACCGTTTGAGTCGGGCTAGCATGCGGATTGTTTAAGTCCGCTCCTATGTGACGTTTAAGCTAAAAGAGTTAACCCTTTTAGTGCTACGATATTGAATACGTAGACTTCGTCTTTCTCACGGGAATAGACTACCCGGCAACGCGTGTTAGGCGCTGACTTATCCTTACTTAGGATTCAGGATAAAATTCCCCGTGCGTGTGAGGCACGGATTATGGTGTTATTAATAACAACATGCCACAATGTTGAATATGTGGTCTTTTGTCCTTTTTACGGTCAAGGACTAACCGGCAATGCGTGTTAGACATAGGCTTTGGGATTTTTGGCAAACCCCCAGCCATCAACGGGTTTGATGTGCCTTTACCGATTACCGTTTGAATCGGGCTAGCATGTGAATTATTAAAACCCGTTTCACATGTAACGTTGTGCTAAGAGAATTACTTCCCTTAGACTTAATGCTATGATTTTGAATACATAGACTTCGTCTTTCTTACGGGAATAGACTACCCGGCAACGCGTGTTAGGCGTTGACTTATCCCTACTCAGGCTTCGGGATAAAATTCCCCGTGCATCGAGTGCCCGGATTTGACAATCGTGTCTTTTCTAAAAGCAAAGACAGATTGAGAAACGGGAGAGGAAGAATTTTATATTCTATCTCCCGGTGCTGAAGAGGAAGAATTTTATATTCTATCTACAGCTGGAAAGGGAACTTGAGGTGGGATCCCCCACCCCCAGAATCCGGAATGATGAACTGGGAGTGGGTTCTCCACTCCGAGCATCGGAAAGGTCCGAGGAGAGGAAGAATTTTATATTCTATCTCCCGGTGCTGAAGAGGAAGAATTTTATATTCTATCTACAGCTGGAAAGGAAACTCGAGGTGGGATCTCCACCCCCAGAATCCGGAAGGATGAAACTAAGAGTGGGATCTCCACTCCGAGAATCGTAACAATTCGGATAACCCTAACTGTTATAGGTTTGACCAGAAAGCAAAGAAAGTGGAATACGGGTAGCAAAGAAAGTGCCAACTCGTATTATCACTCAAAGGGAGACTTTAATGCTAGGCGTTTAGGACCTATCACGTTAAGTCTGAGAAATGCCAATGACGGGCAAATGGAAATGTTGGTGGATCCACTGTCGTTTAATTTGATCAGCGGATGGTTTGGTGAGGAAAGATTAACCTATCAGAGGATTGGACATTCTGACCTTCAGGGTTCGAACGTGAATTTCTTATTCACCAATTCCACAATGATTGGGTTATCCCTAAGAATACCCATGTGGTATTCTTCCGGGAACTTCCCGATGCATTGGATTATCCACCCCCAGCTTCTCTCTTGGAACTGGGTTTGATTTTGTTGTCCGACCGGGTTATCCTTAAGAATATTAGCGTAATATCCTCCACGAACTTCCCGTCAATGGTAGGAAAGAGTTTAGACTCATATACCTATTGGAGTATCAGGGAGCAGTTTAACCTCTTATACCGGTAGGAGGAATGAGAAACAGTTTATACTCGTATACTCTTTGGAGTCTGAGAAGCAGTTTATACTTGTATACTCGTCGGAGTGTTAAGAAGCAGTTTATACTCTTATACTTATCGGAGTGTCAAGGAGCAGTTTATACTCTTATACTTGTCGGAGTATTGAGGAACAGTTTATACTCTTGTACTCTTTGGAGTATGAGAAGCAGTTTATACTCATATACTCTTTGGAGTTTTGAGAAACAGTTTATACTCGTGTACTCTTTGGAGGTAGGGCCGTTCTCAATCGGCTGAGTATCAAGGAGCAGTTTATACTCTTATACTTGTCGGAGTGTCAAGGAGCAGTTTATACTCTTATACTTGTCGGAGTTTTGCCGTTTTCAATTGGCTTATGTTTGGTTCAAAAGTCGCTGCTGTGGAATTCATTATAACTTTGTTCGATTACAACAAATTCGAAAGAATAATCTTTTTATAAGACTTTTTCTACACAACAAATCAAAAATTACAACTCTTGAGAAACAAACACGAAAATCGTTTATCAATTCTCGTTTTCGTGGGACTTTGCCTGTGCCGGGAACGCTTTGGTTCGTGGACCGCCGATTCACAGATCGTGAAGAGGGGGCTTATGATTCTAACTTCGTTATCGAAGTAGAAATTGAAACGATATCTTATCGAAGTAAGATAGTCGTTCTTCTTAAAATCAAGTCAAAGCTTAATTTCAAGGCGTTGCAAGAAAAGAACCCAAATCTCTGCTCTCTCTGCTCTGGAATACTCTAACAAATGCTCGATCCTCGTCAGAAGTGACCCTAGGGGGGTATTTATAGCCTCAAGGGTCTGTAACTGCAAAAACTTAACAATCGAAGAAGTCAGTACGGCGAGACAGTGTTTACTGTCTCGCTGGGCGAGACAACGTTTGCTGTCTCGACCCGCGAGACAGTAAATTTGCTGTCTCGCTCAGCGAGACAGTAAATGCTGTCTCGGAAAATGGCAGTTTCTCGCTGTAACTGTTCTTCCACGTTTCAAACTCCGTTATTTTGGCAGTTATCCACGTGATTTTCGCCCATGATGTTTCCCACGTCCCTTGGCAGTTAATGGACACGTGTAGGGCAGTTACAAATGTAGTTTTGACTATTTCAACACTGTCTCGCTGGCGAGACAGCAAAGACTGTCTCGCTGGCGAGACAGCAAAGACTGTCTCGCTGGCGAGACAGCAAAGACTGTCTCGCTGGCGAGACAGTTCATACTTGTTTTGATTTTTCCAAAACAGTATGAAATCCTTTCTTGTGAATTTTTGAGTGATCTTCTCTATGCTTGGGATATCTATTAGCATTTTTTGACGCCTACAGATACCCCCTCCAAAGTATTCCAGACTCATTCTTTTATAGAGGAGCATGGGATACTTTGGATAAGATAGATTTTACTTACGATCCCTTCAATGCTTGGCTGAATAGATCGTATGAAAGGACTTGTAAATGGCTTCAATGTTTAACCTCTTCTGCTGTTAGTCTATCCAGTTCTTCGTAGAATAGCTAACGTTCTCCCGGCGTCGCGTTTATCGCTTGACCGTTGTCGAGATCTTGAATTGAAGTTGATACTTGCTCTTGTGAATTCAGCGTTTACCATTGAATTGGTATATCCATTGAGAATTCCTCAGGTTATCCTTAAGAATATTCAGATTAATATTCTCCAGAAACTTCCTGTTGAGGGTGGGAATACAGTTTAGACTCGTGTACCCATTGGAGTATTCCACTGTTCCATAGTGCAAAACAGAAAAGTTTACTGTCTCGCTCGGCGAGACAGAGTTTTCTGTCTCGCTGGGCGAGACAGTGTTTTCTGTCTCGCTCGGCGAGACAGAGTTGTCTGTCTCGCTCAGCGAGACAGAGTTTCCTGTCTCGCCCGGCTGCTATATAAGTCGGGACTTAGGGTTTTAGGGTTTTTTACGTCGGATTTTGGCGATTTTTTGGGCGATTCTTGGGCGATTTTCGACCAGTTTTCTTCTATTTCTTCTCCTCTTTGTTGCCGACTTGGGAGGTGCTCTTGTTTGGGAAGATTTCACTCAGATTTCAAAGGTTTGTTCTTCCCCTTTTCTCCAAAATTTTGACTCTCCTTCAACTGTGACTGTGCATGCATCATTTCGGTTGTATTTGTCCTATTTTTTGTCGATTTCATGTTCAAAATCTTAACCTTCCTCTTGGATTTCAATGTAGATCACATACTCATCATGTCGCCACGTAGAGCTCGAGGGAAGGGAATCCGACCGACTGTTCAGAGCCCTGAGGAGGCTGCCCCTGCTGCACCCTCACGTGGAGGTATATTTCTTTCACCTTTTCACGAATTTAAATATTGTATTTCGTCCATTCCATATGTATGTTCCTATTTTTGCTTGCAGATCCTCGTTTGTATCCTTTGAGGTACCTTCGAGAAGAGCCGGTATCCTCCTTTGAGGGGATCGACGCTTAAAAGTGTTTGTTTTGCTTTGACAAAACACACTTCATAATACACAGGGGCGATTTTACATCATCCCATATGTATTGAAAGGTTTTGGTATGCCGTTATAATGCCCGCATACCTCCTTTATACATATGGTGGATAGAAAATCGTCACACCTGTTATGAGATAACGACTATATCTTATAGAATGAGATATACCGTTTTTCTCTAAAATTTTAGGATGACACTTACACAATTTATGTGTATGCCTCTTTTATCAGTCCGATTTCCTTCTACCACATTTACTGCTGATGTGATTACTGGCCGGAGTAGCGTGACCCACTCTTATTACGAGGGGATCCCGTTAATTGAATCCTCTCCCCAGTTTAAATCTGATTATAGTGGAAGTGATAGAGAATTAATCCAGCGAGGTAGTTGTCGTGTTCTACGACGATTAATCACAGATGCGCCCTTGATCTCGGAGCAAGACTCGAATCAATGCATAAGGAAGCCAGATTTCTTATTTGGTGACTCGGTAAAAGATCCGAAGATTGCTTTCTGCCAGCCTGCGCAATGGTTGCACCAGAATGGGTCCTCATTCTTATATCTGCCTTTTATCCCCCGGGATCACTCACTATTAATGTTCAGGAATCTATCAGTTGGACGTGAGATGTTCTGGAAGTTGACTGAAAATCACGAGCGTATTCATTGTGGTTTTATTGGGAAGGAAGCCAACCCAGGCTCCAGTGAAAGAGCTCATGTGCGGGGGCTTCATCCGGGTATCTTGGGACAAGATAATATACCTCAGAATGAAAAGATAGTGCAAGCCAACACCGTGAAGAACCGGTTAGCGGCAGCGGGCAAAAGATTACCCAAAGAGACTTTTAGATGCTATGGATGGGTCCATTATTCTGGGGACAAATGGTGGTGGACCAGGATGACCCGATATGTGTTAAACCGCTTTGGGCGAGAGTTAGCAGAATTAGGGTTAGATGTCCCGATTCGTGCCACCATGCATGGCCTACAGAGTAGTGTAGGTCATTTCCTCTGCTTGTTCGAGATCTATAACCCGGACACTAATACATTCTTTACCAAGAACGGGGAACTCGGATTACCACTGCATGAAATGATGCAGGTGTCTGGTTTGCCTATGGGCGATGTTCCCTATCAAGAGTTCTTTCCAACTAGCAATCAGCTGAACAAGATGAAAGATAGCTCAACTGTGACTCATGATACTTTATGGGAATTGACTTGCCATTATCATATAGCCATGGCCGAGATGGAGCCCAAAGCCAGAAAGAAATCTCCTCAGGTCAGCTTAAAACAATTCGCTGACTACCTCTTCAAGAACCTGGATGTCCGTTCGGCAGATGTGTGCGGATTGTCTCCTTTGAGTACGGATGAAATTAACCGTCTGTTAGAGAAAACCAACGCGCAATCTTATACTTCGCGCTCAGAAGATGGATTTTTGCACGGCACTAAGTTCCGCTCTTATCTGTGGCAAGCTGGTGTTCCGATTAGCCCTACTGCTCTGCTGGCGGGTTTTCTAGCCTTATGGTTAAAGAGATGTGTAGTTCCTCATCAGTCCGCAGATGCGATGCCAATGGAAGTGTTGTATCCGGCCGTCCAGCTAGTTACAGGTCGCAAATTATCTTTGCTTCCCGCTATGGTGGCCGATATTCATAGTGGATTACGGCAATTAATCTCCGTGTTTACTCAGGAGAAAAAGAAACCCTCTGCCAGTCTGTCCGTTCCGAAGCTGGAGCTACCTTATACTTATCTGATGACCTGGTTAGTACTTCATCGACCAGATTTAATGGAAGCTCCTGAGACGGCAAATTCTAGCATCCCTCTGTTGCAGAATCTCGAGAATTGCAAATGGATCAGGCATCAAGAACCCGACATAACGAGGCAGTTTAAAATTCACAAGTGTTGGGAATTCTTCCCCTGCTTCCCTCAATTCTCCGGTACCTACAATACTACTTTAGTAGATGCTGAAGACCCAAGGCAGAATCGCACTATCTTGGATGTCGGGTGCTTCAGATGGTTGATGAATATTCGACCTGGATATCTGTTCTTCAGAGTAAGGGATGTTTGCCACATTGAACCCTATCTCCCATGTCGATTCGCCCGTCAATTCGGGTATGATCAGATATATGTCGGCAATCCAAACCGCCACCTTAGCTTTCGAGGTGGACTTATCGATGGTGCGAGGGCTTGGTTCTGGAGCATTGCTGGCTGCACAAATGTTGAATTTGATCTTCCTTTAGAGGCGCCGCCCCTAAGGATGACCTTTCTCTTCTGCAAATGGCTGATAGCCACCAATATTGCCACTCGACGTAGGAGGATATCAGACTCAGAGGAGGAAATAGCTCCACGACAAGCAACAGAACCGCCTCGTGAAGCTGTGATGTCGCCTCGAGGAAAAGAGGCTGCTGAATCATCAAGGAAAGGAAAGGAACCGGCTCTCCCAGTTGATAGTGAAGAGGAGTTTGATAGTGAAGCAACCGAAACTTCAGAAGGGGAAGACGAGAATGAATCAAGTTCTGAGGAAGTATCTGGCCTTCCCGATTCATTCTTTGATAGAGGACTTGTAAGGCCTTCTGTCGCTCCGACCCAACCACAAGCTGCTCCAAAGAAACGTAAGGAAAGAGTCGTCATGGAACATCCTAACCGGATGACGGTAGAAGTTCTTAGTTGCGACGAAGAGGATGAAGAGGATATGGTGCCTCTCATTCGTCGGCAAATATCTCGAACTTCTACTCAAGCTCAAACTCAAGTTTCTCCCCGAGCTGAGTTACGCACCAAACATCGTCATGAAGGTTCTGGTGCACGCCCTCTGAAGAAACAGAAGAAAGCTGTTTCTAAACCGCGCGTTCATCTTCCTGCTGTAGAAGAGGCGTCTGGTCGTAGTGCTTCTTCTGATGAGCAAGGTAACGATTTGTTTTTATAGCTTTTACACTTTTTGACGTTCAAACTTATTTCATGTTCAACTTCTGCAGGGAGTCGAGAGGAAGGAGAATTGCCAGCTGATGCTGCTTCTCCCGGAGGTATGGAAATTGAGGAAACAAGCTTCGTCCAACAAATGCATGATGCTCTGAAGGAAGGATCGGCTGATGTTCCACCCACTCCTGACGTTGATCCATCAGCTGCGGACACAGGTACTGATCTTTCTCCTCTCGGAAGAGAAATCCGAGAAATGAATGAGTCGGACCGTGTGCCTCCTCTAATGACCTGTGCGCTTTCTCTCCTTTTAGTCAAATTAAAAGAAGCAGGTACCAGTAGTGGAGCTCTCGAATCAGCCCCGACCAATGAAGGTAAAATCGATCTTTGTCTTGGGCAGATTCGTCTAAATTTACATGTTATTTATGGTTCCTCATGTTCTTTAGACATCCCGATGCACGAGCCTATTGAAGGAGAAGCTACCCATGCCACCAAAGTCGATGATTTTAATAATTTCGACTTTAATATCTCAGAGGACGACCATCAACAAATCCTTGATTCTCTGTTAGAGAAAGCCTCTGATGCAACTATCGGCTCAGATGTTGGAATTGGTTCAACGGAAGCCGGTCCTTCTGAGAGTAAGACTTTGGTTCTGTGAACTCCACATATATATATACGTATATATTTTGACTTGATTAATCATATAAGTGTCTGAATTATAGGACCAACTGCTGGAGCTGATACTACTATAATTACTGGAACGTCTGATCGGCCAGAGGGTAGCGAACTCGTGCCATGGGCAGGAACTGAGGTTGATTTGCAATCATCAGTTCTTGAGCCTCAACCTTCTACTCCTATGGACCCTATGATGATAGAAGTCACTGTCACTCCCCAGATTAGTCCGGTCGCAACAAAAGCGAGACCAACTGAAGGCGTTGGTACGTCGGCTGATGTTATGCCTATTGCTGGTACATTTTACCCATAATTTTGTTTCAAATTTTGGGTTAACATCTCATTATGCTCATTGTAACTCCTTCGTTTGTAGAATCAACTCTTAAAGAGCCTCTTAGCTTGGACCCGCCGTCTTCTGAAGCTTTAATTGAAAAAGCCTCTGATGTAGCGGGTGCATCAACAGCTACCATTCCTGAATCAACCTTGGTTGTTCCGGAAATCAGGTTACCATCCTCGGGTGAACTAAGTCATGCTGAAGGTTCTTCCATCGAACTTGGTATGTCTTAGTTTGTTGTTTTGTATGTATATATATGTCCTGTACTGACCTATTTGCCTTCATCGCAGTTCCTTCATCATCATTATCAGATCGCATCCGAGCTTTGTTAGCAGACGAGGATCCGGATAAAGCCGGCATTTGCTCTGATCTCGACGGCTTCATCTCCTTTTTGAATTCTATGGTTGATCGTATTCTCTCCAAAGGATCGCGATTTGAGAGTTTTAAGAAACCTCTTGACCGCTATATATCAGGGATCCGTGATGAAGGATATAATGATTTAGCCGATTCGATCAACGCCTACATGGTTGACTTGAAGCAACATGTTGACCTTCTGAGGGGTCTTCGCACTGAAAGCGTACCTTCCTACATTGCTTCTCGCATGGACTCCAAGCTACAAGCGTTGCGTGATTCCCAAACATCAGCTAATCTCGAGCTCCAACAGCTAAGAGCCCACAGCGATCAACTTAGGATGAATGTTGGCAAGAGAATACAAGCCCAGGTTAACCTACGTCGGGATTTAGAATCGAGTCGAGCAGAAATAGCTCGCTTAGAGGAGGAACTTGCAATGGCCAAGGATGCTCATGATGTCTTGGAGTCCGAGTTGAAGCGGGAAATTCACACTGAAGGCAACTTATTACAGCAACTGAACCTTCAAGACCAAATGATTGCTGAAAAGGAACAAGAGGTCGCCGCGCTTCACAACGTTGACGAAGAAGCCTTTAAAATCAAATTGGCAGCTGAGCTTGAACAGGCTCGTGCGTTAGAGCTGTCAAAACTTGAAAATCAGATTAGTCAGTATAAACTTTTGTAATTGGAGGACATATATTTTTGTAGCTTTGTTTGAAAATTCTTGGTCAACATAATGAACCTTTTTGCTCATTATATTGAATCTTTTTGCTCATTGAGGTTTTATTATGATTACTCATTCTTGTTTAGAATAAATAACCATAATACTTATAGGATTTTTGGCAAATCCTCAGCCATCAACGGATTTGATATACCTTTACCGATTACCGTTTGAATCGGGCTAGTATGTGAATTATCTAAGTCCGTTTCACATATAACGTTGCGCTAAAAGAATTAAACTCTTTTAGACTTTGAACTACACTGTTGAATATGTAGGCTACATGTGTTAGATGTAGGCTTATCTCTAATAAGGGATAGAGATAACATCCCCCATGTGTGAACAACATGGATTTCAAAGTGTGAATAGGTTGCATTTCCTATATAGGACAACGAACCCAAAATCGGAGAGAAAAAGAATTGTATATTCCATTTCTCAATCTCTTGTTTGTTGGTAGAGATAAACCCATACTCGGAGAGGAAGAATTTTATATTCTATCTCCTGGTCTCTTGTTTGTTGGTAGAGATAAACCCAGAATCGGAGAGGAAGAATTTTATATTCTATCTCCTGGTCTCTTGTTTGTTGGTAGAGATAAACCCAGAATCGGAGAGGGAGAATTTTATATTCTATCTCCTGATGAAAAGGAAACTCACAGTGGAATCTCCACTTAGAGAAAATAGGTTGGTTTGAATAACCCTAACTGTCATAAGGTTTGATTACTCAATTCAAAAGTAAACCTTTCGTTCGCAAAAATGAATCGAAAGGAGATTTTGGTTGTGGTCCTAACTGTAGTAAGGTTTGACCAAGTGGGAATTTTGAGACGATCCTAACTGTAGGAAGGTTTGATCGCTCAATTTGTGGACCTCTCGTTCATGGAACGAATCGAGAGGGGATTTTGGCTTTGGTCCTAACTGTTTAAAGGTTTGACCAAGTGAGGAATAGGAGTAGGGTGCAAATAACAATGAGTTTGTTGATTTGCACAAACTAATCGGTGGGAAATTTTGATTTTAAACATAAGAATTTGACACGAAATAATCTGTCGACTGATACATACTGATGATCGTTGATCAATCCGACCGATGGGGGTTTCATAGCGTGAGATTACAAATCATCAAATCTCATCTTCCATGATTATATTACAAGGTTTTGCTGAGGAAAGATTAACTATCATTAAATCTCATCTCAACAAAAGTTGTAAAAGAACAGTGAATTATTCAAATGACCAGCTTCTCATTTAAAATAGTGAACTGATCTCGGGTTATCCTGAAATATCCTATATAGGATTCTCTAGGAACTTCCCGCTTTACACAGGTTATCCTGAATATATTACGGATAATATTTTTTCAGGAACTTCCCATTTATTGGCATCATCAATTTGTTGCCATCTTGGGTAACCAGGCGATATGCACCGTTCGAATAGACTGTTTCTATCACAAACGGTCCTTCCCATTTAGGTTCAAATTTGCCTTTCTTCTTAGAAGTGAGAATCATAGGTCTTCGAACGGCGAGAACTAGATCTCCTTCTTTAAAGCTTCGTCGTCGGACCTTTTTATCGAAAGCCCGAGAAATTCTAGCTTGATAAAACTCGATTTGTTGTTGAGCTTCCAAGCGTTTCTCATCTAACATCTCTAATTCCTCGAGACGTTTCTGATGATGTTCTTCCGTCGTCATTCCCGTTACGAGAGCGATACGGAGAGAAGGAATCTGCACTTCCAATGGAAGAACGGCTTCACACCCATACGTTAAAGCATACGGGGTGGCTCCGGTAGGCGTGCGGACGGTCGTACGATAAGCCCAGAGAGCTTCGCCGAGTTTGTCATCCCAATCTCGCTTATTGGTTTTCACCAATTTTGCCAGGATTTTGATGATAGTCTTGTTAAAAGCTTCGGCCAATCCGTTAGCTGTAGGATTATAAGCAGTCGACGAAACGTCTTTAATCCCGAATTTACCGCAGAACTTGATGAATGCGTTGCTCACGAACTGAGGACCGTTGTCGTGCACTATTCGCCTTGGCACACCGTACCGATATATGATATGGTGTTTGATAAATTTGATGACATTGGTCGTCTTTACTTCTCTAAGTGGAACTGCTTCTGCCCATTTCGAGAAATAATCGGTGATTGCCAGAATGAAACGGTCCCCTTTAACCGAAGGTGGAAAAATAGGACCTACTATATCCATTCCCCAAGTTTCAAACGGCCACGATGTCGCCGAAGGATGCAGATATTCAGGGGGTATGTGCATATAATTTGCATGCAATTGACACACTACACATTGTCGTGCGTAATCGACTGCGTCTTTCACCATAGTTGGCCAATAATATCCGATTCTCCTAAGTCGGTCGCAGAGTTTAGGACCGGGCTGATGTGCACCGCATATCCCATTATGTGCCTCTTTGAGTGCTTGTTCCGCTTCTTTACTGGATAGACAACGAAGTAAAAGACCATCATAAGCTCGTCGATACAACGTTTGCGATGTGGCATTGTAATAAAATCTCGGCGCTCTTCGCCGAATCGATTCCCTTTCTCTTACATCTTCAGGTAATATACCATGTAAGACGTAGTCAATAATAGGAAAACGCCAATCTCGAACTTCGGGTTCAACTCCAGTTGAGTATACCTCTTTAGCATTCGAATCGTAGATTGGAACAATAAGCTGATGAGTCCTCACTGTAATTAATTGCTCTGTTTCGGGAGGTTGAGCCAAGGATACTGACAATGCTGCCAATGCATCCGCGTATGTATTTTGGAGACGCGGAACGTACTCGATGAAAAATTCTTCAAACGAGCTTGCTATTTCGATGGCCACCTGGTGGTATGGAATCAGGTCTCGATTTCTGACTTCATACTCTCCTCGTATTTGATTAACCACCAGTTGAGAATCTCCAAAAGCTTCAAGGTATTCGACCCCCAGCTCTTTGGCGAAATTAAGTCCGATTATTAATGCATTGTATTCAGCTACGTTATTAGAGCATGGTTCAGTCAGTGAATATGCTCTAGGCAAGACGTGCTTTTCCGGGGAAACTAAAACGACCCCCACTCCTGAGGAGATTTTAGAACATCCGGGTGCACTTGCCACGTTGGTTGATCGGGAAGCCCCATCGAAGTACAATTGCCACACTTGTTGATGTGAGGTGGTATTAACTTCGTGAGTTTCATCTGGCAGGTCGTCGTACAATTCGACTACATCCTTCGTAGGGTTTTCTGCCAGAAGGTCGCAAATAGCTCGTCCTTTAACAGATTTCTGCTGTTTGAAGTACAAGTCATATTGCGATAAGAGTAAAGCCCATCTGGCCAAACGCCAATTCATGGAAGCCGGTTGGGTCATGAACACTCGGACGGGATTTATGTTGGAAATGACATAAATCGTCTGTCCGACTAAATAATGTCGCATTTTCTGAATCGCGAATACCAAAGCGAGGCATTCCTTCTCAATCATCGGATAACGAGACTCAGCTCCTACCAATGTACGACTCAGATAATACACAGCTTGCTCGTGACCGTTATCGTCGTCTTGTGCAAGTAAGGCACTTAACGAATGGCTCGTCGCTTTGACATAAATCAAAAACGGCTTGCCCGATTTCGGTGCAACGAGAATAGGTGGATTCGCTAGATATTTCTTGATATCTTCGAATGCCTTCTGACATGCTTCATCCCAAATGAACGACACGCCTTTCTTTGCGAGTTTGGAAAACGGTTGACATTTTCCGGACAAGTTCGATATAAACCGACGGATATATGCTAATCGACCTTGCAATCCTCTGAGTTCTTTAAGATTTCTTGGAGGCTGCAGTTCGTTTATCGCCTTCACCTTATCAGGATCAATATGAATACCTTTTGTGGTGACGACGAACCCAAGAAATTTACCGCTCGACATTCCAAGGAAGGATTTAGTCGGGTTCATCTTTAACTGATGAGTTCTCATAAGTTCGAACATTGTCTTCAGATCGTTAATGTGGTCGTTTTTATCACGACTCTTAACGACTAGGTCATCAACGTAGCATTCGACTGTCTTCCTAAGGTGTTCTTGAAAGATCTTCGTCATCGCCCGTTGATACGTAGCACCGGCGTTCTTCAAACCGAAAGGCATAACGGTATAACAAAAGACGCCAAGAGGTGTTCTGAAAGCTGTATGCTTTTCATCATCCGGATGCATCTTGATTTGATTATACCCAGAAAATCCATCCATGAACGACATTCTTTCAAACCCGCATGTGTTGTCGATAATGACGTCCGTAATCGGTAGGGGAAAATCATCCTTGGGGCATGCTGTATTCAGATCTCTGAAGTCAATACAGATTCTGATTTTTCCGTTCTTTTTGAGGACTGGAACGATATTGGCCAACCATTCAGGATGTTGTTCCTCTCTGACAAAACCCGAGTCAATTAGCTTCTTAACTTCAGCTTCTATTGCCTCCATAATTTGCGGACGAAACCGTCTTTGTTGTTGCTTGACAGGTTTAGCATCCGATTTTATGTTAAGGGTATGCATTGCTACATTTGGGTCGAGTCCTGGCATATCTTCGTAGTTCCATGCGAAAACGTCGATATACTCTTTAACGAGGGCAATTAATTCCTCTTTTTCGTCTGGCGGGAGATCACCGCTGATAAATATAGGCTTCGGATTATTTTCGTCACCCATATTAACTTGAACCACTTTATCCTCGGTAGGAGGTTCTCTTTGCTCAAATCGATCACCGTATTGGATATTCATGTAATGCATCCATGGATCTTCCCAAACAGGTAACTGATCGTCTTCTTCTGTTGTGGAAGGGTCAACCGTCGCCATGTTCGACATTAGGGATTTGAATCTTTCACCAATGCTCACGTCAGAATCCCAATTTGAAGTATCGGATGAATGTCCACTCCTGTCTATTAATTGGTTAATAATCTGTTGGCCATAATCGTCTTCGGATGAATCATAACCCAGACCTCTATTACGACTGTAGTAATTATCTGGTTTTCCTTTTGGTACATAGGTAGAACGGGGTGGAACCCTAATACCTTGACCAAAATAAAGGCCTTCACCAAGTGAAAGGTCATAGCCTCGACTCATCATATAATCATTCGCTTGAGAACTATACCGAGAGAAGTGTCGCCCGGGTTTTTCTTCATCCGAATTACTATCTAAGAAATGATCTGGAGTGGGGGATGATTCCCCTTTTCCAAAGATTATCTCTTTTTCACCCCCTGCCTTTGCGGGTAGGATCATAGTTGTTCCAGATGAGCTTTGGAGGTGTTTCGTCGCCGTACAAGACGAACGAAGTGGCATATGTAGACTAGAGTCGTCATACAATTTCTGCATTACGTCATCTAGACAATGCGAGTACTCTAAATCATGGTTTATTATTTCATCGGCAAGCTGCCAGTTACAACTTTCGTCCGACGATTCATCACCGTCAAGATCGATTACAAGAGGTTCAATGTCATTTAGTACAAGACCTTCACTATAATCGAGCCCGGCTTCGGTATCAGCTTCTTCTCCGCTGTCCGTGCCATGGGCCGATGGTTCAGTTTCGGACTCAGCACCATAAAGAAGGGAGTCAGTAAAGTAATTTTCTAACCCCTTGAATGGTTGCTTATCCGCGACCACCGTCTTGACCTCCTCATTAGTGTCGACATATTTCAAACACTGATGGAGGGTGGAGGGAACTATAAGATTACCGTGGATCCATGGGCGACCCAACAGTAAGTTATAGGAAGTCTCCGCATCGATCACATAGCAGGTGACTTCAGACTTCAGATCTCCGAGTTGACACTTCACCCGGATTTTTCCCAACGGTCGTGACCCGCTTGTGTTGAAACCATAGATAACCGTTCCAGTGGAGGCTAACTTGCTGGCGGGAATTCCGAGGTGGTACATCAAACGAAGTGGCATGATACTAACAGCGGAACCCGGATCGACTTGGATCCGGTTAACCATGCTCGAACCGATATATCCAGTAAAATATAACGGTCTATCATGCTTTGAATTCCTGACTTGCATGTCTTCTTTTGTGAAAGCAATGCAAGGAAATTTGGTGGCTGCCAGATTGCAATGCTGCACTGACGATTCTGGCTCTTCAGGAGCTGGCTTGACCTGAGTTAAGAATACTTCAGAATCAGCCAAAGCTTCTTGTAAAGCTTCTCTGGTTTCTTTTGAGAGGCGCAGCAACTCGTACAATGTGATTCTTGCTGGGATATTAGCCAGCTGAGCCATAACGTCGAAACGATATGGTGCGTTCGAGCTTTCCGGTTTGTCTCGTCCAATCGGTCGACTAAAACGAGACTGCTTCGGAATTTGAACCTCTCTGTGTTGAGGTTCTTTTTCTTTTTGCTTAACAACTTTCTGAGGTTTTTCAGCTGCTACTGGTGGAGTTATGGCTACCCCCAGCTCCGTAAGAGTTTTGGCATTTGGATCTGAGGTTTCCGGATACCTATAATGGTACTCGTTTCCACTTCTTGTAGCAAAAACTTCCTGTTCTCCATCAGAAAGTGATAAAGCTGCTATATCCTCATCGTTCTTCTCGGGAATCGCCGAGGCTCCATAGCAGGACTTCTCCTTTCCCTTGCCTTTTGACTTCTTCTTTGATGTGGGTGTCGTCCACTGTTCATCTTCAAGCAAATCCGGATGAACCCAAAGGATTTCGCCGTTGGGGGCTGTGTGAGATACGAGCCCCTTCTGGCGCTGTCCATGAGGGTCATCGTTGATGGTTTGCATCTTGACCTTTGATACTGGCTCGGCTTGAAACCAGGACAAAGGAACCGATCCGAAGCTAATAGAGACCGCGTTTGCGCCTACCTCAGTTGAGAGAAATAAATGTTTGAACACAAAAATACAGTTTCTGAAAATCTGCTGTGATACACGATTTTGTAAAATCAATTAGGCATAGTAAATCAACTCCAAAAATAGTAAAAACTGGAGGAAAGTTTATAAACATGTAGATAAACATGTCAGAGAAAGAAGTTTTCAAATATCACTTCCCATTTGCGAAAACTCATCTGTTTTGTAAAACATGCACGATTTTCATAAAATTGCATATTCTATGCAATATATACAAGACACTAAATATGATTTCATTAAATATAAGCTTGTTAAAGATGAAATCATATATAGGCATATAAACATGAAACAAAATAGTATTTTCCAATTCTATGCATTTGTTTCATATATAAACTTGAAAACTATCAAACCAAAACATATATGTATTATATATATATATATATCACTATATATATATATATATATATGAAAACCAACATAATGTGTGTGTATATTATATTGAGCTTAACGTACTTAACACACATAATATAAATCCTAAACTAAATTACCCAAGCTTGATTGGTCTTCAATAAGCTCTACTTGGTAATCTCGCGGATGAAGCTTGAACTTGATCTTTAACTTTGAATTTGCAAGGCTTCACCGACATTCCGCCAACCTCCTTTGGATATGATCGTTGAAGCTCTATTCCATCCATCCTCCAACTACGTTGTTTGTCTACAATAAATAAAAATACACAAATACTAGATAAACAACATTAGTGGTAAATTGTTTGTTAAACATCATCAAAACAAGAAGGCCAACAATCTCCCCCTTTTTGATGATGACAAACAATTTACAAAACGAAGTATATGCATGAAGAAAATGAACATATATAAGATAATACACATGCATATAAACAAGGAATTGTATACTCACAATATTTCTCCCCCTTTGACAACATCAAAAAAAGGGGACAAAAGAATTAAGAGAGCGAAGGCTCCCCCTATCAATAAGCATAGGTGAGTATCAAACAATTATAGGGAATGCTCCCTTATCAAAAAGCCATATAGAATATAGACAAAGAAAGATCATGGCAAATATGTGAGCAAGCATAAATGAAAAGATATGCTAAGCATCACTCACATACAAACAAGATACAATGAGGACACATAATGATATGACATTATAAAGATAGTGTCTCATTATAAAAACCATGTATAAGAATAGATTTATGAAATCAAAAGAAGAGGAACATGAGAAACATGCAAAAAAGTTTTCAAATAAAAACAAATCCATCAAAAGAAATCATAAATCAAAGTTTATATCAAAAAAAAACGATGTTTGATCAATGAAGAACTTGATCAAACCACTCATAGAATACATTATAAACCACGAATAGATGATCCATAAGCACAAACACATAAATATCATCATATAAGTGAAGTATAATGAATTCAAAGCAATCAATCAAAATAAAATCTTTAACAAAAGAATTTCAAGAGAGGCAACAATATATCAAGCTCTTAAGCTTGTTACAACCCATATAATCATTCTAGCATCCGGTAAACATGATTTGGGAATAAACACCCAATAAATCCGGAGGGTTATATAAATGCAAACCTCTCATCAAAACGAAACTAATAATCATGAAAACAAAATAATTTGATCAATAAAAAAAATATTGTTTTCATGTTCAAAGTTTAAAGTATAATTTTTCAAAACCAAGAAAAAAAATAAAATATTAAAATTCTTGGTTTAAAATCAAAATTGTTTTGGTACCCAAGTAATATTGGTACCAAAAGGTTTAGGGACATGACCCCTATTATTAAAGCTCAAAGCCGTTGGGTTATGAACCCATTTGCACTGCTAGAATACGGGGTTTTGCCGACGGAATTATAGCGACGAAAATTTCCGTCGCTATAACCCGTGTTTTAGCGACGGAAATTTCCGTCGCTATTATTCCGTCGGCAAAATATTTTTGCCGACGGAAAAATGATTTTTAGCGACGGAAATATTTGTCGCTATTAATTTAACTTTAGCGACGGAAATTCCGTCGCTAAAAGTTTTTTAACGACGGAAATTCCGTCGCTAAAAAGTTTTTTAGCGACGGAATTTCCGTCGCTAATAAAGCTGAGCTGGCAAAAAAATGGGCGCGGGCGTGCCCAAAAAATTTGGGCACCCCACGCCCGAGAGAGGGATTTATCCCAAATCCCTCTCTCAGATCTCATTTCCCCCCTCTCTCTCTCTTCATCCCCCCCTCTCCCCCTTCTCGTTCTCTTCGCCGGCGTCGGACCCG
>NC_033798.1:57077933-57088567 GCF_001876935.1 Asparagus officinalis | reverse complement strand
TCGTTGGTTCGTCGGTTTGTGCCGAGCTATGCTAGGGGACCTATAAGCAATTTTATATGCCTACAGTGTACCCAATGGAGTAACATGGTCTCTATTTGGCTTGTTTCGCCGTTATGACGCCGGAGTCAATTAAGGCTTGGATTTTATTTTTGAGTCCAAAGCAAACCTTGGTGGGATGAAGAACCCTTCTGTGGTATGCACAGTAGTTTGGATCCGTAACTCTCTTAGCTCCCTCTTGATCTTTAATAGGTGGTAGCTCGATCTTGTCGTTGGCAAGGAGGTATCTCAAGATGGCTGGAATTTCATCATCTTCAAAAGAATACTCTTTCTGGAACTTCAGATCGGGAGTCTTCTATTGCCTTCGTGGTTGCTGTTGTGACGTTTGATTGTCGTTCATAGCGGTTGTAGATGTTGTCGGTTGGATTCTCTCAGCTTTCTTTCTTTTAAGAAAGCGTTCGGCCTGTTCACTGCGTAATTTTAACTCCTTCCAGTTGGTTGAAGGCACGCCCCTCAGGGCTTCCAGGACATCGATTGAAAGATTGTTATGGCATGTCTGCATGATAAATTCCTCTATGATAGAATCTCTGCAATGCATAGCCTTATTACGAAAGCGCTTGACAAAATTATCAACTGACTCTCCGTCTCTTTGTTTCTCATCCAGAAGAGTTCTGATTGATACTTCGGTGTCATTATCGAAGAAATTGCTAAGGAACAAACTTTTCATGTCATCCTAGCAGTTGACACTATTAGGTTTGAGATGTCGGTACCAATCAAAGGCGGGCCCACGAAGGGTGCCAACGAATGACCGGACCATCAAAGCCTCGTTTACAGATATCACACCCAAATAAGACTTGAAATAAATCAAGTGCTGGGTAGGTGAGCTCTTCCCGTCAAACGGAGTGAAGTTAATCAGATTGAATTTTGCCGGGTACGATATTGAATCCCATTCTCTTGGATAGGATACGGAATACTCGTCTTCTTTACTTCCTGAGCGGACATCAAAGCATTGACTTTGTCTTCAAGATCTTGCATCTTCTTGTCCTCATCTTCATCTCTTTTTGAGTGATGTTGAGTAGAAATAATTAGGCCACCCTCAGTGTTATTAACAGGTGCAATTGAACCACCCCTAATATCATTATTGGGAGGATTCGTTAAACCACCCCCAGTGTTATTATCATTGGGAGGTGTATCAGCCATAATGACTTCATCCACTTCTGGATCGCTATCATCTACAACATTACGAGTGTGGTGGCTGGATTCAGCTCACTGACTGGACTCAGGGGGTTGAAGCCATTGAGCTTATAATTCTTTCATTTGTTAGATAGCCAATTCTATCTCCGTCTTCATCTCAGCTCTAATTTCTTCACGTTGCTTGGCTAGAGCTTCTTGAAGCATTTGAGCAAACTGATCAGGAGTGATTGTGAACACTTCTTTGGTTTGCCCCATGCTAGATATTGTATCATCCGAAGCAATCGCAGAACAAGTGTCCGAGAGTTCATTCTCCGAGGACATTCTTTCATGCATCCTCTTGTAGTCTCTACGTCCGATAGCTCCTAATTGGAGTCGAGATATCCGTTGGGCAAATCTTTAATTGACTTTTCCTCCTGGGGAAAAGTCGGGGTTTGATTCATTTGAATGCCACTTAGATTTTCCTTTATCAGTCATGTTGATGGTGACTTCAGGGAATTCATCCTCTTGAATAGCAAGCTTCTTGCTGAAACGTCTCGGCTTGAGCTTTGACATTTCGGTAGATAGTCTCTGGAATACAGAAACTTTTAGCGGAATGGCTTTAAAGCAGCTACATTTAGACAACACTGCTTTAATAAGCTTTTCACATACATACACAATGAGGACTTGTTTCTTGAACAGTCCTTTTTCGTGATTTGTTTCTACCTTTAGTTTGATAGTATATCTCGTCAGCATGGTGACCAGAGCAACCTATCTTCTATTTTTGTGTTTGAACCTTGTTGACATACCCAGGATGACTTTTCGTCGCCTCTGAGCGATCCAAGGTTATATTTTTAGATCCACTCCCTTGCGGGCATGGAATCTTTACAGGCCTTAAACGAGAGGAAATCAGAGTTTTTTCCTCTTGGGATTGCTTCGTCCTGAAAGGAGGATATTTACGACCCCCAACATAAGAATTTACTCGGGGTTTGTTCACCGGACTCAAGTGTTCTTTGACTGGGCCTTTGTCTCGATCATCAGGTAAAGGACCAAGACGATCCGCTATTATAATCTTGAATTTTGACAGGTCAGGACTAACCCACGGCTTCACTGATGACATAGCAGATATGGATGCGGTAGACGGATCGGGAATGGATGTCGACGACATCGAAGGAGAGGACTTGGAAGTCTTTCTTTGGCCTTGGGTACTACTGCTTTGTCCGAGACAACTGCAAGTGTCTCGGATACAGGATGTATTCTGATGATTCGATTCTTGCACAAGTTCGGATTTAGGGATCCAAACTTTGAGGTTCTTTGGTGATTCTTTAGACACCATTTCTTTCTTTCCTTCTCGTCTTTGTTGCAAGAAAGCATGGGCATGAGCGGCATTTGCACGACATTTTTGTATACGTTCTTTGAGGGTCGAGCGAGCCCTTTTGATGAGAGTCCATTCATTCGACGTTAGTTTATCAGAGATATGAGTGATTGGTCATTGAGACAACTGAACCAATCGATACCTCTTCGACTCTAGGTCCACGTGATAATGAACCCTGTCGGTTTGTTCCAAGGCCTTAGCCATTTGGCGAGCGCGGCGCTGACGTTGTCTCTGACGAGCCCTCTTCGTCAGTGCCGGTGGGCTTTGATTCGATGGCTCTTTAACTAGATAAGAGTCATTGTGAGTAGAGGTGTTGTGAGTAGAATCCTCAACAACAATTAGGCGAGAGTCTTCATCTGTAGCGTTCGACGGAGTCGAAAATTTAAAAACCTTCTTAGAAGATGAAATCTTCCTGCATTTGTTAGGCGAGGAAGACTTTGAGGATGAGGATGATAGATATTCCTCAAACTTTGCTTGGTCGAATTTATATTTAACCATAGACTCAACCACTATCTTGATCGGCTACAACACGACGGTCTCGGTAGAGAGACCGTTGGCTCTCACTGTGGTTGCCAGTTTGTTTGCGTCAGGAACAAGTTCTGTTATAGAATTCATTATAACTATTGATCGATTATAATGAATACAAAGGAGTGAGCTTCGTACTTTGTAAAACTACTCTTTACAATAAAAATCAAATTACAAGCTCCTTAGAAACAAACGCAGAATTGTTGTTTGGATCATTGCTTGCGCAAGATCTTTGCCTGTGCCGGGGGTGCATTAGCCCATGGACCACCGAATAACGAATTCTGATTAAATCGTGAAGGCTTTGGGGATTCTTCCTTCGTTTAGAAGCAAGAATAGTTTCAGTGAATATCTTATCAAAGTAAGATGAACACTCTTCTAAAGATTAAGTCAAAGCTTAGATCTTATGGAACCTCCTAATTGTTGGAAGGAGATGAACTCTTAAAATTTGCCCAAGCCTTTTTGCTCTCTGTCCTTGGATCTGCTCCAAAACTGCTCAGCCCTTGTCAGTAATGGCCCTAGGGGGGTATTTATAGCCCCTAGGAACACTTAACTGAAATTGTGTTTCTGAGACAGTGTTGTCTGTCTCGGCGGCCGAGACAGCCATGACTGTCTTGGAAAATTCAAATTGTCTGCTAGATAGTTTTGTAACTGCTCTCCCACGTTTTAAATACCGTTATTTAGATAGTTATCAACGTGATTCTCACCATCAACGTTTCCCACGTTCTTTGACAGTTAATGGACACATGTCATGTAGTTATTTCAGTAGCTTTTGATCTATTCAGAGTTGTCTCACGTGCGAGACAATCGGCACTGTCTCGCATGCGAGACAGTCTATATTGTCTCGCGTGCGAGATAGTCTCCACCTGTCTCGCATGCGAGACAGTCTATATTGTCTCGCGTGCGAGATAGTCTCCACTGTCTAGATCCTTTCGAGACAGCGTAAGGCTATTTCCTGTGATCTTTGGATGATCTTCTCATTGTCTTGAGCTATGTTTGGATATCTATCAGCATTTTTTGACACCTACAGTTTCATCTTTAGATTCATTACCACAATTACCACCACCCGTCAACTTTTTCTCTAACTCAATCAGCTCAACATACTCCTCTCTATTTTTTGCAAGCAATTCACATACTCGAAGTAATGTCATCGCCTACAAATACAAAACAATGAATGGGTTAGCATTCGAGAAAGATATAATAAATTGATAGCAACAAGACAACAATAGAAAAATAAAGTGTACATATTGGTTGATGACATGATGCACTACGAATGGATGATATAGTGGGTTAACTAGTGAAATTCCTAATAAACTTTGGGTTTTCAATTAACCTCATCATCGCTTTTTGCCGTAATGATCAATACTTCCTCTCAATAAAAATGGGGCGTAAGGAATCCTCTTTTATTTCACACTTGAGCCCCCCCACTAGTTCATAAAACCAAACCTGAAAAAAAACAAATTTAGTTACAACTATTAGAACATATGTAAAAAAATTATATAATTTTATTAAAACTCACCACCAATACTAATGCAAACCCGCCCATGTATCCGGCTCGTGACCTCTCTCCTACGGCTCTCTTTGTAATGGACAACTTTGCCTTCGTCATCTCCTTATGCAGTAGATCATACACATCACCAGCCCAATTATAAGAACGAAGAGCAAGTAAATTATCCGCATATCTAAATGCCCATAATAGACATGAGTTAGCGGGCTGAGGGCATAATACAAATCCAATAATAAAAGCCACAAGTAATTTCACACATGCTATATGATTGGTGTCTGCCAACTCCACAATCAAATCGGCCATCTTTTTGTGTGTGCCCCACACTTTCTTCTTATCTTTACTTTTATCCTTCTTGTCGACTTTCCTCTTCTTCCTCTTATTGGCCTTCTTCTCCTCCTCCTTCTCTGTTTGGGTTTTTTTACAATACACATGCTTCTTATATATAGTATTAGGCACTCGGCCATCCATTACAACCTTATTTCCAGTCTTCGACAATCCGGTTATTTCATGCACATCTAGAACACTGAACACAATATCCTTTCCCCCAATCCTGAATGAGCTATGCTCTGGATTAAATGCATGAAGCAAGCAATCAACTACAACTTGTTCATTAGGTATAGCAGGTAGATTAATAAAGTGGAAAAAAGGGGTTTGACGGAGGGCTTCATAATGATTATTATTTAGCAAATGCCTTAAACGATTATTCACCAAATCACGAAATACCCCAATATTTGAAAGCAATCTTAACTCTGCAACATTTTTCCTACAAAAAAGAATATATCAATCAAAACGAAAAGCCCTTATAAATGTACAAGTTAAGAGATCGTAAAGGAAAGTGATAAAGCATTAAGAACTGCATTAAGAACTGTTTTGTTGGTAACCTGAAAACTAGCTATTCCTCAGGAACATGAAGGGTATTAATTAGGTATAAACATAACAATGCTTATGTGGAAGGAGGGAGCCCAACTGCGATAAATGCTCATAAAGAAAAGAAGAAGGTAATGCATGGTCAGAGACTTAACTAGAAATTGGTATTATAGGGTATATTTAGCATGGTCAGAGACTTAACTGGAAATAAGTCAAAACATGGACAAGAGGCATCTTTATACAGCTAAATTTGACAATGAAGGAGTTGCTCATGTAAACTTTTATCAATATATTCAACACTTCACATGCTAATATCTACTGTTTAATTCCTCTATTACCAACTTAGTATCTACTGTTTCATTGTTGTAGGATAAAAATCAACTATTGTAGCAGAACACTAGTTATGTTGAAGTTTTTTCCTGATGCTCTTATTTATCATTCGTATGTATCAAACGTATCTAGGGATCTAGGGATCCAAATCTTCAGATTCAATTTCATTTACAAGTAAAAACATAAGAACTTATTAAAATTTATGAGATAACAATAATTTTAGATAAATTAAAATTTACTTACTTAGTAGCCTTAGACGTTGATTGGGAAGAACCCCTTGATTTACTTCTGCTTGATATCTTTGACAACATATTGACAAATATTTCAAAAAATACAATATAATTATGAATATCCCAGCGGCAGGTTGGAATTCCTTTATAAATAATGATTTCAACACCAAGCTATCATAAGTGGTAAACCTTAGATGTTCGAGAGATTACTGTGATATAAGTACATTCTTATCTTTCGGGCCCTTTCAACAATTTATATGTGCAAGTTGCATGTGATCAAAATACAACAAGGTAGATGGTATTAGAACCTTTATGGAAATAGTGGATAGATCCTTGTAAATTAATCATTGTATATAGTGTTACAAACTCAAAACTTTATATATAACTATAAAGTTTATAACAATTTTTTGTAAAATTGATCTTTTTTGCTCAAATTTGAAATAAGAAGGCATATAGGCTAAACATTGTCAGCCACAATTATGAAAACGATTCAATGCTAAAAATAAAAACACCAAAAGTGCTCCGTTATCTTCTCTTGTTATCCTTTCGAATTGAATTTTTAACTTCATAATTGTTTGCCATTTTCTGAAATTATCTTTTGTGTCATATTTTCCCTCACAAGAAATTTACCAGATTCCTAGTTTATAATTCTATATGGACAAATCTCTTAATAAAACTTGAAGAAAGACCATCTAGTTGAAGAATTAATACCATTTTACTGTTCTAACCTTTTCATTAGACAAATATAAAAAAAACTTAGTGATATGAGGAATTCAATATAAAAACACTCAGTGATATGAGGAACTTGCGATGAAATTTGATGATCTAGGGGCTTAATTTCAAGTATTAGAGAGGAAAAGGGGAAGATTTGTGTGTTACCCGCTTGATTTGCTAAGAATTTGATGTGCTCTACCTCTTCAACGCCCACCAAAATTCCTCCAAATGTCCTCCGCTTTCAGATCCGTACAGCCGCCGTCCATCATCGCTCACCATCGATCCAACTCCCTTCGCCACCTTCGGTGATCCTCAACTAGAGATCTCCTCGCCGAAACCCTAATCTCTCCTGATCTCTTTGAGAAAGTGAAACGGAAGAGAGAGAGAGAGAGAGAGGGGAGATGGGTTATATTTGGGAATGAAGGGTAGTTTAGAAAATTTTAATTTATTGGGTAAATACAGTACAAAAAATGGGTGTATTATACATGTTGTGTTTAAAAATAAGTGGGATGATATACAGTAGGTCTATTGGTGTTTGAAAAAATGAGTGGGCTTTTAAATAAGTTCAGGTAAAACTTTGGGTTAAAAGAGATTTTTCCCTTAGTTTTATTCCAAGTGTTAGATCATGTAAACTGATATCGGTTAATTAATTATAGAAGTTTATAACCTGTTTCTTATGTTCCATGTTAATTAGAACGAGTTTTGTTTGAGAAATAGTGTGGAAAACATCGAAACTTCAACTTGGGAGTCAACTAAGTCGACTTGCCATAAGTCGACTTATGCCAGACATAAGTCGACTTACGGGCTGTTTTTTTTAGATTTTCTTGAGTTCTATTTTTTGCACCATTTCTATATGTGTTCACGGGTTTCGAGCCGTACTTTTGTACACGTACATTCACAAACACATTAGTACAGTATTGTTGCACACACACAGGTATCTCGAAGAGGATTAATACGAGTTTGATCTGTTTACACTCGAGATAGAGGTTGATTTCATAGTTTATACACAAGATGGATATCATTGATGAGCTCAGTTCAGTACTACGTGGGGTAATACGTCGATATTCTATTTGTACAGGCCATTGAGTCAGCTTTGGATGCTTTGTCTAGCAGTCCGTCCACAAGAGGGTGCGATGAGGCTTGTGAGCCATCTTTTAGGATACCTATATGGTAGGCCGTCCCGCACTCATGTTACGCACTGAGATCGCAATGAGACTAATGAGCCGTGTACATGGTTTAGGATACCTACAGGGTAGTCTGTCCCGCATAATAATGTGATAAATCATATCTTGCAAGGATTTGCACTGTAACGACTATTGATAGCCTGAGTTTTTGGCGGATGCCAGTTGCGTATATGACTCATTGTTGAGATATATGACCTAGATACTTTACACTTGAAAGCACGCGGAGATATATGCTTGTATTTATCTTATCTTCTCAGTGATAGTAAATGATTTTATAAATATGATATTATGAATGTCTTTACCTTCTGTACTGCTTTATTTTATTCTTAGTTTGGGATTGATGATTAGTGATTCACAATTTGAGACATATGATATATATATATATATATATATATATATATATATATATATATATATATATATATATATATGAGGGTTTCGTTGTTTGGATTATTTCACTTGATGTACCAGTCTCGTATTGTGGGTTACTAATTGTTGATTTCATTTAGGTTGTCTATTCTTAGTTCGGTATTAAGTTTTGATATCTACAATTTGAGACAATGGTATATACATGAGAGTTTTTTGTTTGGATTATTTTGCTCAACGTACTACGTCTCGCATTGTAGGTGTCCAAATATTAATTCCACTAGATATGAGGAAAATGGTCTAGGTAGACTATGCTTAATAGATAGAGCCTCAACTTCATCTAGCAGCCTTTCTCCTGGAACGGATGGAGGTAATCTTGCTTTAGCACTCTGACGCTCTTGTTGTTATTTTTTTGTTGTTTTCAATTTCTTTCAGGCGGTTCAGAGCTTCGGACATAGTCACTGTCGCATGATTTTACTATAAGAGACCCCACCGTAGTTTTGTAGTTTCATTCAGACATTAGAGTTTTGTTTTTATGTTGTAAAAGCAGTGTGCCTTAGTATGATTTTTAGTTGATTCACGTTGAGACATTTTCTTTATTCCATATATCAGATGTATTTCAGTTGAGACATGGTTTTTATTTATGAGATATCTCTTTTCATATCATGTCTATTACGTTTATTTCTTTATTTTGCCTATTTTGTACTTACACTTCTTTTGATTCCACTTGAGGATATTCCTATGATTGGTGAAACATGTTATTGCATAGTATGGATGCATGGTAGGTTTGACATCTCTGGGTTCATCTTAGACTGCAGCCATGTGTAAAAACAAGGGCGTCATAGTTAGTATCAGAGCTCTAGTTCCAGTATCCTTAGGATCATCTTGTATTGAGTCGCGGAGCTAGAATAGAGTTTCTCAAGATTCATGTATAGAGTCTGTTAGGAATTCCTAGAATGAGTGAGGATGTTATATACGTATATTCAAAAATTTACAATTTTTTTAAGACAACTATCTTACTTTGATTGAAAAGTATTTGCATGAACGAATTACAATACTATCTTTCTTATTGCTCTATGTTATATATGCTTTGTCTGAGACCTCATAACTACGTCTTATAAACTCTCTTCCTACAAATTTATAAATGGATGAACGAGGACATGGACGGAGAGTATCTCGTACTCAGAGAGAGACAGGATGAGCCAGAGCCAGAGCTACGGCAAGCTCCACCCGAGCCGCAGCAGACTCCGCAGTACCTCATAGACCTCATGGCACCTATACCCGAGCCGCAGCAGACTCCGCAGTACCTCATAGACCTCATGGCACCTATAGCAGCTAGGCTAGCAGCACTCGAGGAGTGAGTGGCAAACCAGACACCACCAGTTGCACCATCACCCGTAATTCCACTGCCAGTGATTCCAGTCACCCCTATTGCAGAGGAGTCCCTAGAGACCATACCAGGACTCACCCCACCATCAGTTACAGCTATAGAGTAGGAGGCTTGGCTTCGCCTAGTCGAAAGGTACCAGAAGATGAGGGCACCAGAATTTCATGGATCATCGGATTCGCTTGTAGCCCACAAGTGGAAGGAGGTTGTAGGGAATATTCTAGACTTTCTTGATGTGGATTCAGTTTAGAAGCAAACTCTAGCAGCTTTCAGCCTAAACGTGATGATGAAGGATGGTATAGACTTTAGTTCACCCCAGAGTAGCGGATGACACTTTCATGGGAGGAATTTTGTCTATTTTTTTGATGAGCAGTACATCTCTTCCATGATATGGGCCGAGAAAGAGCTGGAGTTGTCCAGACTAGAGTAGGGAGATATGTTCGTAGCAGATTATGAGAATCGTTCATGAGTCTACTTTGATTTACAGGCATGTGGCAGTCAGGAGAGCGTCAGGCTCAGATGTTTCTTATGGGGCTTCATCCAAGCCTACGACGCTACCTCGTGTCCAGGAGATTCTGCTCAGTTAGAGAGGTAGCAAATGCAGCTATTGCATAGGAGATAGAGATTGCGATGTTCTAGAAAAACAAGGAGTGTAACACTAAGTCAGGATAATAGAGTGACAAGGGTAATGGTAAGAGACCTTTTGCCGGACCTGGAGGACCCCAGCAGCGGGGTAAGGATTTTCAGCACCAGCACTAAGGTCAGTGCAAGAGAAGACCACAGTATGATCAGAAAGCGCCGGAGCAGTGCAGGATTAGGGTGTATGTTACAATTGTAACAAGATTAGGCATAAGGCTAGGGATTGTCGTAGTGCACCAATAAGAGGCCAGCAGGGCAGAGGCTAGGGCTAGCAGCAAGGAAGAGGACACGGACAGCAGTAGAATCATAATCAGAGTCAGTAGCAGCAGGACCATAGTTATGGCCA
>NC_033798.1:57069424-57077923 GCF_001876935.1 Asparagus officinalis | reverse complement strand
ATGGCCAGTAGTGGAGGATAGAGGCACCACCTGCCATTCTCAGGATTAAGGGGACAACATGCCAGATTCGCGTCATTCAGGAGATTCCTGAGGGATAGATAGTCCCATGTTTCCCAGCCAGTAGTTCAGTGGTCACTAGCCACCGACAGAGTTTATATAGTTGTACCACACGACCATGATACGAGTGGAGCTATAGTGGAAGGTACTTTCTTAGTGAATTCTTTTCTAGCTCGGATCTTATTCGATTCAGAAGCTTCATATTCCTTTATCTCTCATACCTTCATGGATAGGCTTCAGCTAGTTGGACATCGCTTAGACGTTCTGTTATCTATCTCTACTCCTTTAGGGGAGGTATCCCTATTAGAGAGTATCTGTAGGAGATATGTCATCAGTCTAGATAAGTCCGATTTCATCATTGATTTGATTGTTTTGCGGATGTTAGAATTTGACGTCATTCTCAGTATAGATTGGCTATCATCCTACCATGTCAGTATTAACTATTTTGCTAAAACAGTCAGCTTGTGGACATCCGATAGGTCTGAGCTAATCGTAGCAACCTCACAAGGCAACCAAATTGCGGAGTCATTTCTAGCGTACATCGAGGAGGTGATGCCGAGGGACCAGAGTGTTGATTTGTGCGAGACTAGAGTTATCTCATATTATCAAGATGTCTTTCAGGACATACCTAGGTTACCTCCTATAAGAGGTTGAGTTCTGCATCAAATTATAGTCGGGCACAACACCGATATCCCGAGCACCCTATCGTATAGCACCTGCTGAGATGAAAGAGCTACAGACTCAGCTAGATGAGCTTTTATATTAAGGATTCATTCGCCAGAGTCATTCTCCGTAGGGAGCACCGATCCTTTTCGTGAAGAAGAAGGACTGTATCATGTGGTTATGTATACATTGTCGTGAGTTAAATAAAGTCATTATCCGGTACAGGTACCCACTACCGAGGATTGATGACTTGTTGGACCAACTATAAGGAGTGCAGCATTTCTTAAAGATTGATCTTCATTCTTGTTATCATCAGTTACAGGTTCGGGAGATGGATATTCTCGAGATCGCCTTTCTGACTCGATATGTATCCTTCGAGTTTCTTATCATGCCATTTGGACTAACCAATACACTCATGGTATTCATGGATTTGATGAATCGGGTTTTTCATCCATACTTAGACCAGTTCGTGATCGTTTTTATCAATAACATCTCATATATTCAAGATCAGAGGCAGAGCAGCATCTTCGATTGGCTTTGCAGACTTTACGGGAGCATCAGTTATATGCCAAATTTAGCAAGTATGAGTTTTGGCTATGAGGTCAGATTTTTGGGCCACATCATCAGTAAAGAGGGCATTGTAGTGGATCCCACAAAAGTGGAGGCAATACTAGATTGGTAGCTGCCGAAGACTGTTTCAGAGATCCGTAGTTTCTTTGGTTTGGCAGGTTATTACAGGAAGTTTATTTAGGACTTCTAGAAGATTGTGACACCACTTACATACCTTACAAAGAAGGGTTTGCAGTTTTTTTGGGGTAGGAGTGTCAGGAGGCCTTTAAGAGTAGTATGCGTAGGGAGATTGCAGAGTATGTGACTAAGTGTTTTACCTGTCAGCAAGTGAAGGCAGAATATCAAAGACCAACAGGAACCCTACAACCCTTACCCATTTTGGAGTGGAAGTAGGAAGATTTATCTATGGATTTCATTGTAGAATTGCTGAGATTGAAGAAGGGGAACGATTCAGTTTGGGTAATAGTGGATCGATTGATGAAGTCAGCACATTTCATTCCAGCGAAGACAACTTATACGGTGGAGACTTATGCGATGATATTTGTAGGCAATAAAAATTGTCTTTAATCCTTATCAGAGAAGTTCAGAACAAAACTGCTAAAACCTCGCCCGAAATAGTAAAAAGGGGAAAAAACACTGATAAAAAGGGGAAAAACGCAGATATCTCCCAAACCGTAAGGAATTTGGAGAAATGGAGGAAGCGAACCGAAGCCTTTGGCTGGGTTCGGATGGCTCTATCTCGTCGAGATAGGCGATTTTCATATATAATTCGTCCAATTCTGACTTACCGTTTGAAAGTTACGGCCTATTCTTCGATCCATGCTCAGAAGCTCGCATGCGCGATCAAGCTTGCCTGCAGACCCAAGTCTGCCTGCACACCCGAGCTCGCCTGCAAGCTCGCCTGCAGACCTAAGTTTTCCTGCAGTCACAAGCTCGCCTACAGACCCAGCTCGCCTGCAGACCCAAGTCTACCTGCAGTCCCAAGCTCGCCTGCAGACCCAGCTCGCCTTCAAGCTCGCCTGCAGACCCAAGTCTACCTGTAGTCCCAAGCTCGCCTGCAGACCCAGCTCGCCTGCAAGCTCACCAGCAGACCCAAGTCTGCCTGCAGTCTCAAGCTCGCCTGCAGACTCAGCTCGCCTGCAAGCTCGCCTGCAGACCTAAGTCTGTCTGCAGTCCCAAGCTCGCCTGCAGACCCAAGCTGTAGACTCGCCAGCTCACTATCAACTGCCCACTTGGAGTATGGGAATAGTTACATTAGTGGTCAAATCCCACAAATCAAGGGAGAAAGCATGGTGCTCCTCACCTAGCAAGAATAGGGCGGCTGACAGGACCCCCTAAGTGGTCACATCCCACAGCTAGGGCGGCTGGCTCCCTCACCTCTATTAGTGGTCAAATCCCACGAATCAAGGGATGGCCCATGCCATCCCTTGCCTATTAAAATCCATCTTCAGCCAGCATGAAGGGGGGATTGGCTATTGCATATTCTGCTGGCTAATCTCCCAAAGGTTAAACTTGGACTTTTGCCAAAGGCTCCCTCATTTGAGAACTGAAGCTCCGGCAGCAACTTCGATCGGATCGTCCAAAGGAAGCAGACTCGGCACGAGCACCGAGCGAGGCGTCCTATCGCCACTGAGGAACCCACGTTAAACAAGGAGAGCATTCCCTCCGGTTCTGTTGTAAACATTTGATTATTAGTTTGTAATAAGCTATTCTTATCAATACAAACGAAATTCCCTATTTTCGGGAGATCAAAATTTACACCTACAATATTCATCTAGGAGATAGTGAGATTACATGGAGTTCCAGAGACGATTGTATTAGATCAAGGTTCAGTTTTCACTTTACATTTCTGGAGGAGGTTCCAGAATTCTTTTGGTAGCCAGTTGTCATATTCTAGTGTTTTCCACCCACAGATAGATGGGCAAACAGAGGGAGTCAACCAAGTGTTGGAAAAAATATTGTGGGTATGTATTATAGATTTCTAGGGAAGCTAGGAGGACCACATCCCACTAATTGAGTTCGCTTATAACAATAGTTATCAAGCAACTATTGCCATGTCAACGTATGAGGCATACGTACGGAGGCCTTATAGATCACCTATTTACTGGGCAAAGCCAGAGGACAGCCTATTGCTTGGACTGGAGCTAGTGAGACAGACCACAGAGAAGGTAGCAAAGATTCAAGAGTGCATTCTTACACAGCAGAGTCATCAGAAGAGTTATGCAGATCAGAGACGACGACCACTAGAGTTTCAGGTTGGGGACTATGTATTGTTGGAAGTGGCACTAATGAAGGGAGTTCAACGATTTAGTAGACGGGAAAAAGCTTGTCCCGAGGTATATTGGTCTGTTTAGGATAGTGGAGCGCATTGGAGCTGTTTCATATCAGCTAGATCTTCTAGCATCGATGTCGAGTATACACGATGTCTTTCATGTTTCGATGTTTAAGAAATATCTACGCGACGAGAAGCAGCAGTGAGTGTTAGACGCACCAGAGATTGAAATTCATGATGATTTGACTACTATTGAAATTCCTATGTGTATTCTTGACAAGGAGGATAAAAAGCTTAGAAACAAAGTGATTCTCTTATTTAAAGTTCAATGGAACCGGAAGGGAGCTGAAGAGGCTTCTTGGGAGCGCAAAGAGGATACGTCGCGACTACCAGCACCTGTTTGAGCAGGTAAAATGATTGATTATGATTTGTTCTTGTTTACGATTTGGTCATATTTATATTTAACGCTAGAATGTGGGTACTAACACTTAGCTCCTAATCATTCAAAACACATGGTATATATATGGAGGGTTTCTTATTTGGATTTTTTACCCGATGTACTAGTTCCGCTTAGTTAGGTGTTAAGTGGGAGTACTCACATTCGAGATGGGTAAGTATAGATATTGTTATATTTTATATATAGGGATTAATGATAAGATATATGTACGGGAGGGTTTCCTTATCTGGATTATTCCCTCCTGGTGATTTTCTCATATTATTAATCCCTAAGATACAAATGCGGAATTTCAGGGACGAAATTCTTAAAACAAAAAGATCAATTCTTTGTATCCTATAGTTTTAAAGAACAATCATTATACTTAAACTAGGTTTTAAGGCTCAATAAAGTCAAATAAAACTCGGTATAAACTAAATAAAAATGGGGATGGGATTGGAGGAGATGAAACTCACCTCAAAACTCACTGGAATCCCCAAAAGTGCAAGAAAACATGATCTCCTTCGACAAACATTGACGATCTCACCCTCTTCTCAGTATTTGCTTCACAAAGCTCTTCAAAATCCCCAAAATATGATATAGGGTTTTTTTGAGGGGAGAGAGTGGCTGCTAGGGTTCAGAAACATGATGTAAAAGAGAGATTTTCATAAAATATATCCATAAATATATAGGCAAACCCAAAACAATTCAAAAAGGCTCGAATCCAAATAAGAGTAGGAAACTGGCCCCGTCAGTCGACTGATGGCTTGCCGTCAGTCGACTGATGGCTTGCCATCAGTCGACTAATGAGCTCTTGTTAGTCGACTGATAGTCAAGCATCAGTCGACTGACCCGAGACATTTTCTAGCCTACAGGTTTTACATGTGTGTGCATATTTTCACTTGTTTTGTGCATGTTTAACACTTGTATGCTCTCATATATACACTTGATTGATCTCAAATCAATTACTAGCATATTCATTCATTAATGAATGATATTTATCATAATATAACTTTTTTATTACTATTTACCATAGTATTTTTAAAAATACGGGGTTTTACATTCACCCTCCTAAAAAATTTCGTCCTCAAAATTCCACAATCGTATCTTAGAGATTAATAATATAAGAAAAACACATTAAGAGGATAACCCAGACAAGGAAACCCTCACATACACATATCATACCATAAATGTCCAGATATAAATCACAAGCGATATTTACACTTAACAATCTAGAATGTAAAATACTGCAACTTAACCCCTAATTAAATAAAACTAGTACGTCGGGCAAAAAATCTAAACAAGGAACCCCCATGTATATACCATATGTTTCGAATGATTAGGAGCTAAGTGTTAATATCCACATTCCAGCATTAAATGAAAATGTAGCCATAAAGACAAAATAAATAGAAACAAATCATAGTTGACATTATACCTGCTCAAACAGGTGTGGGTAGTCACGACACATATCCTCGTCACGCTGCCAAAAAGCCTCCTCAGCTCCTTTCTGGTTCTACTGAACTTTGACCAAAGGAATCACTTATTTCTAAACTTCTTGTCCTCCTTAGCAAGAATACAAGCTGGGATCTCAATAGTGGTCAAATCTGCCAGAAGCTCAATCACTGGTGCATCTAACACTCTCTGCTGCTCATCATCACGTAAATGCTTCTTGAGTATCGAAACATGAAAAATGTCGTGCACACCCGACATCGATGCTAGAAGGTCTAGCTGGTGTGAAACAGGTCCAACACGTTCCATAATCCGGAATGGTCTAATGAATCTTAGGGCAAGCTTTCCCCGTCTGCCAAATTGTAGAACTCCCTTCATAGGTGACACCTTCAACAAAACAAAATCTCCAACCTGGAACCCTAAAGGTCGCCATCTCTAATCTGCTACCTCTTCTGCCAACTCTGGGCCGTGAGAATACACTCTTGAATCAATGCTACCTTCTCCGTAGTCTGCCTCATGAGCTCTGGCATAAGTACTAAGCTGTGTTCCGGCCCTGCCCAACAAATCGGGGATCTACAAGGCCTCACATACAATGCTTCATAAGGAGTCATGCCTATAGTAGATTGATAACTATTATTGTAGGCAAATTCAATCAATGGAATATAATCCTCCCAGCTACCCTGAAAATCGATAACACATGCCCGCAATATGTCCTCCAATACTTGATTCACTCTCTCTATTTGTCCATTTGTTTGCGGTGGAAAACACTATTATATAATAGCTGGATGCTGAAAGAATTCTGGAAGCTCTTCCAGAAATGAGAAGTGAAAACTGAGCCACGATCCAACATAATTATCTTTGGGACTCCATGCAAATGTACAATCTCTCGGATGAAAATCCTCGCATAAGTCTCCATCGTCTAGGTCGTCTTAACTGGCAAGAAGTGCGCCGACTTTGTCAGTTGATCAATAATCACCCAAATTGAATTGTTTCCTTTGTTAGACCTCAGCAAGCCCATAATGAAGTCCATTGAAATATCTACCCACTTCCACTCAGGAATAGGTAAAGGCTGTAGGATACCCGTGGGTCTCTGGTGTTCTGCCTTCACTTGCTGACAGGTAAAACATTTCGCTACATACTCCGCAATATCCCTACCCATGCCACTCCACCAAAAATGTCTCTTCAGATCCTTTTACATTTTGGTTGTGTCTAGATGCACTGTGTACCTGGTGTGATGTGCCTCATCAAATAATTCCTTCTTCTACTTCGGAATATCTGGCACCACTAGTCGGCCTTTCATATGTAGGCCATCGTCTAATCCGATGGTCCAATTAGCCTTGGGCTCTTTAGAAATCTCCCCCTTTCGGGTTTGAATCTAAGAGTCCTCCACCTAAGCACTAATCACTCTACCAGTCCATGATGGCTATACGACTAATCCTCCTAAAAATGTGTTGCTCCTGCCAATCTCTGGCCTAAAGTCAAATTGACTAAGAATGAGAAGATCTTGACATAACGAGCACCTCAAAGCTACAAGCCCGTGACGACGCTTCTTACTCAATGCATCTGCTACAGCGTTCACCTTTCCTGGATGGTATTAAAGCGTGAACTCATAATCCTTGATGAACTCTACCGATCACCGCTGCCTCTAGTTTAGTTCCTTTTGGGAGAAAAAATACTTCAGACTCTGATGGTCTGTGAACAGTTCGAACTGAACTACATAAAGATAATGTCTTCATGTCTTCAGTATGAAGACTATTGCTGCTAACTCCAAGTCATGTGTGGAATAATTCTACTCGTGAGTCCTTAACTATTATGAAATGTAAGCTACTACTCTTTGGGTCTGCATCAAAATGCCTCCTAGTCCCGACAAAGATGAATCTATGCAGACCACAAAGGTCTTATCAGTGCTCGGGATGATCAATAATAGCACCATAGTCAACTTAGTCTTCAAAATTTCAAAGGCCTTTTGGCACTCTAGTCCCAAACAAACTTAACATCCTTCTTCGTAAGGCGTGTCAACAAGGTAACAATCTTCGAAAAGCCCTAGATGAACTTCATGTAATAGCCAGTAAGACCCAAGAAGTTACGAATCTCTATCACGGTCTTTGATGGCTCCCAATCAAGAACTGCTTTCACTTTGGCTGGATCTACTGCAATGCCCTCCTTACTAATAACATGGCCTAAAAATCTAACTTCTGATAGCCAAAAATTACATTTACTGAACTTAGCATACAACTGGTGCTCTCGCAAAGTCTGCAATGCCAGACAAAGGTTCTGCTCATGCTCGGCCTGTGATCTCGAATAGATGAGGATGTCATCGATGAAAACAATCACGAAGTTGTCCAAGTATGAATGAAAAACTCAGTTCATTAAATCCATGAATATTGTGGGTATATTGGTTAGCCTAAATAGCATGATAAGAAACTCGAAAGACCCATATCGAGTCAAAAAGGCGGTCTTGGAAATATCCATCTCCCGAACCCGTAACTGATGATAGCCAGAATGAAGATCAATCTTTGAGAAATACTATGCTCCCTACAATTGGTTGAATAAGTCATCAAGTCTCGATAGTGGATACTCATTCCGGATGGTGACCTTATTCAACTCGCGGTAATCGATACATAATCGAAGGCTGTCATTCTTCTTCTTCACAAAAAGGATTGGTGCTCCCCATGGAGAATGACTCCAACGAATGAAACCCTGAGTAATGAATTCCTCTAACTGAATCTGTAGCTCCCTCATCTCAGTAAGTACTATACGATAAGGTACATGGGAGATTGATGTTGTGTCCGGCTGTAACTCGATAAAGAACTCAACCTCTCTCACTGGAGGTAATTCAGGTATATCCTGAAAGACATCCTGATACTCTGCTTTGGTCTCGCTCAAATCAGCACCCCAAACCTTTCATGTTTCGCGGTCCCCTCACGAGCAGCTATCAGAGCCTTTCTCAAATAGCCACGTGGCATGACTGCTCCCTCTCATGTCCCCTTTCCTAACCCATCATTTCCACTGACTTATTCCTCAAACCCGATTATAGAAAACCCTAGATCCACTG
>NC_033798.1:57069117-57069406 GCF_001876935.1 Asparagus officinalis | reverse complement strand
AGCCGTAAGCGCCGCACCCAGTCGCCTACCCTCCCCCATCGTCCTCCTCTTGTAGCTTCTCCCCCTCATCCTCAGATATTTTATTATGCCCAAATGACTAAAGGGTTGTGATGGACTGGGTTCGTTCGCTCTCATGCCAGAGATGTTGAATTGCTTGCTTGCCTCCCCCGCACAGGTATTAATGTCATTTGTGGATCTCGCGAGGGTATTCCAGCATTCTCCTTTGTTAACTCTGACCTCTCGATAGTGGATAAGCTTTATGCGAACGCATTGGTGATGAAATTTTATG
>NC_033798.1:57046507-57069092 GCF_001876935.1 Asparagus officinalis | reverse complement strand
ATTGAAATAATATAGAATCAAATAATATAAATTAGCATTTCAGAATAATATATACATAATTAAAAGAATATTTCGACAGCAAAATTATTTTTATAATAATATTATAAAAAGAATTTATTTGAGAACAAAATCATTTAGAAACATTTAAATTAAGGGTTATCTTGGAAAAAGAATCATTATTAGAATAATTATAATAATTTTTTAGAAAAATTTTTTTTTTCTTTGTGGAAAATCATTTTAGAATGATAATATTTAAAAAAAGATTATTTCTTTGGAAAATAGACTATTTTAATAATGGAGATTTATCCTTATAAAATGATATTTTTAAATCTTATGAATTTATCTTTAAATATTTTAGGAATTATATATAATAAAAAATAACTATTTGGAAAAATGTATATTGAAATTAAAATAAAAGAATTTAAATTGCAAAAAGAAATTATTTTGAATAAATAAATTTATTATTAGAATATTATTTAGAACAATTTTCATGATTCATTCATTAATCTTGATTATCTAATATGACATATATATTGCACGATGAGTATTATGTCTGTGCGAGCGCAGAAACCGTGATAGTTATGACTATGACCTCCGTGCGTTCATGATAGACTTAGCGCACATGTGTGAGAATTGTTGACTAAGTTAGTGGTGACCCGATTCAATGGTGATTATGTTTGACTTAGAAATACAAGAGAGTTGCGATGGAAGTCCATGTTCATTGACGTAAGACGTGTTGATGTATCTTCCAGGCTCGCCCAGTGAATCTGTAGTCACTGGGGCTTGGGTTGTTGCCTAAAGTGAAATTCGTGTAGTCACTTTAGTCAGTGAATTTGTGAGTCACCGAGTTCGCTTGATTCGCGACAGCCAAATCGATGCATGTAGTCCTCTGACATCGTGTAGCCGGTATTGAATGCGCGTAGAGATTTGTGATGTCAGTTGTCCGGTGATAATGACATGTTACTCTGTGTAATTGGATCATACCTGTTATTAGGATTTGCTAGTTAACTGACTTGCTTACATAGGTGATTAGGATTCTTGTGTGAGCATTGTAGCGTCAGTGTGTTCTTCATACATAGATTGGGAATATTTTAATGCATCTACAATTTGAGACAGATGGTATATACATGAGGGTTTCCTTGTTTGGATTATTTTCGCTCGACGCTATAACGTCTCGCAGTTGTAGATTTTAATATTTAAATTCCATCTGTTGTATGAGCTTTGGACTTGTATGATTGTTTCGATCGCTAGCTGCAGGACCTCAGTTACCTGTTCGATTTTTGCCATTCTCTGTTATCATGTTTTAGTCAGTAGTATATCGCACTGTCGTTGTTTGTGGATTATCAGTTGCACATTCTTTTGTCGTTTCGTTATCGTATCATCTGCCGCTTGATTATCGTATCGTTCTTTCTTTTAGTGGGGTCTTGCCGTGCTATGCACCCTGACGTACACCTGTTCTCTCTGGTTAGTCAGACTTAGAAGAACAGGCTTTTTAGCAGGTGAAGCAAGAGGATTTCTCAGCAGAGTACTTGTAGACGAGCAGAGAAGGAGTTCGAAGCCGTATTCTCTTCATTTTATTAGTTGATCGATTCCGTTTACTCTTGTAGTACTTGCCTATTTCAGTCTGAACGGATTATATTTTCTCTAGTATTCATTTTCATTCTTGTATTTAAGGATGTTGACCGATTATATATTTCTGGGAGAATATTCATTTGATATGTATTATTTATTTCTGTGTGATCATTATATTCTTGCCTGATTGTACGGGGACATGTGCCTTTGCATTTATTATTTCAGACGCTTAACGTATTAGGATGAGGAGAACATTAGTTTATTTATTTCCTTAATCTAATACGTCGCCTGGCTTGTTCACATCCCGATTCCGGGTATTTGGAACGGCGTGACATTTACAAGGCGTTTAAGCTTGTTTTGTTTGTTTTTAAAAGTAATGTTAAGAAGCCTTTTAAGCATTGAGAGTTTGAGTTTGTGAATCTATTTCACAAGAGCTTGGAGACGTCTATGGTGTTGAGCATCCGTCCACACTATACTCCCTCCGATCCTTGAATTCTATTGAGAAGTTTTCAAACTCTTTTCAGCCTATTATTTATATTGATTATTATCGTTTATTAAGCTAGATTATATTGAGTTTTTTTGATGATTTCTCGTTGCTTACACACACACAAACCGCTTGAGCTTATCTGTATTTACATTCTAGTATATTTAGGTTGTGGGGATTGTATCATTGAGCAGTGAGCTTACATTGTGTGTGTTCTCAATCTATGTATAGAGAACAAATAATTTGTTATATTTGAGATTTGTATTTTTCGGTGAGCTAAAAAACGAGTGTTTTGTTGTAAAGTTTCGGTGACGCTAGAAACCGAGTGAGAGTGTGAGGTGTGACGTTGATCGATGACGTTGAAAACCAATATTGTGATGTGTAAACGTTTATTCGGCATGAGGATAAAACCCAGTTGTGATAGTGGATTTCTCCCGGAGTGGGAGCGAAGAAACGTTAGGACGAAAGCGTCCGAATTCCGTGTCATTTGCTCGTTGCAGTTTACTTTGCTGTTCATTGTGCTTTAGTGTTCATTACATTCTCTTTCATCCATGCGCTAAATTGCCCATCAACATTTGTAGATGTTTATTACCATTTGTTAGATTTTATTCTTGCATATATTTCATAGTATATCTCATTGCCAGGATTATATTAATTTCTCATTATTGCCTTATTCTTGCTTATAACATATGTATATCTATCTGTGCCAAGAAGAATAGTTTTAATTATTTTAATGGTTATAAAATTAATTAGATTACATAAGAACCCTTAATCACGTCCTCCTCTAGGTCTAACATTATCTATGCGTAGTGTAGAAGGCGCTTCTGCCCTAATATTTGTACCGCGTTCATTCAATTTGTCCTATAAAAGAGGAACGTAAGCATGGACCAGTGATTAAAGCGTGTGAGAACAAATTCGAATTGCTAACTCCTTTAACTACTACTCAAATAGTGTATTGATCGATCGTTAGATATACTTAGCCATAGAGATCGTTCGGATCATGCTATCAGCCTGCTCAGTTATCTCTGTTTGCGTTCAAACATCCATGGCTCATCACGAATGGCCATCGCCACATTTTGCCTGCACGAAGCTCGAGCCATCTAAATGGCTAGGGTCAGAGAATACAGAGTCAGCGGAAGTTCACCTTCATCATCGGCTTCCTGAAACACGAACATGATTAGGTTCAGGAATCAAAAGAGCACCATTTTAAAGTAGTAAGATAGCTAGAGCATACCTTCTCTTCGTCAGTATACCTCGTAAACTTCTCGGCCGCCATCGTCCGTGACCAATATGCGCAATTTATGAGCCGGTCTTCTTTCGCTTTGAAGGAAAAACCCCGACACGACCAGCAGTTGTTCATGCGTTAATTTAGACGCATCTCAACCTGGCAGAAGCTGACGCTGGACGTGATCTCGCATTAATGAAATAATGCGTTCGATGCTCGCTCACCATTCTACCTGGAGTGACAAGGAAGTCATCTGTTAGGATAGTAAATAAGACCTTTCGTTCCGGCTTTTGAAAGCTAGTTGGGCGATCTATAAAGCGACGATTATTTATAGCCCGTGCATGCCAACGAAAAAATGCAGATCCCTTAATTCTGAAAGAAAGAGTTCTTGAAAATGTATCAGGTTCTGTCCCCATCGGTATCCATGTCTATAAATTCTTCCTCGAGAAGTTTCACCTCATCAGTCATGTAGAAGAGCTCGTCATCATCCTCATAATCTTGTCTTCTGCCTTCGAATGGGGAAGGGTTTGCACGTTTCTTCCTACTTCTTCGAAACTTGCAGCCTTACGAGCAGTCTTGATTAGTTAGTTTGAACCAAGTGCTCAGCCTCAACTCTTGAGAGCCTCTTCACATCTAGAAGCTCGTTGCAAGAAAGGCAGCTACTTAGCAGCTAAGGAAAGTAAGAATGGGTGTGTTGGATTGAAGGAAGAGCCGAAATAGGATCCAGTGATCCATCAGTAGTCCAAAGCCATGCCTCAGACGCCCCCTTCGTGCCAATATGCCCCCTTGATCCTCAAGCCCGGCTCGATTCCCAAACATATAGTTGGTCATAACTGAGACTGGCGAGCAAAACGGTATGAGAAGATAAGGCTCTATATGGCAACGACCTTCACCGAAGGACGAGATATCCAACACGGTCATGTATCACCAACAACGAAGCAATAGCGTTCAAGAGAATCCGACTTGCCCTTGGCTGTCTCCTCATCAATCAACAACTCGTCATAGCGCCTGAGAAGTGAGGAAAACACTTGAAGAACTCCAAGCTCTTACAAACTTGAAGCTCTCGCTGCTAGCATCATGAATGTCTTCCCAAACACTGTTGGCTCCTTCTAAACAGCCTGCACAAAAGGAACGGAGGGCACAACAGTACTAGCACTGACATCAAATCAAGGCGGTGAAGAACGAGTCACGACCATCAGGTATGTATATTGAAAAGGCTCTACCTTTACAGAAGAAAGCGTCGTGTTGACGGTTAGAACCCACGTGTGTAAGGGGACCATCGATCAAATACCTAACCGCATAAGAATGCGGCAACATCACCAGACAGCAGAAGAAAGCTCCTTCCGTGAGCCTAGCTGGCATGGTGGGAAGAGACCTCAATAGGCCAAAAAGGCATCAGAAAATGATATTGGAAATGACACCAGCTCCTCAACATAGGGCAAGATAAGCCCGCAGCCAGAATCCTGGCGCCGCAATGATTCTGAGCGTGACAGAGAAACGTCCGAAACTTGGTCCTCGTAAGGAAAGCTCGCTCAGCACCGAGTGGTAGAAAAAGCGAACAGAGCTTCGGCCCTCTCCATTAACTCATTGAGGCAGAAGGTGTCAAAGGGGCAATTTCACAAACAACCTCGCCCGAACTGCTCTTCAAATGCCGAAAAATAATCAGCGAACATGCTTCAAATATCTTAGCCTCTTCCTCTTCGCCAGAGGACTCACTTGATAGGGATGTAATAATGACACATAACGCCAAAACGTCGTCATTAACATACCGGGGAATCTTTCTTCCACCACTCTAACTGCAGATTCGAGGAAAGACTCCTGATAAGACAGGTACCCCATCAGAAGATCCGAAACTTATGCATCTCATGCCAGAGCCTAAACCCAATTCCCACTAGAGTCAAGAAAGTGTTACTATCAGGGATATATGTCTCTAATAACGCCTAAGAAGTGTGACTGCTGACCGGGGAATCCATACATGACTGGCTCATCATGGGCGCATACAACCACTACTCTCAGATCACCTCTCCCAACGTCCCAAGACATAACCTGTCATACGATCCAACACTTTTTACGGGGCCGAATAGGCCCAACCGAAATATCTGAACTCTGCGGAGGTAACTTCCTCCCAAGCTTGCCAAATGATTTCCTCACAGTAGGTGGCCTGCTGACACCTCGTTGGTAGTGCGTATCAAGGCAGAATCTCTGCGTTGCAAGGCCGCAATATAATTATATCCATCAGAACTTGGCGTTCTATGATGGGAAATAATCCACAATGAAACTCAATCGATGTATCTGTAGATTCCTAGACATCTGTAACCACACAGCCCGGGTCTCTAAATGACGCAGGTGAGAATACTGAAAAAATGACGGTACGGGGAATAGAAGGATTATAGATAGGAACGTCCTTCTTCATTATTCAAACAGTGCTCGTCATCAAGAATCAGCTTAGCGGATCTCGACATGCCGTTCCAAATAAATAACAGCGCTTCTCTTAAAGCGCTGAGTGGAAATAGAGTCTTCAGTGAAAGTGCATCGGTAATCAACTGACGCAATGAACGGCGACCCCCATCTGGTATCAAGCGACAGACTTCCTCGGCGAGCACCGATAAAATTAAGGGGTCAGACAAGGCCTCCTGCCTATCCGTACAACAAAAGCAAAAACTCTCTCTACTGCAATCACTAGTAGCGGAGGAGGCAGGCTGTCCGTGGGGGGAATCCAACTGCCGCAAAAACAAACGTCGGAATCAGAAAAATTATCATAATCATACAGTGATTGAATTCATCTAACAAGCTAGCGAGATAGAGTCATTCGTTGAGTGATTGCGAGACAGATTTCGAGTGTCCTACACAAAAAGAACGATATGCCATCATTACTAAGGCAACGTGGTAATTGTACCCCGACCCACGCAGGTGTAATACATACGAAATTGCCCAATATCCCAGGAAGACGTGCAATTGGCCAGGCAAAACACGTCATTTTGAAAAACCTCGTCCCCGCGAAGCGTAGGACATCGCGTTCTTCTGAACGACCCATGAAAGGGCAAATCGAGGGCCATGATAGAACACGAGTCATCCCAAACCTCGATTCGCGCGTATAGGGGACGTCGGTTCTTCCCGATATGACCCTCGAAGGGGCCAAACGGAGGGCATGATAGAATCAACAAAAAAATCAATTCTTGAAACCTCAATCCCCATGAAGGAGGATGTCGGTTGTTCCTGAAACGACCACGAAGGAGCCAACAAGGGCATGATAGAACCACGAAGTGTATCCCAAAACCTCAAGCCCCACGAGATTGACTGTTCTTCGATATCCGCGAAGGCGGTCAACATAGCGGAAACAAAAGCCATAAAGCTCACACCCCATAAGCAGACACTAAGGGAGCCTCCCTCTCGCTATGCTGGGAGAGCGCATCGACTCCTATGGAATGACGCATCAGGCACGAAGACAATGTTACCTTGTATAACAAAATCAACGGATCAGTACAATCATAAATCTACAGTACCAGAAATTAAAAGGAATTATGAACTTTAAACTAAGCTAATAAACAGAATAGGATATTATAGTTGGAAGTCTAATTAAACCTATGAGTTTTCATGCAATGCAAACAATGGGTTCAAATTATGTTTAAAACTTTTCATGATTAACGTTATGCTGAAAATACCAAAATAGCCCCTCATGTTAAGTTTAAATTTAGCCACGAACACATTGTGAATTTGGCCATGATCCGAGAGGAAAAATATCATCCTCCAATATCTCACACATTTAGTCCAATTTCGCCCAAAAACACCCCTCTACAAATTTTAGCAATTTTGCAACAAAACCCCTCTATAAATTTTGGCCAATTTTACAAATAACCCCCGCCTACAAATTTTGGCCTAATTTGCACATACACTTCTCAAACTTCTTGGTCATGGTATTATAGGTCCAACTCTACAATTTCAGGCCCAAAAATTTTAGCCACTTTTGCAAACAAGTCCCCAACCAATTTTGACCACTTTTTACAAATAAACGGCTCAAATAATTGGCTGGTCTTTCTGTATGAAAACACCCCTCAAAGTTGTGGCCAAATGGGTAGACATCCAAGGGGTCCAAAATTTTAGTCTACTTTTGCCATAAAAGCCCCTCAAAAATTAGCCCTATTTTGACACAAAAAGTCTCCAAATTCGGCTTGTTCTTGCCATAAACCCTAAAATTTTGGATCACTTTCAAACCCATATCAAGATTTAATCTTTGCATACATAACCACACTACAAGAGTAAACTTTCCAAATCTTCTTGTAAAAACCTATGGATCTTAATTAGAATTGGCTAAGCAAAAAAAAAGGGTTCGTGAGGGCGAAGCTTACCGCAAGTCTTAAGTCTTGAGCTTGAAGCATGATGAACCCTAGCCTTGGAGAGAAGAACTTTGACGAGTAGGGAGCAGGAAATATGAATTTATTTGAAGAGTTGAGTTTTTTTTAAAGGGGAAAGAATTTTGATGGGTTGAGAGTATTGAGAGAGAAAAAATGGAGTTGAATAAGAGGGGAAGAAAAGTTGAGGGCGGGAATAGGACTATTTTTGACATTTGGAGTTTAAGAGGGAATGAAAGTTACAAACACAACAAAAAGGAATAAAAAAAAAGCAAGGAAAACGGGGGGAGTGTCTCGCCAATGCGGCGAAACACCCTAAGGGTGTCGCGGCCTTGGCTAAGCGAGACACCTAGAGGTGTCTCGGCCAGGCCAAGACACCCACGGTGTCTTGGCCCAGTTGAGCCCCCAGGTGTTTTTCAACGATCCTAATTCGTCTAATTTCGCTGGCCGATTGTTATTTATGATGAAAAATCAACACAAAACAATATCTGGGCGATCCGAAAACCATCAGGTTAACGACCGGTTTCAACGTATAAACCCTAAGTCAACGCCAGCAAGATGCGTTGGATGAAACAAGCCAACGTCTGGCGACCAAAACCTCTAGGTTAACGCCGCTCAACGTGTAAACCTAGGTCAACCGCCATGTTCAACGGGTAGTGATGAAAAAATCAACGCTCGGACGCGATCCAAAACCCTAGATTCCGGATTGGTTGACCTATTCAACTCGCGTAATCGATACATACATCGAAGCTGTCATTCTTCTTCTTCACAAAAAGGATTGGTCTCCCCATGGAGATGACCAACGAATGGAAACCCTGAGTAACTGATGCCTCTAACTAATCTGTGCTCCCTCATCTCGTAATAGTACTAATACGATAAGGGTACATGGGAGATTGATGTGTGTCCGCATGCTAAACTCGATAAAGACTCAACCTCTCTCACTGGAGTTAATTCAGGTATATCCTGAAAACATCTGATACTCTGTTTGTCTCGCGCAAAATCAGGCACCCCAAACCTTTCATGTTCGCCGTCCCCTCACTGAGCAGCTATCAGATCCTCTCAAATAGCCACGTGGCCATGACTGCTCCCTCTCATGTCCCCTTTCCTAACCCATCCTTTCACTACTTATTCCTCAACGCGATTAGGAGAAAACCTAGATCCACTGTCCCTCCCCCCAAAATCCTCATGATTCACCCCCCCCCCCCCCCTCCCCCTTCCCCAAACCACCAGATCCGCACCCAGCTCCTTCGTTCGCTCCCGCCCACAGTACACATCGATCCCCAGCCACCACGAGATATCCCTCATCCTCCTATGTCCCTCTATCTAGTCCCCCCGCCCTTTCAGCCACCGCCCAACCCTAGGCATCACCGCAACCCAATGCTCAGCAGCTACAGCCGTAAGCGCCGCACCATCGCTAGCGCCTCCCCATCGGCCTCCGCTTGTAGCTTCTCCCCTCATCCTCAGATATTTTATTATGCCCAAATGACTAAGGGTGTGTGGATGGGACTGGGTCGTTTCGCTCTCATGCCCATTTAGAGTTGAATTGCTTGCTGCCTCCCCGCACAGGTATTAATGTCAATTTGTGGATCTCGCCGAGGGTATTCCAGCATTCTCCTTTGTTAAACTCTGACCTCTGATAGTGGATAAGCCTTTATGCGAACGCAATTGCGTGTATGAAATTTTATCGGCACCTCTCCCTCAAGTCCATCCACAAGGAGCATCTTGAGCTGGAAAACCGGGGAATTAAAGCCCATTTTCCATGGCTCTGATTCCCTCTCTTCCAGGGCCTTTTTGCTCAGATTTCAGGAGGAAGTAGACCTACTGAAAGTCCTCACTAGACCCTCCTCATCCCTATCACCTTCCTATATAAAATTTTTAGATGGCATAATCTAAGCCACATCACAGAAGACTCTTGTATGGCGCCTGTTTGGGTAGCATTGCCAAGATTGCCGCTCCATTACTTCGTTCCGGAGTTTCTAGAAACTGTAGCAAACAAAATTGGGTGATTTCTATGCCTTGACAAAGCCACAACTACGCTTGCTCGCACTAGTGTAGTGAGAATGTGTGTGGAACTGGACCTCAGAAAACCGCCACCTCCTTTCATTTGGGTAGGATTATTTGACGGCTTTAAACAGCCGATTGTATATGAAAAACTGCTGAAATTCTATGTCGGGTGCCATGTCCACGGCCACACAAGTGTAGAGTGCTCCAAGAAAAACTTGGACCCCCAGCCCCAAGTTATAGGCTGATTAGCAGCTCCATGGAAGGGCACACCAGCTGTTCGTCGATATGCTTCAGAGAAGTCCTCGGTTTTCTCTCAGATCCACTCTCCTTCCAGAGCATCCGCACACATCCTCCAGTCCACTCCAACACAAAACCCAGGTCCTACTTCTTCAGAGCATAATTTACTATCTATCCTACCCTAACCTATTGTCTTCTCCGCCACAGAAGCACCGCCCACTCACCAAGCAGTGCCGACACTCTCTTCATCCAACCACCAACCTACTATTGATCAGAATCTCCTCCGGGCCCAAACCCTCCCCATAGCAGCAGCCCCTTCAACACCAATTTTTCTTGGACTAGGAAATCATCTCCCATCCCATCCACCCACTCCCCAATCCTATTCAGCTATAGAATTGCCCCAGCCCACTGCGCCTTTGGCCGTGCACACCGCTCAAGCTGATGCACCCCCTCAGCCGATGATCACCTCAAATAGTTTCTTGTCCACTATGGATCAGAATACCCTTCAACCCCAGCTCTAATTTCTAGGTATATTGCAAGTGCCCCTTCAGTGCACACCTCCTATTCGACAAAATGACTCTTCGCCGCAGCAATCACATTCAGCTGCTCTCAGCCTTTCCTCCTCCATCCGCACTAAGTCATGTCCATCTTCCGTAGCAAAACCTCGCCCCTTAACACCAAACCCGCAATCATCATCTATTCCCACTCCTTTAACTGAGAATCAGCTAGGAGGCTCACCCATCCCCGCCACCAACATCGTGCATTATCTCCCCCCCCCCCACTTTTGAGGCATCTCGCTCAAAAATTTCACAAGCGTAAATCAGTCACATTCATGCCACAACAGTCTAATCTAGCAGCTAACTAGGAACTTTGGAAAGCTATTAACCGCCAAATTGCCCTCATTGATCAAGATCGCCTTACAACAAATGAGATTGAGGTATCCACTTTACCTAATTCTCGCTTTGCCTCTGAACACCACCCTCTCTCATCAGACAACCCCCTCTTTTCTTCATCTCCTGAGGAATCTGACTCGGGATCTTCAATAGCGTGGGACTCTTAACCTTATTCCCCCTTGGCAATCATCCGCGAAGATCATATCCCCTTCCACCCTTCCCACCTTACCTATGATTTAGAGGGTGTAGAGCTTAACACAGAACCCTCCACTTTTCAAGGACATAACTCGGATGATGCCTTTTACCAGCGGCCCAAGAGTTCCAAAAGGAACAAAAGGCACCCAGACCAACCCCTCAAAGTTCAACTTAGGGCCCGTAAAGGCCCTTCCACAACTCATAAAGGATAATCCTCAAAATTTTAGAGATGATCATGGTTCCTGAGATTAATTACATGCATTCAGGAACTCATCTATGTTTGGCAGTGCTCTCGGGAGCTAATCAATGTCAACAGTCTCTGTCTTTCCCTTCTCGGGTATACGTAGTGGAGCACGGGCTTCAGTTCATGCCTACAGCTAAGCCGCATGTTTTGCTCATCCTAGCAATTATGTTCAGTTCACGGGTTTGTACAACTTGGTTTTCTATTGTGTCCTCCTTGGGACAACATTGCTTTTGATAAGTTTTGATCAGCCTGGCTTGGAATTTTCAATTTTGGAGAATATTTATTGGTATTGGTTTGCTGGACATAGATGTGGTGCATGTCGGATATCCTTGTTGTAGGATAATTGAGTTTCCTATCAACATAGGTCGTTTCTCTTTCTGACTCGTTACTATAGCAGCAATTCATGTAGAGCCTGGGCATGCATTGGGTTAAGATATAGAACCTCCCTTCTTTTGTGTTTGGTGTCTAGGCCATCCTAGAATCGGGTCTGAGCCGACCCTAAGGGTCCCGGTTGGGGTCACACTTTCTTTTGTGTTGATCAATGGCAATGTCTTCCTACAGGGGAGGTAGTAATGAAAGTGGTTGTTCCTTTTCTTTTGGCTTTATATATTACATACCAATAGGAGCTCATAAGTGTATAGCTCACATGGTTTCCTTTTGTATTTACTCATACATGTATGGTGTAATTTTGTAAATATGAGTGATGTCTCACTTCTGAAACTGCTCGCTCTCATGATGATAGGCGAAAACATGTAATCTTTTTTTTCAGTTAATGATATCTATTTTGTAGATTAAAAAAATCAGCACCCCAATCTCGCATCATCACCTCCTCGACATATGCCAAAAATAACTCCGCAAACTGATTGCCCTATGAGGTCGTTATAACTAACTCGGTCCTATCGGACGCTCGCAAATTGATTGTTTTCGCAAAATAGTCGATACTGGAGTGATAGGATGATAACCAATTCATACCAAGAATCATGTCAAACTCAAACATATGCAAAATGATCAAATCAATAACGAACTCAGACTTGTCTAAGATTATAATGCATCTCCTACAAATACTCTCTAAGAGGGACACTTCTCCCAAAGCAGTAAAAACTGACAAAGGAACATCTAAGGGTTGTGCTACAAGCTAGAGTCTAGTCATGAAAGTATAGGAGATGAAAGAATGCGAAGCTCCTGAATCAAAAAGAATACGTCTTGGGAAGGAGTTCACAAGGAACGCACCTTCCACTACGGCCTTGCTCGCACCGTGATCACGCGTTACAACTGCATACACTCTGCCCAAAGCTATGGATTGCTACGCTGAAGGATCTACAATATATGAGACTATCTGTCCCTGAGAAATCTCCTAGATAGTTCGTACTTGTCCCTCTATCCTCAGAATTGTTGGCGGTGTCTCAAGCCTCAGCTGTTGGCCCTAACCTCGACCCTATCCACGATTCTGCTACTGCTGACCCTGATTCATTCCCTACTGGCCTCCTGCTAGTGTGCCGCGGCACTCTGTAGCTCTCTGTCCAAACTTATGGTAGTGAAAATAAGTGCCCTAAAAGTTGCGTTGCTGTTGTGCCCTCTGATCTTGCTGAGGTCCCTTCTTATGAGGGCATTGTGCTGCGAACCCTTGCCCTACTACTGGTGTCCTTCGGGTCCTAAAAATGGTCTCTTACCCTTGCCCTTGTCTCCAGTCTATCTTGCTCTAGCATCCCATTCCTTACCCTTCTGAAATATGACGGTCTCTGTCTCATATGCTATAGCAGCATCAGCTACCTCTCACACTGAATGGAATCATCTGGATACAAGATAGCGGCATAAACTCGGATGAAGCCCCATCAAAACATCTGAGTCTGTCATTCTTCGGTCTGCCACATGCCCGTAAACCTGGGTAAACCTACAAACTTGCTCTCATAATCAGCTACAAACATGTCTCCCTGCTCCAAGCGACCTAGATCCAACTCCTTCCCAGCTTTTTCTGCTGCTAATATATACTGCTCGTCGAAGAAATAGATGAAGTCCTCCTAGGTGAGTGTCATACAATGCGCTAGAGTGAACTAAAGTCGGTACCACCCTCCTGCGTCGCCCTTAAGGCTAAATGTTGCTAGCCTCCGCTTCTGTACTATGTCCACATTAAGCATATCCAAAATATTCCTCATATCATCCTTCCACTTGTGTGCCGCAAGTGAATCTGATGTGACATGGAACTCCGGTGCCCTCATCTTCTTGTACCTTTCCACCAAACGGAGCCATGTCTCCTGCTCTACGGCCCTATCAACGACTACTAATAGTTGCGTAACTACTGGCAACTTCTCCGCAATAGGTACATGCGCTGCTGGTGGCGGCACCACTGGGGGTGGTGTTACTGGCGGAACTTGATCGCCATCTGCTCCTCAATTAGAGCTAATCGGGCTGCAAGCAGTGCTATGAGTTTGATCAGATACTATAGAGCCTGTTACGGCTCGGGCTCTAGATCATCTTGCCCAGTTCCCTGAGCACAGGTTCCTCTATGATCACATCCTCTTCCTAACATCTAAAATTTAGGAGTAGAGCTTATAAGACATAGTAAATGAAACCTCAAGCAAAAATAACGTAACATGTAACAATAGGTAAATGGTATCACATATCATTCATGTAAATACTTTTCAATCAAGTAAGATAGTTATCATAAAAAAATCATAATTTTGAGGAATACGTATAATTTTCGCACTCAATCTAGGAATTCCTAGCGGACTATATACATAAATCCTAGGAAACTATATCCTAGCTCCACAACTCAACACAGGATGATCCTAAGAATGCATGAACTAGAGCTCTGATACTAACTGTGATGCCCCTGGTTTCACACAAGGCTGCAGTCTAAGATGAACCCAAGGATCAAACCTGTCATGCATCCACACAGTACAACAACACGTTTCACCATCACAGTAATATCTCTCTAGTGGAATTAATAATAACAAGTGTAGGTACAAAGAAGATAGAACAAAGTAATACTATAATGAACATGAATAAGAAAATGAGAGAATCCAATAATAATATAATTATGTTCCAACTGAGTAAATGAAGTACGACTATTAAACTGAAATGAATGTGAAATATCCTAATACATAGAGTCAAGTGAAATAATACTAAGGCATTCAGCCTTTACAAAATAAAATACAACTTTAAATGTCCAAAATTAAATCATAACTACTGTGGAGCTCTAAATAACTACTAAAAATAAATAATGATGGGAGCTAATTCGAACCTCCATCAACCTGTGACTCTCCATGCGCCTGACTCGCTGCCTGAAAAGAGGGGAAATAACGAGCGTAAAAGCGCTACCGAGAACATCTCTACTATCCCCAGGGGGAGGGGGTAAGGAGTATATATAAAAATACAAAATAGTACATATAGATATAAAATCGTCTATCCTGAACTAAGCTGAATTTGATATTTAGAAATCCACAACACGAGGTCACGCTCCGCTTCCCAAAATACCCGGGAATCGGAACGTGAACAAGCCCGTGACATATTAGATCAAGGAGAATAAATAAAATAACAGTTCTCCTCAACCTAATAGGCTAATAGTCAAGAAAATAAATGCAAAGGCACAGGTCCCCGATCACAATAGCAAGAATATAAAGACAAACACGGAATAAAATAATACATATCATAAATGAATATCATCCAAGACATAATATTCGGGTCAACATGCCCTTATACAAAACTGACAAATGAATACTGGAGAATATAAAATACAATGATCAAGCGGAAAAGGAAATGATACAAAAGAAACTAGGATCATCAACTAAGAAGAGGTAGCTGAACTTCGACCTATTCTTTAACTCTATCTGCAAGGCACTCCTGCTGAGAATCCTCTGGCTCCTGTTGATCACCCAGCTGGACCTATCCTTCTCTAAGTCTGACGTACACCAGAGAAAACATGTGTACGTCAGTGTGCATGGCACACAGCAAGATCCCACAAGGGATAAAAGAACGGTCGAAATACCAAAGCAATAACAATAACAATAATAATAGAGCATGCAACAGGAATACTAATAATCTAAATATAATTCACTACTAGAATATAATAATCAGAAAAATCTAAAATTGATCGGGTAACAAGGTCATGCAGCTAGCGATCAGACTAATCATCCAAGTAACAGGGTCATACACTAGATGAAACTAATACTTAAAAATCTACAACAAGAGACGTAGTGCGTTGAACGAAATAATCCAAACAAGGAAAACCTCATGTATATACCATATGTCTCAAATTGTATATAATTAAATATTAACCTCGATCTACGTATGAAAAGAAACACAATTGGCCTACATCTCACAAGAATTCATACTTAGCTAAGAAACGAGGTCATGTAACTAGCCATCCTAAAACTCACTGGTCCACATCTCACATAGAGTCAATATTCATATTACCGGATAACTAACTGTTCACAAATCCTCTACGTGCACCTAATATACCGCTACACTAGATCGGTCAGAGAGCTACACACAATCCGATTTTAACCTGGTTCGAACTCAAGCTAAAGTTGGGTGAATATCAAATTCACGGACCAAAGTGACTACACTGGCTTCACTTTGACCCAACAAACCAACCCCAAGCTACACTGGATCATGGGGTGGGCCTGGAAGATACATCAACAACTATATCCGATCACATGAACATGGACTTCCCCATCCCCACTCTTCTCGTTTTTCTAAGTCAACCATAATTCTCATTAAAACTCGGGTTCACCACCTAAACTCAGTTAACACACCCACACATATCACTAAGTCTGTTCATGACACACGAGGCCACTAAGTTATGAACTATTAATGGTTCTCAAACACAAGGAACAATAAATAAAAACAACCAATCCTGTACAACGATGTCATGACATATCACGTAATTAAATTTAAGGATCATAAATCATAAACAACATCTATAAAATTTAGAAAATAATCTTTTTCCAAAATAATTTATTTTAAAATCATTTCTCATTATAATTAATCTAAAATAATTCATTTTCTAAAAATAAATTCTTTTGAAATATTTATTATTATAATAACTTAAAATAATCCCTTAATTCTAAAATATTTGTCATAATCATTATTCAAAATAATCTTTTTCAAATAAATTCCTTTAAAATATTTATTACTATGATAATTCAAAAATAAACCCCTTTTCCAAATTAATTTCTTTTTTAGAATTATTCCTTTTCAAAAACAAATTCTTTTAAAATGTTTCTCATCATATTAATTCAAACTAGTCTTTAAAAATCATCATTTATTTATTCAAAATAGTCCATTTACAAAATAAATTCTTTTAATTTATTTGTAATCCGTTAAAGTCATATTTTAATTTTAACGTATCCATTCATCATAAATGGGCTTAAAATACATATCATGATCATCATTTAGTAACTATAACTATAGCAATATTAAATATCATTCATCAACAAACTCACGCATGTAATAATATACCACAATCTAATCTATACAATTAATTAATGACAGATATAAATAATAAAATAACAAGTCAAGGGAAGTGAGATCTTGCCTCGGTGAGTCGAACAAGTCGGCGCTAACGGTGCGGGTCCGCGGTGCGTCGGCTGAGGCATGACAATAGCGACGGAGATGAAGGGGTTGTGGGGCTCGACTTTGAAGGTGGAGGAAGCGGTCAAGGGCTATCCGGCGATGGGAGGTGGCATAGGTGGCTTGGATCTGGGCAGTGGGTTCATGGGCGTGGTTCAGGAGGCACATACGGTGCTGCAGGGCTGGCTGTGGGCGGTTTGCCAGCGACGAGAAAGACGAGGAGGACGCAGGGCTGCGTCGAGCAGCGACTTGTGTAGGTGACTGAATGCGGTGGCGACAAGAGTGGAGAGGAGAGTTGCGGGTGGTATAAGGGGGGAGGGGGTGGACTGGTGGGATAGAGGAGGGCGGCCGGAGTAGGGCGTCGAACAGGGAGGGTGGCAGTGCTGAGAGAGGGCGGCGGATCTGCGTCAGAGGAGAGAGAGCACGCTGGGTGCTCCGCAGCGTGTGGCAGTAGGTGAGGTTAGGAAGGAGGTAGTCTGAGCCGAGCACAGCACGGGATGCAACGAGGCTGAGGGTAGTGCAGGCTGGGTGGCCACGCGGGGGTGGGGAGTTATCGGATCTAGTAGAGGAGCACGGTGGCTACGACTAAGGGCTGAGCGTATTGGCGATGTCGACGAGATGGGAGGCGGCCGTCGTGGAGGCGGAAGGGGAGGAGCGATCGCATGGGTTCTTTGACGGCGACATACTAAAGAGGGCGGATGAAAGAAGATGATGTTGAATATCGTGAGCAGGTGACGGTATTTAAGAAGAAGAGAAGAGAGAGAGAGAGAAAGATTATAATTGTATATATATATATATAATTAGGGTTTGGTATTTAAACAATATAATTAAAATAAATAATTACGAGTATTTAAAAATTAAACTAATTACAGAATAATTATTTACAAATAAAAACGTTCATGTTGTGGCTAATACAACAGTTGATACGAAATAGTCGAAATATACACATATTTTACAATTAAACGAGAATAATAAATAAAATATATTTATTTACATTTAAAATCAAATAATTATAGGATAATTATATACATAGTAAAACGTACTAGTTATACTAATAAGACAGCTGATACGCAATAATTAAAATAATACCATAATTTACACAAATAATACGTAATTAATTATTCAACATAATAAATAAAATAATACGCAATAAAAAAATAATACAACATATTATTTAAAATAATACTTAATAGTATCAATAATATAACAGATTAATTCTAGAAATTTTTACCGCACAGAATTAATTTATAAATATTAATATCATTTAAATAAATATAAAATCATATTTTTAAATCATAGAAAATTCTAGAAAATCGAGAAAATACAAATACTCTTTTAAAAATAATAATTAAGTATTTTTTAATACCAAAAAAATATTTTGACTAGTATCAAAATTCATGGTCCTTACAACGAGTATGCGTACGTCGAGCGAAATAATGCAAACAAGGAAACTCTCATGTATATACCTCGTATCTCAAATTATGAATCGCTAAATACCAACTCTAAAGCCTATGAAATAAACAATAAATGAAAGACCGAACAATACCAAACCTCATCCAATGCCAAACATGTGACACATCTCACACTGCCCTCGGGTAAGTGGCGCAGTCACTAACATAACAATCCGGTAAAAGGAAGCTCACATAAAAATTATCATGTAGGATAACCTCAGCCTTATACCGTACTCTCGAGTAGCTAATATGGAGGTACGAATGCAATCTGAGTAATATTCTATCTGAAACAACGATGCTTTTGTAAGGCGCTCACAATATCCTGTAACGTCACCACCTTACTCAATCGCCCTGTGGAATGTAGGCATATCAGCCTAATCCAGAATAATGCATCATAGAGTGTAGTCTGCTACAATCTCATTGTAGCCGACCAACTAACCCACTCTGAGTGTAGTCTCCCACGGTCTCATTACAGGATACTAACTAACCCACTCAAGCATCCACAATATGATGAAATGCAAAATGTGTCGTTCTCTATCATGACAAATCAAAATATAGTATTACATACCTCCAAACGTGCGTATGTGTTCAAATTCCAATACGCGTTCCCTCGTATACGACGTACGTATATCAATGTCTGACTCGATTTCGTGTTCATGATCATCTCACATGATACAAACATCATGTTCACAATTCGTAAGCTAACATAGACCGGTCGACTGATGTATCTTCATCGGTCGACCGGCAGTATACACAAAACATGTACAAAGCCACACAGTCTTGATCGATTGACTGATGCTTATGCTTCAGTCAACCATCAGTCAACCGACCCGAGGTTAGCTTTCAGATTCCTGTAAATTATTTCGAGTGACATATGGATTTTATTTCTCTCTCTTGAACATTGATATTATTCAAATAAAACATATATATATATATTCTTGTTTAATGTTATTAGGGTTCATTTAACAGCATAAATCACAATTATCAAGTTTGAGTGTATTCTATAAAGTCTAGCATGATCATGTTCGTAAGAAACATCATGAAAACCATAATTCTCAACAAAAACTCATGTTAAATTTATTTTAGAACTTGAATCCAAATCAGAGAATCCGTTTTATAACTTTTTAAAACAAAAAGATCAATTCTTTGTATCCTATAGTTTTAAAGAACAATGAGAATCCGTTTTATAACTTTTTAAAACAAAAAGATCAATTCTTTGTATCCTATAGTTTTAAAGAACAATCTTTATACTTAAACTAGACAAAAAGATCAATTCTTTGTATCCTATAGTTTTAAAGAACAATCTTTATACTTAAACTAGGTTTTAAGGTTCAATAAAATCAAATAAAACTCAGTAAAAACTAAATAAAAATGGAGATAGGATTGGAGGAGATGAAACTCACCTCAAAAATTACTGGAATCCCCAAAAGTGTAAGAAAACATAATCTCCTTCGACAAACGCTGACGATCTCACCCTCTTCTTAGTATTTGCTTCACAAAACTCCTCAAAATCACCAAAATATGATCTAGGGTTTTTTGAGGGGAGAGGGTGGCTGCTAGGGTTCAGAAATATGATGTAAAAGAGAGATTTTTGTAAAATATATCCATATATATAGGCAAATCCGAAACAATTCAAAAAGACCCGAATCCAAATAAGACTGGGAAATTAGCCCCGTCAGTCGACTGATGGCACTGATTAGCTCCTGTCTGTCGACTGATAGTCAAGCATCAGTCGATTGATTCAATGCATTTTTCATGTGTGTGCATGTTTTCACTTGTTTTGTGCATGTTTAACACTTGTATACTCTCATATATACACTTGATTAATCTCAAATCAATTACTAGCGTACTCATTCATTAATAAATTATATTTATCATAATATAACTCATTTATTACTATTTACCATAGTATTTTTAAAAATTACGGGGTTGTACACCTAATTTCCACACGCCCCAATTTCTCAGCCACTTTTGGCAAAATAAATAGGCCCGTAATAAAGAAAAGTATGGATATTCCTAAGTCTTCAGTTGGATTCAAAATCAAACATGAAGATATGAGTCTTGTAGATAGTGTAACAATGCACATCATACTTAAAGATAAGAAACATTTTCCTCATTTGATAAGGGGAAAGGTGAACGTTAGCATAATATTCAAAAGTACAGAACTAATTGAAGGTTCTAGACGAGCTATTTTACTATTCCCTAAAGGAACACAGTTTATTATAGTCAACACATTATTCTCCACTTAATGTCAGAGAAATTTATTAAGTTTTAAAAATATTTGCCAAAATGGATATCATATTGAAACAATGTTGAAGAATAATGTCAAGGGTGAGAAATGTGTATTAGAAAAACTACTTGTCTTTCCTCCTAGCTTGCACTATATGAATATTAATACAGTTGAAGCATATGCTATAGTGAACCATACGTTCATTGAGCCAAATATTTTTATTATTTTGCATGACCAGTTGGGGCACCTTGGATCAATAATGATACAAAAAACAATTAAGGATTCGATGAACATTCATTGAAGAACTAGAAGAGTTTTTAATCCAATGAATTCTCATGTGCTGCTTGTTCTCAAGGCAAATTGATTATTAGTTCACCATCACCAACTAAAGTCAGGATTAAATCTCCCACATTTCTAGAACATACTCAGGGTGATATATGTGGATCTATTCATCCACCATGAGGATTATTTTGATATTTTATGGTGCTTATAGATGCATCTACAAGATAGTCACATGTATGTTTATTATCAATTTGCAACCTGGCGTTTGCGAGATTGCTTGCTCAAATAATTTGACTAAAAGCATAGTTTTTATAATATGCAATTAAGACAATTCATCATGATAATACTAGAGAATTTATATCTCATGCTTTTAATGACTAATGCATCATTCTGTAGCATATACTCATACACAAAATGGTCTATAGAGTTATTAATAAAGCATTTGCAATTAATTGCTAGACTATTGCTCATGAGAACAAAACTCTCTATTTTAGTCTGGGGACATGCTACTTTACATGCAGCAATACTTGTACACGTTAAACCTCCAAGTTATCATAAATTCTCCCCTTTATAATTGGCTTTTGGTTAGGAGCCAAATATTTTTGATCTAAGAATTTTTGGACATGCAGTATATGTTCCAATTGCTCCACCACAATGCTCTAAGATGGGACCTCAAAGGAGGTTGGGAATATTTGTTAAATATATATCCACTTCTATAATTAAATACATTGAACCAATAATAATGGATGTTTTTATTGGGCTGTTCGCTTATTGTCATCTTGATGAGATAACTTTTCTAGCATTAGGGGGAGGGAATAAGCAACTGGTGAAAGAAATTACATAGATTACATCATCATTAAATCATCTTGATCCTCACTCAAAACAATGTGAAATAGAAGTTCAAAAAACGATTCATTTGTAAAATATAGCAAATCAATTGGCAGATGCATTTACTGACCCAAAGAAAGCGACAAAGTCATATATACTAACCGCAAATGCTCCGATTGGGATTGACGTCCCAGTAGGACAATCTGTTAATATTATAAGCAATGAGTCTAGAGCATGTCTGAAGCATGGTAGATCAATCGATTCTAAAGACAAAATCCTAGAAAAAGAAAAGGAGCAAATAATCAAGATAACCCATTGAAGAAGAAAGAAGTTCCAGAAGAGAGCCGAGACATAATCAATGATAAATCTTCAGAAGAGAACCGTGACATAACTAATCATAAAGCTACAAAATATGTACCTAAAATTAGTGAAAATGTCACAACTAGAGGAAAATAGAACTGAAAAGAAATAGTTATCGACAATACATTTACATATAATGTACCAGTCAATATTATAAAAGATAGCGAGGATATTGAACTAAAGTCTATTAAAGAATGTAGATGTAAAAATGATTGTCCAAAATGAAAAGACACAATTCAAATAAAATTAAACTCGCTTTCAAAGCATGACGTTTTTGAACTAGTAGTCCTAACACCTGATGATGACCAGTCAGGTACAAATGGGTACTTGTGCAAAATAGAAATGAGAAAAATGAAGTCGTAAGGTATAAAGTACGACGTGACGTACAATGATTTTCCCAAAGATCTGGAGTTAATTATGTGGAGGCATATTCTCCCAGAGTGGATGCAATTATATTTTGATATGTGACTCGTCTAGAAATAAATAATAGACTTGACACACATCTAATGGATGTAGTTATAGCCTATTTATATGGCTCTCTTGATAACATTATTTATATGAAAATTCCTGAAGGGTGTAAGATACTTGAAGCATATAATTCAAATTCCTAGGAAATTATTCTATGAAATTGCAATGACCATTATATGGATTCAAGCAATC
>NC_033798.1:56988213-57045507 GCF_001876935.1 Asparagus officinalis | reverse complement strand
TCTCTTCCAGTTTCGGCTCCCAACTGTAGAAGTTGGTCTTTTCTGCCCTGATTGTGATCTCGCCCGATAATCCCCCATATTCAATCCAAAATTCAATACATGCGAAGTACTTATTCTTTTTCCTCAAGGTGCTAGAATAGCCTTCACTAATGTGGACCACTCCGGCTAAAACCCATCGGCCAGATAGTAACCCTCTGCCCCTTTCTCTGTCTGCCCAAACTTTCAAGCCCATGAATTTATGTCCGAGCTTCAAATTTCTGTGGAGAAGAACTTGGAAAAAGCAGATTTTTGGTCATAAGTCGACTCATGCACAGGCATAAGTCGACTTATGGTAAGTCGACTTATGTTGTGTCGTAAGTCGACTTACAATCTGCTGTGGATTGTTGATTTTGGGCTCTGGCAAGTCGACTTATCAGACATGTTAAGTCGACTTATGAACTCTTCTCCAATTGTCGTTTTTCGCTCTGCCAAGTCGACTTATGCAGACTGATAAGTCGACTTACAACGGGTTTTTTGGAAAGTTCAAGTTCCTATTTGCAGTCTGTTTGGGTTTCTGTTTTGATATAAATACCAATACGATTTGAGGGTTCTGTAGGAGCATATTTGGGGATTTTATAGCACAGAAAAGAGAGATCTTTCTGAGCTATTGGTTAGGGTTATTGGTTGAGAGGTTGAGAGATTTGTTGGTGAGATTAGTTGGTTCGTTTGAGCGATTTGTAATCTCAATTTGTACTCTCCTTCTCTATTAGTGGAAACCCTTCCCCTTCTTGCCCCGTGAACGTAGGCAATTGCCGAATCACGTTAAAATTGGTGTTTGGGTTTGTGCATTGATATTTGGTTGTTTTTTGCCTTCTTTGATCGGCGTTTGTTTTGGTTCCTCGGCGCCGCCGTCTGCTCACAACAAGTGGTATCAGAGCATATCGTTGTTGTGTACTACAAGTGGTATCAGAGCTCGGGCTACGCTTGGGCTATTTGGAGGAGTAGATCGCTTTTGAAGTTCGTCAAGGGCTTCGTTTGATGATAAAGGTGGGGTCTTTTTGGTAAAAATCTCATCTTTTTCAGTTTTGGATCTATTTCTCGTTTGTTTCCGCATTGGTTTGGTGGTGTTTTGAGGATTATGGCCGAGAAAGAAGGAGTTGTGGGCAGTACTTCCGGCGTGAAGACCTTCCAAAGCTTGAATATCCACTTGATGAAGATTGACGTGGAAAAGTTCAATGGCACAAACAATTTTGGACTTTGGCGATGCGAAGTCATGGATGCGCTCAACGCGCAAAATTTGGAAGATACGTTGGAGTTCGACGGGAAACCAGACAATATTGATGAGAAGGTTTGGAAAAAGATGAATCGAACGGCGTGTGGTGTGATTAGATATTGTCTCACTCAAGATCTAAAGTATGATGTGATCAATGAGACTTCTGCAAAGAAGATTTGGGAGATCCTTGAGAGCAAGTATTTGACCAAGAGTGTGGAGAATCGCTTACATTTGAAGAGGAGGCTTTACCGCTTCCAGTTGAAGAAAGGAACCTCCATTGGTGATCACATGAACCACTACACGAAGCTTCTTGCGGATTTGGCGAATGTAGATGTGGTGATTGAAGATGAGGACAAGGCGTTGTTGTTGTTGAGTTCCTTGCCCGACGAGGAATATGAGACCTTCGTTCTTACTCTTATTAATGGGAAGACATCTCTTTCGTATAGTGAGGTCACCGCTGCACTTGTGAATTATCAGCTTCGAAAGAAGGATAAGGAGACTTCGATTGAGTCGGTAGCGGGGGCGTTGGTCGCAAGAGCAAAGGGTCCAAACCGTAGTGGGAGGTCGCAGTCTAGAGGGGCACATCTTGGAGTTCGTAAGAATCAGTGTGCCTTTTGCAAAGAGGATGAACATTAGAAAGCCGAATGCCCAAAGTTAGTTGATCGAGCCGGGAAGAATAAGGGAAAAGTCATTCAAGCTTCAGAGGCGAATGTTGTCAAGGCTAGTGGCAACGATTCAGATTCGGATTCTTCGGGCTACTCATTATCTGCACTGTCGTCAGTTTGTGTTGTCTACTATACAGAGTGGATGTTGGATTCGGGGGTTACATACCATATTTGCCCTAGGAGGGATTGGTTCTCCAGCTTTCAGGAGTTGGAAAGAGGGGATTTCGTGCTCATGGGGAATGATCACAAATACTCTATTAGTGGTATCGGTACCGTTCGGATCAGGATGAGTGACGGAGTGATTCGGGAGTTGGTTGGAGTAAGGTTCGTTCCTCAGTTGAAGAAGAACATCATTTCACTTGGAGCTTTGGAGGCAGCAGGCTATGGGGTGATCTTGGCGGATGCACGCTTGAAGGTTACATTTGGGGTTCATGATTGTGATGAAGGGCGTCAGAAGGAGTAATTTGTACTATTTGCTTGGAAGCACGGTGATTGATAGGGAGATGACGACTGCATCAGATTCAGCTAGACTGTGGCATTGTTTGGTGCTGGGGTATATGATTGGTAATGCCGTGCATTGGTTGTTGAGGAGTGCTATGACCTGCAGATGGAAGTCCTTTGAGCACATTGGGATGAGAAAGACCGAGGTGGAGTTTGGCACTCCTATCCATCGAGCGAGGGGTCTTTTAGGAGGTGTTCAGTTAGGCATTTGGGAGCCTTCCAAGGAGGCATCATTGGGAGATAATCGTATCTTAGTTTCCGCAGTTGATGATTGTTCTAGGCATTATTGGGTCGTGACCAGTTCCCGTTGGTGTAAAGTCCTAGAAGTCAACAATAATTGGAAGAAGTGTATTGGCAGAAAGGTAACTCGTTGTTCTAGATTTGGTAGGGGTCCTTTCTTGCGTTTGTGCCGAGCTCACGGTAATAGGAGACACTTCATTGGTGTGGAGACTTTGGGGCGACGAGATGAGATGACAGTTTCGATGGGTCGTTCCTTTCTGGAGGAGGATCGGTGTTGGTTGTCGAGCATTGGTTCTGGAGCTTCGACATATTTGGGTCATCTTAGTCACAGGTCGCCGACTGCTGCATTAGGAGTTATTGGATCTGGTGGAGTTACTTCAGATTTTAGGTTGCGTCGGATATTTGGATACCCAGTATTTGGTCACATCGAGGATGTGAGATTTGATTCGATTGCGCGTTTGGGGTTCAGAGGCTCAGTTGATTATCGTTTGGGAGCTTCTGATTTTGTTCTGAGCAGGTATGTCACTTTTGACTCTCGGCAGGTGGAGAGTGTTGATCAGGTCGTTTGGATATCGCAGCAGGTGAAGAGTGATGCTACTCCACGTTGGGTGGAGATTACTCCACGTACTCCAGATCATACTGCATCATTTGGGATTCCAGCTGACGTGGCACAGATTGGGAATCATTTGATTTCGGATGCAGATGGTGGATTGGTTTTGGATTCGGTTGCAGCTGGTGGACATGATTTGGATACGGCCATTGGTTCACCTAATATGGAGGTGTATGATTTGTATCAATTTAGGGCCGCTATCAGTTGCAGATCCGTCAGCGATATTGGGGAAGAGTTGGATACTTTTCTATTTGTTTGAGGGCCTTTGGAGGCCGTTTGGGTGAACTACGTGAATGCTTGATTCCTTGGGCAAGAGGATATGTAGGCAGTCTTTATGATGCAGCTGATTTGGTGAGCGACATCGACATTTGGGGTGAGTGTTCGCACTCCCATTTGGATCTCAACATGTGAGGCATTTGTTTGGTTGGTGTCGGCTCAGTTTTGGGAAAACTTCGCCGAGGTGGAGAATTGTGGAGAAGAACTTGAAAAAAGCAGATTTTTTTCATAAGTCGACTCATGCACATGCATAAGTCGACTTATGGTAAGTCGACTTATGTTGTGTCGTAAGTAGGGGTGTTATCGGAGCGGATACGGTTCGGATATGATGTTTACCATATCCATATCCGCATTTTATAAACGGATACGGATACGGATACGGATCACCCTCGGTAAGAAAAAACCTTAACCATATCCGCATTTATCGGAAACGGATACGGTTCAGATATTTGAGAATCGGATCGGATATGATCACGGATATAAACGGATAATCGACATAAATGTATTAGACATATAATCTTCATACAAAACCATCAATTAAAAACTAAAATTGAGCACAAATTTATTAGACATATAATCTTCATTCAAAATCTTCAATAGCACAACCCAACTAAAACAATAGTGTCAGGAATTGTAACCAAACTACAATAATCATATCCGGAATTTCAAAGGTCTATGAATTGAAAATTGAAGGCAAAAAAGTTCAGACAACATTCAACATTCAACATTCAACATTTCACATCATTCAACATTCAACAAAAATTTCATGCCACTAAACAATCTCCAAACCATTAAACAATCTCAAGACATAACAAATACAGCCTAAAAACCCCAAGATCATGCCACAAAACATGGAGCTGACTGATTAGTACCATCTAAGATGAAAACAATAGCTTCTACCCTAAGATCATCTCATCATCCGAGTCGTAGACCTCCATGATGTCACCTTGCAGAAAAAAAAAGAACAATTGTCATATTAAATATGGAGAATAAAAATTTCAAGTCATGTGCTTATTGAATATTGAGTCAAATAACATACCTAATGATGCTTTTACAAAGGTCTCGGCAATCTCCGAGTCATCGTCATTCACTATCTTAGCCACATCAAGAACATCATCCTTTGTAGTTTCAACTTGTGTAACTACAAAAAAATAGAGAAAAACATATAATCATTAGATGCTCATTAACCAAAAATAAAAAGATAAACATTGTACAAATTTATTTTTTACCTCCTTGTTCCGCTTTAATCCAATCTTGTGCGCATATCAATGCCTCCACCGTATCTGTTGTCATTCGGCTTCTATAACAATGAATCACACGTCCCCCGGTGCTAAACACGGACTCAGATGCTACAGTCGAGGCCGGTATGTCTAAAACATCTCTTGATACTTTTGCTAGTATAGGATACTTCCCAAAGTTTGCTTTCCACCAACTCAATATATCAAATTTTCCCATTTTTTCATCATCCCATGTGGTAATAATGCTCTCCTCCATATATAAATCTAAATCCGTTTTCGTAGGCTCTTTATCAATTGTTTCAACAAATTGTGCAAATCTTGATTTCCTTTTATCACCAACTCTTTCCACTTCTTACATGAAAAAAGACTCCACCACAAGGTAGCCACTTTTTAAGACGTTCTTTTCCCAATTTCACGGCAACATCATTAGCTTTATCATTATCCACCGTAATCGACAATATCTTATTATCAATTTTCCACTCAAGCAAACACGAAATAAATACATTGCAAATGTCTTTCCCCATAGAACTATGAACTTTGATAAGTCCAATGATCCGTTTTTGTAGTTTCCACGATTCATCAACAAAGTGAGCGGTGATGCACAAATAAAACAAATTTTGTGACGATGATGTCCATTTATCCATTGTTAAGCTTATTCTTATAGAAGATTTCGCAAACAAGTCCAATAGAGATTTTTTATAATCTTCATAAATCTTTATACACAACTTTGTGATATGTGTACGTTTTGGAACCTTGTGATTTGGACGGAGAGAATGCACATACTTGAGGAAAAACTCATGTGTTACAATGTTAAATGGATATTCGTGCACGATTATTGCCTTTGCAAGCAAATTTTGACTCTTCTCATTATCAAATTGAAAATTACTAAGTGAACAAGTCCCATCTTCATTTTTCATAGTAGCTTGAACCAATTGTTGACGAATATCGGGTCTTTTCTTTTTAGGACATCTCACAATGTGATTTTTAAGATGGGAAGTGCCCCTGATACTACGTCCATCAGCTTCAAATGAGCAATGTTTGCATTTGGCTCTAATGATTTTGGTGACAACCTCTTTCCCATCAACTATTTTCTTTTCTACTTTATCTATTTTATCAAAATCTTTCCACACTTCAGAATAACATCTTCTTTTCTTTTCAGGTCTTTCATCAATTTTACTTGAAGATTCCTCAACCACGGGTTCAATAGTAGGTTCAACATTAGGCTCAACAGTTTGTTCTTCGTTAGACGCTTGAATCGAAGGATTAGACATGATTTCTATTCAATTAAATTAAAAAAAACTTAATCAAAAATCTTATACACATTATGAAAGAAGATATTGTCAATGAATTTAAGCAGAGTTTCGATTCGACCTTATGCAGAAGACGGCAGATCCAACAAAGACGAAGCGGGCGAGATCCGACAAAGACGACGAAGACGAATGGCGAACGGCAAGATCTGGTAGCTTAGACAAAGACAGCAAGGGCGAGAGCTAGAATTGAGGCATGGACGAAGACAGCAAGGGTGAGAGCTGGAATTGAGGAGAGGGAAGACGGCAAGGTTGAGAGCTAGAGGCAGCCTGAGGTTGAGGGCTGTAGGCGGCTGAGGTTGAGGGCTGGAGGCGGCCTTAATTTCACCCTGAGGCGGCCTAAGGGTGAGGGCGAAGGCTGAAATTGAGGAGAGGGAAGACGACAAGGTTTAGAGCTAGAGGCGGCCTGAGGTTGAGGGCTGGAGGGGGCCTCAATTTCACCCTGAGGCGGCCTGAGGGTGAGGGCTGGAGTGGAGAATCATGGAGATGGAGAGTGGAGCACTGGAGGCGAAGTGTGAATCATGTGATTCAGCCTAGGGTTTTTTTCCTTTTTAATTTTGGTTTTGGGTTAGCAGGTTTGTAATTATAAATTTAGGACCCGATTACCCTAATCATTATTATGTTGCAGATATCCGTATCTGCAACCCTCATATCCGTATCCAAATCCGTATCCAAAAAAATCCAAAATCAGATCCGTATCTAAAACCATATCCGTCCAGTTTCAAAATTAGCTTACCGTATCCACATCCGTTCGGATACGGATGCGGATTGGTTCGGATATATCCGAACCGTTTGACACCCCTATAGGTGACTCCCCCGTCTAACAATATTAGTTGACTGTATTATCTAAAAATAGAGGGCTTATCTCAAAATAGAGCAAACATAAAGGGGTTTTAGTGGTATTTTTCTAGTTAAGAGGGTTATCTTAAATGGCCAAAGTAAAGTTGTTTTGTGAAACTTATCGTATTATGTGCTTCACGGGGTAAAAATGGTTTTATCTTATAGAATAGATCATATATGGGATGATTAAAGGATTAATTTAAAAATGGACAAATTTTTAAAACCAACCAATTTAGAAACTTAATTGTAAAAATCGACATGTTTCTAACTTAATCACCAAAATCAACCCAGTTTCAGCCAACTGGTTACAACTAGGTCGATTTTGGTGAAAAACATCACAAAATTTCATGGCTGAAACTGAGTAGATTTTGGTGAAAACATCACAAAACTTCACGAGACTTCAAGTCCCGTGAAGTTTAAACCCCCGGTAATAAAGTGGATTAGGGGGTATATAAGTTCACGAGACTTCAAGTCCCGTGAAAATTTATAATTCTGTCAACTTCACGGGACTTCATGTCCCGTGAAGTTTTAGGCGTGAAGTTTCCAGAGAGAAGCACTCTCTAGAATTCAACCTGCAGCTCTACGGGACTTAAAGTCCCGTGGAGTTGCAAGTTTTAAAAAACATGCACAGGTTCTATGCATGTTTTTATATACACATATTTCCTAATAATTTCTCAACAATATACATGAAAACAATTTTCTAACAATTTCACAACAATATACATGACATTCCAGCCTCATTCAACAATATACATAAAATTCCCGCCTCATTCACAATAATATACATGAATCAAACAATACACGTGAAAATCATATATATACTGAATTAAAACAATATTCATGAAATTCATAAATATAAACAATAATCGATCTACAAAAGTAACAATTTTGAACAATCTAACCATATCATTCTTGAAATTCACAAAAGTAACAAATTTGAACAAAAGAAATTCATCTCAAAAGTCCTCCTCTCCTTCCTCTCCCTCTCTTACCCCTTCCCCTCACCCCCCACCCTATCCCCGTCCCATTTGTCCATACTGATGAGCCTCGATGGTTTGAGTATTTGGTTGTATATGAGGCTGAGAAGTGTCAACTCCATCATCACGCGCCGCACTATGAGAAGTACCGGCTCATTGGGTACCGAGATTCGGCACCCACCAAAGTTCGACTTAGGTAATATATTGCCTTCTCGTGACCGTTGTCATTGTCTTGTGTGAGTAAAGCACTTAACGAGTGATTCATCACCTTGATGTAAATCAAGAACGGTTTACCCGACTTTGGTGCTACGAGAACAGGAGGATTTGAGAGATATGCTTTGATATCTTCAAATGCCTTTTGACAGGCCGAAATAAAAAATGGAGGTCGTGTTTTGTACGGGGTGCACACTAGTGCATTGTAAAGAGAAAGAAGAAGATGAATTGAGTTTGGGTTTTGAATAAATAGGTTTGAGTTTGAGGGGTCTTAACGAGTTTAAGTTCAAAGGGTCTTCGGTTTGGGTATGTGAACTGAGAGGATAACTGACCATTCAAGAAAAAAGTTAAAAGAAATGGAATATTCCCCTTTTATTTTAACACCAAGTAACTACTGGGACTATATCTGCATATTAAGGTAATTTGGGCGACTAATATCAAAATATGAAGATTTGAGGGACTATATCAAAATTATACCATGAAGAAGGTTTGAGATTATATACTAAGGTGTGCTTTTTTGCTTCTTCTCCAAGACTTTCTTGCTTCTACCTTGCTTCTTCTTCTTTGAAAGAGAGTTGTAGAAGAGGGGAGGACTTGAGAGGAAGGGGAAAATGAGAAATGAAAATGGGGGAGAGGGGACCGGTTCTAGAGGAAAGAGATGGAGAGAATAAGTTGCATTTCTTCTTCTTTTTTTTGTATGAGAGAGAGAGTGTAAAACTCAACCATGTGAAGACATTAATAATTGCTTTGATGTTAAATTAGGATTTATTTTCAAAAAAATACCCTATTTTAGGGGATCATCGCTACTTAAAAATTCAAGGGGTGGAGGGGGTGGTTTTGGGTTAGATTTGTTATGGATTACTTTGTCCTAATTATGATTAAGGTCATAGCTAACTAGGGTCAAATACTCATGATATGCACAATCTGTGAAATGCATGGATTTCATCATTGGTCTACTCCGCTCAGCAAAAGTAGAAGACACCATGGCTGGTAGTTGATTGCCTAACTATGTCAGTACACTTTATAGCTATCAAAATGATGTACACCATGGAGAAGCTGACCAGTCTATACATTGAGGAAATTGTGAAGCTCCACATAGTTCCCAAGTCCATCTTATCGGATCGAGACTCTCATTTTATCCTAAGATTTTAGAAGAATCTACAAGAAATTGAACTAAAGTTTAGCACTACTGCTCACCCTGAGATAAATGGACAATCAGTAAGACTATACAGAACAAATTATACAATTGAGATAAAATTATAAAATTTAAATATTATTGGGATTGTTTTATACATTTAATAAAACAATTGGGGTCAAATTGTAAATACATAAAAAAATGAGGTTAAAAAAATTAAAAAAAAAATAATTGAACACTAATGCGGTGATGGACAGTACGGCGCCAAAATAGCATCGGGCTGTTCATCACCGCTAAAATAGCGCTGCAAATGACGCTGGGTTGGAGACGTCTAAGAGCGGCAAAATGTCGTTTTGCCTCAAAATGACGCGGGGTTGGATTGGATCCAAAAATCGCCACAACCCCAAAACGCCCCTCCATTAACTCCTAGAAATCCTTCATAGATTACGGTAACTGTACGAGCATGGATAATGAACAAGTGGTGGCCACCAACGGGAGCACAGCGGAGAGGATTACTGAGAGATTGAAGGAATTTCGGTATATTGACGATTCTGGAGAGGGAAAGGCGAGACCTTTGCCCGAATAGAGTTCAACTGCGGACATTTTCTATGCTGAGACCGGTTTCGCCCGATTCATAGGGGTGGGCCAACGGTGAATTTGAACGAGGAGGTCCGATATCTACGGGAGAAGCCGAGTCTGGAATTGGAAGGAGGAGGTTGACGTAGTTGGCGATGAGAACGAAGTAGAATCCGAAAAATTAAGAAGGGGGTTGTGGATTTGAGACGCGGATGAACAGGGAAGACTCCTCTATGGACTCGTCAGGATTCTCATCCCTTTTCATTCCTCTTTATTCCCTTACGACGCTCGGAGCTCGGCAAGTTCTCATTAGGTCAGTGATTATTGCAGATTTCATAATGTGCCTACAAGTTTTAAATTTGTGATTATTATGTGATGTTAATTTTTTCAATGGCGATCAGTACGCATGACAAGTTGAACATTCCAATAGCACGAGGAATTTGAGAGAATTCAAGACCTATATATTGTGTATACTCGATGTAAGTTGTATCTATGTTTTGCTCAGTTTTTTTTTTTTTTGAAATGGATCCTTCCCTAAACTTCTCTTATGGAACATTAGTTTGCATGAACTTTTTAGGGTTTATTCTGATATTAGTACCTTAATCATTAGTACATTGATATTAGTCCCTCAAATCTTCATATTTTGATATGTCCCCCAAATGCACCTTAATATGTTGATATTAGACCTTCTGTTAGCTTAAACCATTAAAAAACCTACACCATATTTGGATACTAATCACCTTAATATGTTGATATTAGTCCTCGTCTAAACCTCTAAGCCTTCTAATCCCCTTCATCCTCTTCCAGTCTCAGGTGATAGCCTTTATCTACAAGCCCCCTCCTTTTTCTTCCCTCTCTTCATGCAATTCAAGCCAAACCAAAAAAATCCTCTATTTCTTCAAGCCCCCTCCATATGCAATTCACGCCATTGATTTTTATGGTTTGATTGTTGATTTTTATGGGTTGATTGATAATCTATTCCTGTATAATAATGGGAGAATCCAAGATTCACTATTTATGCTACAATAAATGTTAATGTAGTACAGCCAGGAGGATCCAAGATTCACTAATCAAGCCACAATAAATTATTGTAGCATTATTACTGTAGCTCAAGCGGGGGTACTGTAGCATAAAAATATTACAGTAACATTTATAAAAACTGTATTTACATACAGAATTACTGTAGCCGAAATAAAAAATGGAGGTCGTGTTTTGTACGGGGTGCACACTAGTGCATTGTAAAGAGAAAGAAGAAGATGAATTGAGTTTGGGTTTTGAATAAATAGGTTTGAGTTTGAGGGGTCTTAACGAGTTTAAGTTCAAAGGGTCTTCGGTTTGGGTATGTGAACTGAGAGGATAACTGACCATTCAAGAAAAAAGTTAAAAGAAATGGAATATTCCCCTTTTATTTTAACACCAAGTAACTACTGGGACTATATCTGCATATTAAGGTAATTTGGGCGACTAATATCAAAATATGAAGATTTGAGGGACTATATCAAAATTATACCATGAAGAAGGTTTGAGATTATATACTAAGGTGTGCTTTTTTGCTTCTTCTCCAAGACTTTCTTGCTTCTACCTTGCTTCTTCTTCTTTGAAAGAGAGTTGTAGAAGAGGGGAGGACTTGAGAGGAAGGGGAAAATGAGAAATGAAAATGGGGGAGAGGGGACCGGTTCTAGAGGAAAGAGATGGAGAGAATAAGTTGCATTTCTTCTTCTTTTTTTTGTATGAGAGAGAGAGTGTAAAACTCAACCATGTGAAGACATTAATAATTGCTTTGATGTTAAATTAGGATTTATTTTCAAAAAAATACCCTATTTTAGGGGATCATCGCTACTTAAAAATTCAAGGGGTGGAGGGGGTGGTTTTGGGTTAGATTTGTTATGGATTACTTTGTCCTAATTATGATTAAGGTCATAGCTAACTAGGGTCAAATACTCATGATATGCACAATCTGTGAAATGCATGGATTTCATCATTGGTCTACTCCGCTCAGCAAAAGTAGAAGACACCATGGCTGGTAGTTGATTGCCTAACTATGTCAGTACACTTTATAGCTATCAAAATGATGTACACCATGGAGAAGCTGACCAGTCTATACATTGAGGAAATTGTGAAGCTCCACATAGTTCCCAAGTCCATCTTATCGGATCGAGACTCTCATTTTATCCTAAGATTTTAGAAGAATCTACAAGAAATTGAACTAAAGTTTAGCACTACTGCTCACCCTGAGATAAATGGACAATCAGTAAGACTATACAGAACAAATTATACAATTGAGATAAAATTATAAAATTTAAATATTATTGGGATTGTTTTATACATTTAATAAAACAATTGGGGTCAAATTGTAAATACATAAAAAAATGAGGTTAAAAAAATTAAAAAAAAAATAATTGAACACTAATGCGGTGATGGACAGTACGGCGCCAAAATAGCATCGGGCTGTTCATCACCGCTAAAATAGCGCTGCAAATGACGCTGGGTTGGAGACGTCTAAGAGCGGCAAAATGTCGTTTTGCCTCAAAATGACGCGGGGTTGGATTGGATCCAAAAATCGCCACAACCCCAAAACGCCCCTCCATTAACTCCTAGAAATCCTTCATAGATTACGGTAACTGTACGAGCATGGATAATGAACAAGTGGTGGCCACCAACGGGAGCACAGCGAGGAGCAAAGCGGAGAGGATTACTGAGAGGTTGAAGGAATTTCGGTATATTGACGATTCTGGAGAGGGTAAGGCGAGACCTTTGCCCGAATAGAGTTCAACTGCGGACATTTTCTATGCTGAGACCGGTTTCGCCCGATTCATAGGGGTGGGCCAACGGTGAATTTGAACGAGGAGGTCCGATATCTACGGGAGTAGCCGAGTCTGGAATTAGAAGGAGGAGGTTGACGTAGTTGGCGATGAGAATGAAGTAGAATCCGAAAAATTAAGAAGGGGGTTGTGGATTTGAGACGCGGATGAACAGGGAAGACTCCTCTATGGACTCGTCGGGATTCTCATCCCTTTTCATTCCTCTTTATTCCCTTACGACGCTCGGAGCTCGGCAAGTTCTCATTAGGTCAGTGATTATTGCAGATTTCATAATGTGCCTACAAGTTTTAAATTTGTGATTATTATGTGATGTTAATTTTTTCAATGGCGATCAGTACGCATGACAAGTTGAACATTCCAATAGCATGAGGAATTTGAGAGAATTCAAGACCTATATATTGTGTATACTCGATGTAAGTTGTATCTATGTTTTGCTCAGTTTTTTTTTTTTTTGAAATGGATCCTTCCCTAAACTTCTCTTATGGAACATTAGTTTGCATGAACTTTTTAGGGTTTATTCTGATATTAGTACCTTAATCATTAGTACATTGATATTAGTCCCTCAAATCTTCATATTTTGATATGTCCCCCAAATGCACCTTAATATGTTGATATTAGACCTTCTGTTAGCTTAAACCATTAAAAAACCTACACCATATTTGGATACTAATCACCTTAATATGTTGATATTAGTCCTCGTCTAAACCTCTAAGCCTTCTAATCCCCTTCATCCTCTTCCAGTCTCAGGTGATAGCCTTTATCTACAAGCCCCCTCCTTTTTCTTCCCTCTCTTCATGCAATTCAAGCCAAACCAAAAAAATCCTCTATTTCTTCAAGCCCCCTCCATATGCAATTCACGCCATTGATTTTTATGGTTTGATTGTTGATTTTTATGGGTTGATTGATAATCTATTCCTGTATAATAATGGGAGAATCCAAGATTCACTATTTATGCTACAATAAATGTTAATGTAGTACAGCCAGGAGGATCCAAGATTCACTAATCAAGCCACAATAAATTATTGTAGCATTATTACTGTAGCTCAAGCGGGGTACTGTAGCATAAAAATATTACAGTAACATTTATAAAAATTGTATTTACATACAGAATTACTGTAGCCGAAATAAAAAATGAAGGTCGTGTTTTGTACGGGATGCACACTAGTGCATTGTAAAGAGAAAGAAGAAGATGAATTGAGTTTGGGTTTTGAATAAATAGGTTTGAGTTTGAGGGGTCTTAACGAGTTTAAGTTCAAAGGGTCTTCGGTTTGGGTATGTGAACTGAGAGGATAACTGACCATTCAAGAAAAAAGTTAAAAGAAATGGAATATTCCCCTTTTATTTTAACACCAAGTAACTACTGAGACTATATCTGCATATTAAGGTAATTTGGGCGACTAATATCAAAATATGAAGATTTGAGGGACTATATCAAAATTATACCATGAAGAAGGTTTGAGATTATATACTAAGGTGTGCTTTTTTGCTTCTTCTCCAAGACTTTCTTGCTTCTACCTTGCTTCTTCTTCTTTGAAAGAGAGTTGTAGAAGAGGGGAGGACTTGAGAGGAAGGGGAAAATGAGAAATGAAAATGGGGGAGAGGGGACCGGTTCTAGAGGAAAGAGATGGAGAGAATAAGTTGCATTTCTTCTTTTTTTTGTATGAGAGAGAGAGAGAGTGTAAAACTCAACCATGTGAAGACATTAATAATTTCTTTGATGTTAAATTAGGATTTATTTTCAAAAAAATACCCTATTTTAGGGGATCATCGCTACTTAAAAATTCAAGGGGTGGAGGGGGTGGTTTTGGGTTAGATTTGTTATGGATTACTTTGTCCTAATTATGATTAATGTCATAGCTAACTAGGGTCAAATACTCATGATATGCACAATCTGTGAAATGCATGGATTTCATCATTGGTCTACTCCGCTCAGCAAAAGTAGAAGACACCATGGCTGGTAGTTGATTGCCTAATTATGTCAGTACACTTTATAGCTGTCAAAATGATGTACACCATGGAGAAGCTGACCAGTCTATACATTGAGGAAATTGTGAAGCTCCACATAGTTCCCAAGTCCATCTTATCGGATCGAGACTCTCGTTTTATCCTAAGATTTTAGAAGAATCTACAAGGAATTGAACTAAAGTCACTACTGAGATAAATGGACAATCAGTAAGACTATACAGAACAAATTATGTCACTACTGCTCACCCTGAGATAAATGGACAATCAGTAAGACTATACAGAACAAATTATACAATTGAGATAAAATTATAAAATTTAAATATTATTGGGATTGTTTTATACATTTAATAAAACAATTGGGGTCAAATTGTAAATACATAAAAAAATGAGGTTAAAAAAAATTAAAAAAAATAATTGAACACTAATGCGGTGATGAACAGTACGGCGCCAAAATAGCATCGGGCTGTTCATCACCGCTAAAATGGACATGAAGGGTAGGATATGGGTCCAAGAAGTGTATACCAAGTATTTTAAATTAAAACATATATCGTATAATTGAGTACGTGTATGGGTAAATATATGCATACATCAAGGAGTGTCAATGAAAGTTGGGTACGGATAAATGTCGGGTACGTGTCGGGTATGAGTACAGCTTCATGATTGAAGTACTTGGGTAACATAGCCGGGAACAAAATTTCCTTTAAGGAGAGAAGTATGTAACATCCTGAATTCAAATAATCGAAAATCGTTATCGGTACCGATTCTTGTATCAATATTTGCAATATATGAATTCCAATAGCATGAATTAAAGGCCTATTAAATGAAAATATTAATCTAACTATGCTATTCTTAAACATCGTTAGTATATAACCCCAGTTATTTATAGTCTTAACCATAATTAGGGCAAATTGATTCGTGACAAATCTTACCCAAAACCACCCTCTCTACCTCTTGAATTTTTGGGCAACCATGATCCCCTAAAATTAAATGGGTTTTTTTTGAAAATAAATTCTAATTTGACATCAAAACACTTATCAATGTCTTCACACGACTAAGTTGAGTTTTACACATAGACTCTCTCTCCCCCCTCTCTTGTATACAAAAGAGATAAATGCAACTCATTCTCTTCTCCATCTCTTCCCTCTAGAACCGGTCTCCCTCTCCCCCATTTTCATTTCTCATTTCCCCCTTCCTCTTAAGCCCTCCCCTCTTCTATAACTCTCTCAAAGAGGAAGAAGAAGAAGAAGCAAGGAGAAAAGTTAGGAGCAAGAAAGTCTTGGAATAGGAGAAGCTAAGTACACATGTTGATATATAATCTCAAATCCTCTTTGTAGAGTACTTCAATAAGGTTAAAATCTGACTTATTAAAGTTTTAAACCATTTTTGGTCATGCATGAGCAATTTGGAAGTTAGGCTACACTCAAGTATATGTGGATGCATGTCTCTCTATGCTGAAAAAGCTCACATCTTTATGCATCTGAAGTCCATATGGATCTGAGCTATCAAGAAAAATGTAATCTTTCCTTGTTCTTAGTTTCCTAATGTTAATTTTCTTGTGGTTTTGCTCTGGTCAGTAACTCAATAGGCTTCCATGTCGATAAATGTAATTTACAACAGATTTTTCCAGTACTTGTTGTTAATATCTTTCTCTAGAAAAATCCTTTTGAATAGTCTTCTAATCTAAAAACTAGACTCATGTAGCTCTCATTTGGCACAAGTTTTGTTCAATTTGGAGTTCATTTGTTACCTCAATTCTTCAGTTAAATTTGATGCACGTGCACTCTGAAGTCAGTCTGACCCTCTTGGATTATTTTGCAGGTAACTTTATCTTTGGTTTGAATGAAATAAAGTGGGTTTTTGGTTTTGAAAGTAGACTCATAAATCTTCTTTCAGTACAAATTTTGCTAGTTTTTTATGCAACTTGATCACCAAAATCAAACGAGTATTTCAGGATGAATTGTCTGTAAATGCATGTTTTTAAAAAGCTGACACCCATGCACTATAAAGGTCATATCTCTCTACAGAAAATTCATTTTCATAAACCACTTGTTGTTATCGAAACTAGAATCATGTAGGAGCATTTTGGCTCTGGTTACATTGAATTTCGACATCATCTGTTCCCCCATTTATCTATCTGAATCCGTTAGTTTACATTGCATTTCACAGTTTGTGCATATTATGAGTATTTGAGTGTAACCTTTTGAGCAAAACATAAAACATGAAATAAATTGTAAGTCAGGAAAAAAAGTCCGAGACCTAGTTCTATAGAATCTTACATGTATATGTATGTACATATGTGTAGGAGCTGAATCCTTGGGCTTGAACATCTGTATTGGAGAAACGCTTCACACAACCGGTCGGTAACCCTTCCCTTATTTTTGGTACTTAGAACTTCAATTGTATACTTTCTTGTTCCATAGAAGTTCTATTCAAAATACTTGCAATTGTGATTATCTTGTTTGTCCACTTTGATATTATACTGTTAATTTTCATGAATGATCATGTTAACACTGTGGCCTCTTGCCTTGAACATATTCTTGCCTTAAATAATAACACTTGTTATTGTCATGGTCTTTTGATGCTCTGTCTTCATGCATTTAGTGCCCACTATGTGAGGTAACTCACTGGCGGGTGGTATTGAGTCTTGGGAGGACATGATGCCCTTTACGCTAGGATACTCACTTGGTGGGTGAAGGACTACTATCTAAAAAACCCAACTTTTTGTAATACAATCCACTTTTTTGGTGCATTTGGCAACATGATCTCTGGCAATGCTACACATTATTCTTCCTGTGCTGGTAAACATTATGGGTTTTAAGGCATCTACTACTGTGTTGTGTATTGTTAATAACAGTGTTGCTTTGGAATAGGAATTAGAATGTAGTGTTGTATTTAAATAGGTGGCTAGCGGATGAGGCATGACCCATTTAGCAATTGCTAAATGGACCATAAATGAGGGGCATAAATGCGCCCTCCTATTTACAACCCGCCCATAGTTGCTCGTTAAACATCCCTACTTTTAACTCTTATCATTTTATTTATTTCTCTCTTACAAAATGTTAATTCCATGCATACTCTTAAATAAAATATTACATTTAGTATCTGTGATATTATTACTAGTTTTGCGTATTTGTTAATTAAATGTGTATAACTGCTAGTTATTGTTTGTGAAATATGATATATTATTATCTAATAATTTATAAGTATGCTAACTTGTAGTGTAGGACTGTCAATCTGCCATATCAGTTTTCATCCTCTTAATTCTATTAGGTTTATCTTGATCTAAAGTCGGATGTGGAATAGTGCAAAATTATATAATTGTTGAACTTTATCTAAAAGCATTTCAGATTTCATTTTAGTCATTAATGATGCCAAGAATTTACTCATGGCATATATTTTTCTCTGGAAACCCATGTTTTTATTCTTTTATTGTTAGTTTATATATTGTGATAAGTTATAGAATTTAACAGTGAATTTGGATTTGGAAGATATCTGGTGGATGTCCATGAAAGTGAATGGAATTATAGATTCAGATAAGACTTATGACGAGAACATGTCAAACTGATAAAGGCAAAGGCTACAGTTTCATAGTTTTCGTGCTTGAAAGAAGAATAACAGGGCACATTTTAAGGCTGCAATGTTACTGCATTGTCTGATGAGGCAAGGGAATTATCTGTTTTTGACTTAATTAATGCAAAACTATTGATATTGCCAAAATAACTATCATAAATGTATAAAAACCTCTTGTAAAGGGCAGAAAGATATGCAAATTGAAGTCTCAACTCCTTACTTTCTCATTTAAAAGGGACAACAATCGGGCACTAATCCTGGTCGATCTCTTTCTTTGTTGTGTTATGCAGATCAATATGGACTTTAGTGACTGCCTAGTCTTTCCGAACCAAATATATCTTAGTAGTGCACGCCCGACTATTTTCAAAATTGATTACTTAGTGTGATATCACATTCCATTAACAATGATATATGGAGTTAGAATTGCTATCGATGGGGAAGATTCTCTCATAAAATTAATGGATTGTAAAAGAAAAGAAAAGAAAAAGAAAGAAGATAAACTCCAGAAAGTGGAATTTGTTTCCAATAATTCTGCATCTTACTTGGTCCCTAACCCAACAAAGGGTATATAGACTCAAAAAATGGATAAAATAAGAAAGTTGGAAATGATTTATATAGAGGATCCTCTATAGAATGTAATGTAGGAAGGGAGGAGAGAGTGTGTGCGTGAGATATGGAGTTCCATCGTAGAAGGGTGAGTATAGTTATTCCTTTATAATGTTTGAAGGTTGTGTGAAGATTTTGTATTTTTTCCCGGAGAAATTCTTTTCTATCATTTGGTTAACTTCTTTTTCTATCCACTGTTAGAGCATTGAAGGTTGTGGTCTTAGCATTTAATGCAATTTCCTAATTAGATCTCTCAATTCTCTCTATTGCTAGTCTATTTTCTCAAACTAGAAGAAGTGAGATTGTGCCAAATTTTTACTTATGGTTATGAAAGTTTTTTCATTTGTTTCCATTTACATTTTTCTGTATAAAGTTACCATGGGTTATCTTTACATTGTCATTTCATACTTTTCATGAAAAAAAAGTATTAGTTTTGCAATATTACTCAAAAGAAAATTACAAGAGATGCATAGATCTAACCTTTTGTTCACACTCTCATTGAGATGAAATTCAACAAGATGGTGAAGATGGAAATAGAAGAAACCTATACTGTTACCTTACTACTGAGCAAACTAGGAGAATGGAGGTGTATGATCCTTAAAGACCAATATTTCTTTGCTTACTAAAATTATTTATTTCTCTATTCTAATTATTCATCCCTTATTTATCTCTTGTTCCTAAACTCTTTTCCTTTTTGTTTTCTTAAAGGTCTTTTAAGCAGGATTCATGTCCAAATGAAGGACAACGACAAATATTGAGTGATAAGTTAGGTGTGGATCCTCTACAAATCAACTTTTGGTTTCAAAACAAGAGAAATCAACAAAAGGTCAAACCTTTTGACCATTCCTCTCTCCAAATGTCAATGTTGACCACATTCCTTTACTCTTTTGGGTCAATAACTAGAAAGCCCCTTCATTTATTTCTTGTTCTTCAAGAAATCCTTTTATTAAAAGTTTTAACAAAAAACCCCTTTTCTTAATCCTTTAGTTCTCTAATGGAACTTGGTTCTTCAGATATCTTGGCAGACGACTTGCCTTTTTCCCCTTTATTTCAACTCCAAAAGTATGTGAATTCTAAAGCGCAGACGTTCGTCCAGACGTATAGAACATGCAAATTGTTAGAATATAAAGTTATAACCCTCAACCTTAATGACAACCAATGTTTTAAATGTCGGATGTCGGGTTCATGTCGGTTGGCCAAAATTCATGTCGGATAGCGGAAATCGGGGATATATCGGGGACATGAAAAAAATATCGGATTGCCATATCGGATAGGTTGATATAATATCATAAATAAAATCTTCACATACATGATAATTATATTGTCTAAACATATGAAAAAGTACATAACTTATTGATGTTAAGATCACTAACCAATTGTAGACACCTGATTTCCGAGTCGGGTTTTTCAAACTTGACCCACCGTCATGTCCAACATGGCGGCCGATATTTAAAACACTGATGACAACTTTGAAGTTTTGATACAGTCGGAGGGTCATTTGACATGGTACCGGAGTAACCCAGGTTCAGTTATCGCTAATAACAAATATAAAGAGTATTTAAATAGATGCCACTACATGGTCCAGGTTTCGGTCCATGAGAAGGGTGCTCAACCTGTGATGGCATTGTTAGAATATAAAATTATAATGTTCAACTCCAATCACAATTTTGGACTTTTGGTGTAGTGGAAGGGTCCTTTTACATAAACTTTTGTCTAGAGGTCTGAAGAACACAACTATAAATTAAAGGTTTATCATAGATAAGGGACTTTTTGTTGAACCTTTAGAATAAGGGGATTTCTTGACAAAACAAGGCATAAAAAGGGGGTTTCTTATAATTTACCCTCTATTTTCTTATATGATTCTCTTTTTTTCTGGTAATTTACCCTCTTTTTTTTTTCATTTGATGATAACACCACAGAGGCAAACTGAGATTTAATTGAACAAGAACCTAAAAGAAGAAAACAATAAGCTTATCATTCAGAGCACAACGTTGAATGTAGATATGAGATCTGCCTCTTGCAACAGTTGTGGGAATCCTTTGATTCCTGGAGAGAATTCCTCTAATAAGAATAAGCTTTGGATTGAGAATGCTCAGTTAAGAAACAAGGAGTTAAGAAACAAGGTGTGAAGATTTTGGACACTGACAATTCTGTCTTTTTACTTTTTCTTGATCTTATTTGACACATGAAATAGATAATGAAGGCATCAACACTACTTTCATTACGCGGTGGTGAGTCGGTAGTATCAAATCTTGCCTCCTCAATGGTGATATCTTCAGGAAAACAACCAGCTGACATGATAACTGAGTCTAATAAGAGAGGAAAAGTGGTTAAACAATATGAGTTTACGAGGAGCTTAACTGACATATTGAAAGATAGAAGTAATATGCTAAGGCTTGCTAATGGAAGAGATTCTTGCTTTGGCACAAATAGAAGAGCCACTATGGTTGTCAAACACCAACTCCTCTTTGAAAATTCTAAACCAAGAAGAATATTTTTGGAAGTTTGGAAAGATCAGAACAACTAATTTGAAGGGCGAGGGGACACGAGAAGAATCTGAGATTTTTATGAGCGCTAATTAACTGATCGAGATATTTAGGGATGTGGTAAAAGTCACTTTTAAGTTTTCTATTTTATTTTATGGATAAATAAATTCATTGAGGACCAATGTATATGTTTCTTGAAAAAAAATATGGTTTGCAGGAAAAGTGGTCAAGTGTTTTCTCTACCATTGTATCAAATCATGCAATAGTGGTATATGTTCTTTCTTCTGGCGAGGAGACACGATGGAACATGTTGTGCGCAGCGGAAATTTCGGCAGAGTTTCTGGTGCACAATAAGAGAGTAAGATCGATAAGAATTCTTGTTTCTCAAAGGGAACAAGAATCTGAAGCCTAATATCCCATCAAAGTGGGATATTTGCTCTTCCTCTCGTCAGCTCTAGGACTGCGCGTCGAGGGATCCTAAAAACTATTATAATGGCCACAAACTCAAACAACCAATTTTACGTGGTTCGGCAAACTGCCTACGTCCACGGGGCAAGGAGGGGGAGATCTACTATTAGAGGGAGAGAATACAACTAGGGTTTACAATCACTCAATCTAAACCCTCAACCAATCTCTCAAACCTCTTACACAAATATCTCTCTCAAAAATACTAAAGGACTCTTTGCACGCCGTCTTAAAAGAACGCTGCCAACACTTTTGCACTTTGCTTCTGCAGCCGCCAAAAGGCCCTCTCTCTTCTGCGATTATTTTTTTTTCTCCAAAACCGCACAAAACTTTGCCTTTCTCCCAGCCGCCACAAAATTTCGTCCCCTCTGCTTCCACTTGCACAGAAAACCTAGGAACAAAACTGTTCCTATATATAGCCTGGCCCCTTCACGTGTTCACGAGAAAAAAAAACCCTGCTGGACATCTCCCACGAACAAAGTCGTGGCCCCCGCAATCAAGTCCCCTCACGCGGTTTTGATGTCCGCGTTCACACGTCTTTCCTCCGCTCAATTCACGTGGGCGTGGCCCCACTAATCTCACGGCTTCACAATTCTCCACCTCGGTGAAGTTTCCTCAAAACTGAGCCGACACCAACCAAACCAAATGTCTCACTTGTTGTGTCCAGTACACCGTGAAACAATTCACGACAACAGACTCAATCCATAACAAGTCGAGAACCCAAATGAGAATGCAAACACTCTCCAAATGTCAGTATCAACTCACCAAATCGATCTCACCCCCATCAAAATCCAAACCGGCTGCATCATAAGACTGCCTACGTATCCTCTTGCCCAAGGAATCAAGCCGAACGTAGTTCACCCAAATGGCCTCCAAAGGCCTCAATCCACTAGAAGAGTTCGCAATCATTCTCTAATATCATCAACTCTGCGACTGATAGCACCTCCAATAGCCTCAAACACCTCCACCTGAGGTGAACCAATGGCCGTATCCAAACTATGTCTGTCAGCTGCATTCGAATCAAAGTCCAACTCATCATCTGCATCCGAATCCAAATGACTTCCACGCTGTGTCATCTCAGCTGGAATCCCAACCAATGCAGAATGACCTGGAGTATGTGGGAAAATCCCTACCCAATGTAGAGTAGCATCAGTCTCCACCCGCTGCGATACCTCTAAGGTCTGTCCAAAACTCTCCACCTGCTGAGAGTCAATTGGCTCCCTCATCGAAGCCTCATACAAAGTGATACTACCAGACCTATCTTTCAATGGAGTTTTACCTCCAATCGTAACAGTTGACAACTCTTTAATAGGATGACCCAAATATGTCGAAACCTCTGTCCAGAAACTCTTCTGCAAACCATTGCTCGATCACAAACACCGATCCTTCTCCAGCAAGGCACGGTTCTCCAAATTTGTCATCTTATCTAGTTGCCCCAAGATTTTATTTCTAACGAAGTGTCTCGCAATGCCGTGAGCTCGGCTCCAATACAGAAATAGGTCCATCTTGTACCTCCCACCAGAATGGAGTACCTTCACCTTTCTGTCTATCTTACACTTCTTCAATCTGTTGGATACTACTAGGACTTTCTCCAAAGGGGATTTGGTTGCAACCCAAACACGCCTAGAACAGCCACCAACAAAGAAAACCAAACTTCTATTACCTCCCAATGATGCCTCCTTGGAAGGCCCCCAAACATCCACGTGAACTCCTCCAGAACGACCCTTAGCACGGTGAATAGAGGTGCCACACTTCACCTCGGTCTTCTTGCTCACATTAACATGTTCACTGGACTTCAAACTGCAGGTCTTTGCACCCTCTTTCAATCTATGCGAGGAATCAATACTGGAATGGCCAAGCCCCAAATGCCACAGTCTAGTCGAATCAACAGAAGTCGTCAGCTCTCCACCTGCCACTATACCTCCAGTCAAGTAATACAGGTTATTTCTCCTGACGCCCTTCATCAAAATACGAGTCTCTCGCAATCTCAAGAACCATGTCCTCAACACGAACCTTCAGACCGTCTCCAACCAAAGCTCCAATCGAGATCAAGTTCTTCCTCAAAGAAGGAACATATCTCACATCGTTTAACTCTCTAACAGTCCCGTCAAACATCTTTATGCGAATTCTTCCTATCCCAAGGATCTGGCATGCACGGTTATCAGCCATGTACACCACACCACTATCCACCAGCTTCTCAAAACTGGAGAACCATTCCCTTCTAGGGCACACATGATAGGTCGCACCACTATCCAACATCCATTCAGATTCCTCCGAATAGCTAGCTGTAGGACTGATAGAAAGCGAATAAATAGAAGAGTCAGAATTATTACCATCCGATACGATGTTTGCTTCTGATGATGGTTGCTTCCCTTTTTCCTTCTGCTTATTCTTCATCCATTCATCGAGCTTTGAGCAGTCTTTCTTCCAATGACCAGTCTCCTTACACCAAGCACACTGATCTTTTCCTACTCTAGACTGTGACTTTCAATTCTTTCGGTTCGGATTCTTCCCTCTTGTGACCAACGTCTCTGCTACCGACTCAGTCGAATTCTCCTTATCCTTCTTTCGAAGCTGAGATAATTCACCAATGCAGCAGTGACCTCACTATACGAAAGGGATGCCTTCCCATTAATAAGAGTAAGGATGAAGGTCTCATATTCCTCGTCGGGCAAGGAACTCAACAACAGCAACGCCTTGTCCTCATCTTCAATCTTGACATCCACATTCGTCAAATCCGTAAGAAGCTTTGTGTAGTGGTTCATGTGATCTCTAATGGAGGTTCCCTTCTTCAACTGGAAACGATAAAGTCTCCTCTTCAAATGCAAGCGATTTTCCACACTCTTGGTCAAATACTTGCTTTCGAGAATCTCCCAAATCTTCTTCGCAGAAGTCTCATTCATCACATCATATTTTAGATCTTGAGTCAAACAAGACCTAATCACACCACACGCCGTTCGATTCATCTTTTTCCAAACCTTCTCTTCAATCTCATCTGGCTTGTCATCTAACTCCAAGGTATCCTCCAAAATTCTGCGCGTTCAGCGCATCCAAAACCTCGCATCTCCATAATCCAAAATTGTTTATGGCATTAAACTTCTCCACATCTATCTTCATAGAGTGGATATTCAAACTCTGAATGGTCTTCGCGCCAGAAGCACCACCCTCGACACCCGAAGCACATTCTTTCCCCGACATCTTACGCACCAATGAACAAAGAATAGATCCAAAACTGAAAGATAGAGTCTTTACCAAAAGATCCCACCTTTATCACCAACGAAGTCCTAAACGGGCCTCCAAATTGATCTACTCCTCCAACCAAACCCTAGATCTGGAATCTGGGCTCTGATACCACTTGTTGTGCGCAACGGAAATTCCGGCAGAGTTTCTGGTGCACAATAAGAGAGAAAGATCGATAAGAATTCTTGTTTCTCAAAGGGAACAAGAATCTGAAGCCTAATATCCCATCAAAGTGGGATATTTGCTCTTCCTCTCGTCAGCTCTAGGACTGCGCGTCGAGGGATCCTAAAAACTATTACAATGGCCACAAACTCAAACAACCAATTTTACGTGGTTCGGCAAACTGCCTACGTCCACGGGGCAAGGAGGGGGAGATCTACTATTAGAGGGAGAGAATACAACTAGGGTTTATAATCATTCAATCTAAACCCTCAACCAATCTCTCAAACCTCTCACACAAATATCTCTCTCAAAAATACAAAAGGACTCTTTGCACGCCGTCCAAAAAGAACGCTGCCAACACTTTTGCACTTTGCTTCTGCAGCCGCCAAAAGGCCCTCTCTCTTCTGCGATTATTTTTTTTTTCTCCAAAACCGCACAAAACTTTGCCTTTCTCCCAGCCGCCACAAAATTTCGTCCCCTCTGCTTCCACTTGCACAAAACCTAGGAACAAAACTGTTCCTATATATAGCCTGGCCCCTTCACGTGTTCACGAGAAAAAAAAAAACCCGCTGGACTTCTCCCACGAACAAAGTCGTGGCCCCCGCAATCAAGTCCCCTCACGCGGTTTTGATGTCCACGTTCACATGTCTTTCCTCCGCTCAATTCACGTGGGCGTGGCCCCACTAATCTCACGGCTTCACAGAACACTGATATTGGTTTGTTCATTTAGATTATTTAGCCTAGAAGAAATTAATTCTTGGTTAATGTTTACATATAAAACTCGTATTTTTATGTCCGGAAAATTAAACAATTGAGTGATAATTCACGACTTGCACAATAGGCTAACTTGCTATTTGTATTCTGAATTTTTCGCCTAGTTTTTTCAAAGATGATTGTGTCCATACCAGCAGAAATTCTTTATATTGAAACTGAAGCATTATGCAGAAAACATAAAGGTCTTCCAATAAACCAAGAAATAGTAAGGCTATTTTTGATATACTTCCTTGTGGTTAGCTCATAAGTTAAAAGAGTATACGTGCTAGAAGAATTTGATATTGACAAACCTAAATAAGCCACTTCAATTCCTTTTAATTTTCAGTTTTTCTCTTAGATTAATTTGACTATATTCTAGAATTATTTCATTTATGATTATCATTCAAATGGCCCCTAATAGAACGGAATGGAAGAATAGGATTCATGTAGCCGACACCAAACATTTGGGATAGAGACTTCGTTTATGTTGCTGCTGTTATTATCATTCAAATTTACATCTTAGTAGTATTAATCCCACTGTTATTAGTATCCTGGGTATTTTATATAGTGATCTATCCTTACAATTTTGACAACAAACGTTAAGCACGGAGATTATCTTCATGTTACTAACTTGCATTTTATATCTAACTCTATCCATTTTCAATTCAAGCAGGTGTTAGCAGAATACCAATTCCCATCCCCTCTTGTTCCAACACGAGAATGTGTGTTCCTAAGATTCTGCAAGAAGATGTCAGATAGATGTTGGGCAATCGTGGATTTCTCTTTGGACTCCACTGATCCTTGTGATGCTCGAAAATGCTTGAGAAAACCATCCGGGTGTATAATTGAAATATTGTCATTTGAATATCTCAAGGTAAATTAAAAGAACATATTGCTAACACAGTTTTATTCTATATGCACATCTAATCACAAAATTATCATTTTGTAGGTAATCTGGATTGAGAATGTTGAAGTGGATAATAGTTTTGTCCATAATAGGTATAACACTCTTGTCGACTCTGGGCTAGCATTTTGGTGCAAGACGTTGGGTAGTGACTTTGAAGCGACAATTTGATCGCAGTAGAATCATAAAGGAACTCGATGTGGATACTTCTGTTGATGATGATGATGCTAATCCCTTCTATATGATTAATGTTCAAGGTTTACGTTATGCATATTTATGAATGCATAATGAATTATCGTTCTATTTTCAGTTATGAGAACAAACATTAAGAAAAAGAGCATACTGAGTGGCAGAACGGATGGTTGTGAACTTTTCTAGTGTGACGGGCTCTTTTACTCAAAATTGTATAGCTGTATCTGATATGAGCATAGGTAATGTGCGCCTTGTGATTAGAAAGAGCGCTAATGATCCTACCAGGCCATCAAGCACCGTGCTTACTGCATCCACCTCATTTTGGCTACCATTTCATCCAAAAATAGTGTATAATATTCTTCAAGATGAGACTACTTATGCCAAGGTAATCGAAGTTCAATTCTCCTTGTAGCAATTTAAATTTCTCAGTTCTTTTATATCCTACTTCACATGCTTAGTTCTTCAATTTCAAATTGGAATAGGTGGGTATCCTCTCGTGAAAGATCTGAATGCCAAAAAGATAGATCAAATAGTGGTTGGAAAAGAAACAGAGGACACCGTTTCACTCCTTTGTTTAAGAGTAAGTTAAAGAAAGCCCATAAGACTGAATTCTTTTATTGCCCACATTCATTTAATAAAATTTGTTTACATGATGTCAGGATATGACTTTCAAGGAAATCTCTAACAAAGTGATTATCATCCTTCAAGAGAGCAGTTTTGATGTAGCGAGCTCATATGCGGTCTTTGCTCCAGTGATGGAAAAAGACATGAATCAGCTTATGAATGGAACGGACTCCGGTGAAGTCCACCTTTTACCATCAGGCTTTGCCATAGCTGCTGATGGACCTTCACTAAATCGTGGTTCTCTTGTTACTGTCTCGTTTCAAATCATTATGGACTCTTAACGTACAAGCTGATCTGCCACATGACAGTGTTGCTCTCATTGAGAATTTGGTACTGCACGCTGAGAAAAATATCGAGGATGTGATGTTGAATGATGATCACAATGTCTAATGAGGTCCATTACCATCAATATAGACCAGTAAGTTGATCAAATCCAGTGAGCTGAACTGATGTTTGGAATTAGTTTTCTCTATTTTGAACTATATGTGATCTTATTTATATTCGTAAATATATATATAGTCTCTAGCTATTTGAACTATATGAGAGCTTGAAGTTTTAATCTTAAGGTGATCAAATCTCATCTGACACGTTCAGAATGCCATGGTATGCTCTTAAGAGTGGCAGAAATCTTTCACCAAGTCCGAGGGTTTTGATTTATGTTAATTGTGTTATGATGCAACTTCCATGTCTGGTGGAAAGAAAATCAGTTCGTTTTGCATTGAATATTTCTCTAATTCAGTCAGATGTGTTTCTTTCAGTTCTATTAAATGGTTTTGATAGTACGACGAAAACTATAGCTTGCATTGAAAAAAAAAGGAAAAAGAAAAAGAAAAAGAAAAAGAAAAAGAGTAAAGATTGCATGTCTTCTATGCGTACTATACATGTGAAATTTGGAGCAGAGTTTAATCCTTAACCAGAGTCATCTGATAGAAACAAAAGGCGTGACCTGTTACCTTATGTATCATACATGTACACGCCTTTCTAATCTTCCATTATTCTCTCTCAAGCTTCTCTTTCGGTTTCCACTTCATCTTGCCTCTTACAGCACCTTTTTTTTTAATAGAATGAGCCCTCCATATTTCTTTTTTTTTTTTTTTTTTGACATGAGATAAAATCATAGGAGTGGTCGATACTGCATGAGTTTAATAATCAAGCAAAGGTCGTCAGTTGATGCTCCTTTTCAATTGAGTGCAGATTCTATGGCCCCATTTGGCATTTGGTGAGGGGTTAAGAGAAAGGTTAAAGAGATTTAACCCTTTTTTAAACAATCAAATTGGTTAATTTGGTCAAAGGGTTACCAAACTCTGGGAGGGTTAAATTTAGTTAACCTCTCTATGTATGATAAAAAGCCCCTCATTCTTATAGGAGTTTTTCTGATGGGTTTTATTATTATTGTCAATTAGTATCCTCATTATTTTACTCCATCAATAACTGTGGATAGTAGTCCTCCATCTCAAGGTGCTTTATTTATTTATTTATTTATTTATACTTTTTCCCTCGAGGTATCCCCATACTTTTCGGATGGGATTGATCCCCGCTCACACTTCATGGCTGGCGCTGGCCCAAGGGTTTTTTACCTACTAGAGGTTTGACCACAAGACTTCTTGTTGTGGATCGTCCCCCAACAGGAGCTCAGCAGGGTCTTACATCGCTGAGTCAACCCTACAGGTTCCACTAAGGTGCTTTATGCAGGTTCTTTGATAGTCTATGATTATACTCATCCAAACTTCTTTTGAGAGAAGATATCTCAAGGCAAAGTGAGTAATAACCATGGTGGCTCTGGAGCTTCTACACCCTTCAGGATTTATATTCATGGAAAGAATCCACAAAATAAGAACGCTATGATGGGGCTACTTTAAGTGCCACAACTAAATTCATGTTTACACTATAGTGGCCTTTAAGCGTTTGATTAATATTTCATCCAAGAAATGTTAACGTTAGACTAATCTTAGTTCAACAATTCTCAGTGTACCATTAATGTAAAAGTAAATTACACTAATTTTCTAAGAACTTTCAGCAATTTGGAGTAAATATTCAATAACTTTTGTAGAAAACCCCCAATATTTTTTGGGTAAAAATTACAGTAATCCCCCAGTTCCTTTCAAATGCCTCTAAATGTTGTTTTCGGTTCTAATTTACGGGGCTTATATGCAAAATGTGGAAACTTATTGGCGATTTTCTGTAATTCCAAAAGGTTATTGGATTTTATTGCGATTGGAAATTTTTTGGGGATTTAGTGTAATTTACCTCTAATCTAGCCGTCCTTAAACCCCTCCCCACTATACAGCTGACCGGCAAATGAAGGTAAAAGGAGTGGTTTTTAATAAACAATGGCGCACCTAGAATCAGCATGAGCTAGGCTTGCTAAATAAATGGCCACTGAGCGACATTGATCCCTTGCAGTGGATTATAGTCCTTGGGAAATTAAAAAGTATCATGCTTAAGTATACATTAACTAATTAATATACTTTAACTTGCTTAAAATACAATAATAATGTCTGGAGGTTACCCAATCTGTTACACTGGAGTATCATTTAAGTTATGGTTGTATTTATTAAAGTTTAAGTTTTAAAATTGGTCTCTATTAATTAATTTGTTGCCCTGTCGCCATATCATAATTGTGGTGTAAGGCGGAGGCAATTGGGACTCGCTTCTGGTCTTATTATTTAAAATTTATTTCCTTTTGGTTATCAGTAGGAAACAAAAAGCGAAGCAATGTAAACAGAGAGAGAAAATTTCAAGGTCGTCCTAGATAATAATTAAAAAAAAATTCAAGAAAACTTGCTATTAATAAAAGAGCTAAACTTTTTATCAAATAAAATAAAATAAAATAAAAGAGCTAAACTTTTTATCAAATAAAATAAAATAGCTAAACTTTGGGTCGTTTCTCAGGAAACCCTCATAACATTGTTTTTCAACTGAACCCCCTAATTTTCCAACAAAACCCCTCAGCTTTCTTTGTTCTCGTGCAGATTAAGTATGAAGTTCTCAATCATTTTTGTCTCTGGTTGAAAATTTCAAATCCCATGAACTCTCTATCGAAGTTTTGCTTCTGATATCAAGAAATTATGACATTATGAATTTTCAGGTCATTTTTTCAATATTATTTTCACATCCAAAATCACTCAGAGCCATTATACAATTACATGGCTGCAATACTCCGGTCGAAGATTATGATTCAAGACCGAACCTGTTAAAGTTGGGACAAAATATGTATATTGTATTAAACTTCAAGCACAAACTCACTTAAAGAAAAAACAAAAGAATTTCTTATAGTAATTACTATTGTCAACTTTCCTCCATTGGAACGCAAACTTGTACAACCATTTGTTAGATCTAAACCAAAACTTAAGATCTAAAACCATATATCCATGATTAATTCAAAGAGATTAACAAGAATCATAAATGAGCGGAAGCTTATACCTGAATCCATAGAAGAAAACTTGATTTGGGTTTTTGATGAACTTCTAACCTTAGGGTTTTTCTAAATCCGAATTTCTCTCTCTAGATGGGGGTGAAGAGAATTAGAGAGTGTAACCCTAGGTTAGGGACCATAACCCCTTATTTATAGATGTTGTACTTTTATAATTTAGCCCCTCAATAAATCACAATTACAACCTGGTATCTGCACATATAACCCCATGATTATATTTAAATACCCATTAACCCAACTTAATTGATCACTTTAGTGGGTTATCCTGAAAGATAGCAATACATATTTATTTAATCATATGTGCCCACAAATAGATTTATTAGATTAAATCCAACAATCTCCCACTTGGGCACCATATGATTCCTTAAATTGTGTATAACCTTATGAGCTCAAAAATTGCTATCACTGAAAAGGTATTTCCGAACAATCTCGTCCATTGACTATATCAATATAGGATCAAAGCGGCCTTCATCACATTTATCATGACTCGACCCATCAATGGTCACATATACCAATACAATCAAACGACATAGATCAATCATGGATGTGCAGCATGAAAATTACATGCAATGTGATCAGTACATGTCTATTTTCAACTGGTCCTCCTTAGTGATGTCAAAACCAAACATAATGTAACAGAGTGTCTTAACTGAATACTTTATTCTGATCAGACAATACAACCAAACATAAAGCACCACAATTACAAACTCCCACTAAAACATAATATCCTCAAATAATACCACACCCATATGAGCAGTATGCTCATGAAAGACCTTAGGTGGCAATCCCTTAGTAAGAGGATCAGCTATCATGGAGTTTGTCCCAATGTGCTCTATGGATATCTGTCCACTCTGTACCCTTTCTTTCACAACCAGGAACTTAATGTCAATATGTTTTGACTTAGTTGAGCTCCTGTTGTTATTGGAATACATTACTGCAGATTTATTGTCACAATATAACCTTAGTGGTCTTTCAACATTTTCCAAAATGCGCAGTCCCGTGACAAAATTTCGCAGCCATATTCCCTGATTGGATGCCTCATAGCAAGCTACAAATTCTGCTGCCATAGTGGAGGAAGCTACTAGTGTTTGTTTGACACTTTTCCATGATATAGCTCCTCCTGCTAACATATAAATGTAGCCTGATGTAGACTTCCTGCTATCTTGGCATCCAGCAAAATCAGAGTCCGAATACCCAATGACCTCTAATTTCTCTGATTTTCTGTATGTGAGCATGTAATCTTTTGTTTTCTGAAGATACCTCATAACCCTTTTGACTGCTATCCAATGATCCATACCAGGGTTGCTTAAGTATCTGCCTAACATCCCAACAATGTACGCAATATCCGGACGCGTACATACCTGAGCATACATTAGACTTCCTACAGCCGAAGCATAAGGAATCTTCTGCATTTCCTGAATTTCAAGGTTACCTTTAGGGCACTGATTGAGACTAAACTTGTCTCCTTTAGCAACAGGGGTGTCACCTGGTCTGCAATCTTGCATGCCAAACCTTTTAAGTACCTTATCGATATAGCTCTTTTGTGATAATCCAAGAATACCCCGAGAGCGATCTCGATGTATCTGGATCCCTAATATAAAAGAGGCGTCCCCAAGATCTTTCATCTCAAATTTCTTTGATAGAAATCTCTTGGTTTCGTGCAGCATGCCTATATCATTAGTGGCAAGCAATATGTCATCGACATACAAAACCAGAAAAATATACTTACTCCCACTGAACTTGTGATATACACAGTCATCAACAATGTTCATCTCAAAACCGAACGAGATAACTATTTGTTGAAACTTATGATACCATTGACGAGGAGCTTGCTTGAGTCCATAGATGGATTTCCTTAATTTGCAGACCATATTCTTTGGGTCTCCTGACACAAAGTTTTCTGGTTGCACCATATAAATCATCTCATCAATGTCTCCATTGAGAAATGCAGTCTTAACATCCATCTGATGTAACTCAAGATCATAATGAGCAACAAGTGCCATGATTATTCTGAAAGAGTCTTTCGATGAAACCGGAGAGAAAGTCTCTGTATAATCAATGCCTTCCTTTTGAGTATAGCCTTTAGCCACAAGACGTGCCTTATACCTCTCCACATTACCATTTGCATCCCGCTTGGTTTTAAAAATCCATTTACAACCAATTGGTTTTGCACCTTCTGGCAATGGGACAAGTTCCCAAACCTTATTGTCTTGCATAGACTTATACTCTTCATTCATGGCATCAATCCACTGTTGAGAGTTAGAACTTTTCATGGCCTGAGAGAAGTTGATTGGATCATCTTCTAACATTCCACTACTTTCCTCATGTTCTTGAAAAAATACAATATAATCATCCGAAATAGCATTTCTCCTTTCTCTAGTGGATCTCCTTAATGGCACTAGTTCTTGAGGTTATTGAGTTTGTTCTTCTGGAACAGGGAGTTGTTCAACATTATCATCTTGAGGTTCCAGATTTACTTCTTGAGCAACAACAGGTATAGGAACCTGAATATTGTCAAAAGTAACTGTATGGATTGGATCTGAAACCAATTCCTCCTCAAAAGTAATGTTTCTAACCTTATTTCTCCCCCCAAACTTAACATCCTCAAAGAATGTTGTTGTTCCCGTCTCAAAAATATTCCTTATAGTGGGATCATAAAACTTATAGCCCCTAGAACATTCAGAATACCCAATAAAGTAGCTGCTAACTATTTTAGAGTCAAATTTCTTTTTATTTAGCCTATAAGGCCTTGCCTCAGCTGGACATCCCCAAATATGTAAATGCTTTAAACTGGGCTTTCGACCAGTCCAAAGCTCATAAGGTGTTTTAGCAACTGCTTTACTTGGTACTCTATTCAGAATGTAAGCTGCTGTCTTAAGTGCTTCTCCCCAGAGTGACTCTGGTAAAGAAGAATGAGCAATCATACTTCTTACCATATCCTTAAGAGTCCTATTTCGTCTTTCAGCTACACCATTCATGCTAGGTGAACCCGGCATGGTGTACTGTGGGATGATACCGCATTCCTCTAGGTATCTAGCAAATGGTCCTGGACGTTGTTCACCTGAACCATCATATCTACCGTAGTACTCACCACCACGATCAGATCTGACGGTTTTAATTCTTCTGTTGAGTTGATTCTCAACTTCAGCTTTATAGGCTTTGAACATGTCCAGAGACTCAGATTTTTCATGAATAAGATATAGGTACCCATAACGTGAGTAATCGTCTATGAATGATATAAAATATTGTTGACCATTCCAGGATTCCGTAGGGAATGGCCCATAAATATCCGTATGTATCAATTCTAAGACATCCGAAGATCTGTTGGCACCTAATCTCTTCACTTTGGTCTGTTTTCCCTTGATACATTCAACACATACGTCGAAGTCCGAAAAATCAAGGGAATCCAAAATGCCATCAGACACAAGACGCTCAACTCTACCTTTTGAGATATGACCTAAGCGCTTATGCCATAATGTCGCCGAATTTTCCTTATTTAATTTACGCTTAGTACCACGTGATTCCACATGCAAGGATTCATTGTAAGAAGCAATTGTATCAAGCAAATATAGGTTGTCATAAATACTCAAGTAACCGGTTCCCACAACATTTGAATTAAAAGATAAACTGAATTGACTGTTTCCAAATGAACAAGAATAACCTGATTTGTCCAATACAGAAACAGAAACCAAATTCCGTCTAAAAGACGGTACTACAAAAGTATCTTTTAAATCCAAATAATAACCAGTTCCTAACAACAACCTAAAGTGCCCAATTGCTTCCACATCTACCGATTGTCCGTCGCCCACAAAGATGTGTCTTTCAACATCACTTGGCTTTCGGTAGCTCAGGCAACCCTGCATAGAAACACTTATGTGAGTAGTAGCACCAGAGTCTAACCACCAAGTGTTTCTAGGTACTGAAGCTAAATTAACCTCAGAACAGACCAAAGCAAGGAACGTACCCTTATTATCACGCCAGGCGTGATATTTTGTACAGTCCTTCTTTACATGTCCAGGCTTCTTACAGAAGAAACAACCCTGATTATCCTTATGTTGTTTCTTCTCAACTGGACCCTTAGCAGCTTCCTTATCATTCTTCCTTTTCTTGCCCTTATCCTTAGAGGCATAGGCCAAATGAGCACTTTCTGTCTTATCTTGCTTCAACCTGTCTTCTTCTTGCACACAGTATGAAATGAGCTCATTTAGAGTCCATTTCTCCTTTTGACAGTTATAACTGACCTTAAATTGGTTAAACTGTGCAGGAAGAGACAACAAAACCAGATGCACTAATAACTCGTCACAAAGATCGAGTTTAAGTGCCTTAAGCTTTGAAGCAATATGAGACATTTCCATAATGTACTCCCTGATATTTCCTTTGCCCTTATACTTCATTGAAATCAAGCGAGCTAAAAGCGTGCTTGTTTCTACCTTATCGTTTTTCGCAAAACGCTTCTCAATTTCGGCAAGGAAATCTTTAGCCTTAGTAATCCCTTCGGATTCTATGCCCCTGAAGGCTTCCGGAACGCCGCGCTTAATGATCATAAGACTCATGCGATTTGAACGCTCCCACTTCTCATGCTCCTTCTTTGCATCAGGAGTGCTTTCCGCATTGAGAGGTTGGGGTTGTTCAGTTCTTAATGAATAGTCAAGATCCATGCAGCCAAGAACAATTAATATGTTCTCTTTCCAAACCTTGAAGTTTGTCCCATTTAGCATGGGAATTGAGTTGATGTTAGCAGAAATTATTGCAGCAGATGCATTAGCAGAAATAAAACAAAAATGCTCACATCAATAACCATAATCAATTAGCTGAAATAAAACAAAAAATACTCACATCAATAACCATAATCAATAAAATTCAAATAATAACAATCCCCATCCAAGATATCGGGCACAACATTAATATCAAGTCTTTGGACAGTAATATTAACTTGTAAATGATACCTTGTTGCAATGATCAAACATTGATAATAACTCATGTCAAATAATGAAACTATCTTTGGATCGATTCATTATTCACATGTAAACCTTATAATTGTCACACGCTTATCATCGCAGATGTGTATACAGTCTAAATAAATATTAACCTTCCTTTGGGCCGATTAAATATTTACACGAAAGCATACACACAAACATCTCACATTCCTCATGAACAATCTACACAAGAGAGGTTACTTTGGCAACTTCTTGTTTTAATTAATCAATCGGAGTGAGAGACAACCTTAATTCCTTAGTGTCATATTATTTGAATTAAATAATTGATTAAAAAACCAAATTAGATTTAAATTATTTTTTTTAATTTAAATCAACTGAATTTCCAAAAGCTTAATTAGGGTCTCACAGCTTAATTAGGGCCCATAATTTAATTGAATAAATTGAGTATACCAAAGTGGACCCATGAAAAACTGAGGCTTAACCATAGTGAACACGAAGTTTGCTTAACTTCGAACGCGAGGTTCGACTGTATTGAGTACGAGACTCACTTAAGCACGAACGCGAGGTTCGTTTGAGAACGAACGCGAGGTTCGTTTGAAAAAAAATGAACGCGAGGTTCAACTTGAGAACGAACGCGAGGTTCGTTAAAAAAAAAATTGAACGCGAGGTTCGACTGAAGCACGAACGCGAGGTTCGACTGAAGCACGAACGCGAGGTTCGACTGAAGCACGAACGCGAGGTTCGACTGAAGCTCGAACGCGAGGTTCGACTGAAGCTCGAACGCGAGGGAACGAACGCGAGGTTCGTTAAAATTGAGCTTGACGCTCACCTGAGTTGAACGCGAGGTTCACCTTAGAACGAACGTGAGGTTCGTTAAAATTGAGCTTGACGCTCACCTGAGTTGAACGCGAGGTGCACCTTAGAACGAACGCGAGGTTCATTAAAATTGAGCTTGACGCTCACCTGAGTTGAACACGAGGTTTACCTTAGAACGAACGCGAGGTTCGTTAAAATTGAACAAACGCGAGGTTCGTTTGAAGCTTTCAGCTTCGCCAAAATTTGAGGTAACCACCTCCTTAATATTCGGCACGTTTCACGCACGAACCCTTAGGGTTTCAAATAGAAACCGCCGCCGACAAACCAAAAAAAAATTCCTCGATTTTATTTTTCAAAATCAGATCCAGACCAAGAAAAATCAAAGAAAAATCCAAAAAAAAACTTTTCGTTACTGTTCATCCGAAAAACTTTTCGTTACTGTTCATCCGAAAAAAATTTACTGTTCATCCGAAAAAAAACAAAACTGAATCTTTGACCATAGATTTAAGATCAAAAAACCCAATAAAACTTAAATCCCTAAGAATTAATCAAGGTGGCTCTGATACCACTTGATCTAAACCAAAAATTAAGATCTAAAACCATATATTCATGATTAATTCAAAGAGATTAACAAGAATCATAAATGAGCGGAAGCTTATACCTGAATTCATAGAAGAAAACTTGATTTGAGTTTTTGATGATCTTCTAACCTTAGGGTTTCTCTAAATCCGAATTTCTCTCTCTAGATGGGGGTGAAGAGAATTAGAGAGTGTAACCCTAGATTAGGGACCATAACCCCTTATTTATAGATGTTGTACTTTTGTAATTTAGCCCCTCAATAAATCACAATTACAACCTGGTATCTGCACATATAACCCCATGATTATATTTAAATACCCATTAACCCAACTTAATTGATCACTTTAGTGGGTTATCCTGAAAGATAGCAATACACATTTATTTAATCATATGTGCCCATAAATAGATTTATTAGATTAAATCCAACACCATTTCCTTTCTCTTCAAAATTAATGGTTTATAAACTATAAGTCCATCACGGTGGGTTACATGTCGGGTACTTGATAGAGCCAATACTTACCTTAATTTCTAGTGACATATCATTTTCAAAAGATTTTCAAGGTACCTAAACTATGTTGCATGCGTGCGACCCCCCAAAAGATTTGAGTAATGAACTCGTATATATTATTAATTAGTAAAGAGAAACACGTGACTTGCCACCGAGACTCGTTTGTAGGAGATGTGGCTCCAACTAGTAGGTGCAGGAAATTTTCCACATGCAGTTAGGAGATGAAAAGGGTTCGGAGAGCTCCATAATAATTAACTTTATTTTTTTATAGGGCAGAGGAAGCCTACTAATCTTGATAGAGATATTTACAATTTCAACATGAGTTTTACCGTAGTCAGGAGATGAAAGGGATCTGAGAGTTCCATATTAACCTTTGTAGGATCCGGATAACTACATACATGCAATATGGATAATCTATAACTAGATTATATATAGCGGGAAAAAAAACTAGCATGCTTTCTAGCTAGGAACATAAACACAAGCTTAAGGTTTACCAAACAGATAGTTTTTGTAGGATCGTCATGTCTTTCTTGATCAACGGCCGAATGACGACTACACTGTGCAACTAGCAAGAATATCACCCAGCGGTTACCGTATAAAGCCCAAATTCGAACGAAGAATGAGATGACGTCTATACGAAGGTTTATGGTGTATGTCCTCTCTCTCACTCATCATGAAAAACCATATATCTATATATAAGGGCATAGAGATGAGATAGAATATATCATACAATTGTTAGGATTATAAATATCTTATTTCCAAGATAAGATATTATCCACTAACTTATTTGGGTGTCTATCTCATAACCATAACCATCAAACTCCTAGTAACACAAATGAGTGGGTGACGTCCATTGCTCTCTAATCCGACTTCGGTCAAAGTCTCCCTCGGAATCTCCTTCATTTTTAAATTCATGTCCTTACATCATTAGTGCGGCATGGACCGTTTAGAACCTGTAAAGTGGGTAGTATTACAGCCAGATCCATTAGGATTGACACAATGATTTCCCTAAAATAAAAACACAGAATAGATAGTGTAAGTATGTTGTATCACATACCCCAGATTTGGTCAATCATGTCTGCTCAAGTACTTTAGATCGATCTACTATCAATTCATTGTGCTCTTAGATTTAGTTCCCAACATAAATAATAGTCGGTCAAGCGATGCAATCAAGAGACATGTTAATCGATCTTCCTCTTCTCTTGAATAGTTAGGCCTGCTAATCACCCGCTTTCCTAACATTGCTCTATATATGCGGTATTGTCTCATCGCAGCATGAAACAACAGCCAAAGTAGTACACATGCATAATAGCCTTCCTAGAAAACACAGTGGCTTTAAGGATACAGTAACTGCCCTCCATAATTGATGGTCATCTAATAGGGCTCACACAGTGAGAGAGTAGGGATCCATCCCTCGACCTTCTTATATCCTATCCAAGCACATGTTGTGTAACAACGTGCTACAATATTATTTCTCTCTCCTTGAGATCATATATCATTAAATAAATATAGTACAGACCCAAGTTTCATCACCTTATGATGAACTTGTCTGGCCATACTACCTCGCGATATGCCCGAGATCTCCAGACAAGCCCGTACCTCGTGCTCCAAATCAGACCCTAGCTTGGCTGATAGTAATAGATGAAGTGGACATAAGGTTTTTTACTTCGGTCACTTCAACATATAAACATATTATAACCTCATCTTGATCTAGTCAGGGTGATCGATAGAGTTCTTCCATTGTTTCTATACTTAGTAAAATGACAATGTAGTTATTGCTCCAAGACAAATGACATTCGGACTCAGATTCATCTTAGGCAACTACCATATTTTCAAAGGGGATCTCTTGCATGATATAAAGCTCCTACTTACTGATATAACTTTCTAATTGTGCACCCAATGCCATTTGTGTAACCATTACACATCATATACAAATATGTTCCATACCAAACTAATAAAGCAATAGTAAGGCATGAGCAATCTCAGACATGCATATATAGAAATAGAATCAAAACAAATATATAACTTATAAAACCGTCATCCGTAATACCTCAAATATCTAAGGTCTCAACTAAAATAAAAGTTTGTCATTAGAGACTTAACTTCCAAGACTCAGGTGTGTTGCACTAGCTGCTTATCGGCTATTGCCTTTATTAGTAGATCCCCAATCATCAAACTTGTAGAGATACACACAACACAACATCTTCCTTCTCTTAGCTCTTAATGACATGCCCGATCTGTATTTTTTTCGATTTTCCAAACTAATTTTGGTCTTTTGAATATCCAATAGTTGGCATGTTATCACAATAGAGAATCACATCATCCTCTATGTGTCGTGCTATAGCTAGATTCTCATCTATTGCTATCGTGTATATCACAATATATATTGCTCCAGTGAAAAAGGCTATACACTACTGATTCTTACTACTCCATAAAATTACTCTGTCATTCAGTTAGAAAGCATAATCAAAAGTCGACGCTCACTCATCCAAATCGCCAGCCCAATCAACGTCTGAATATATCCATAGGCTATTCTATTTCTGCCATAGCACAATACGCAAGTGCAGTCTCAATTAAATATGTAAAGACCTTCTTGACTCATCCTATATCATACTAGGATTAGATCGATGTGTACTCATCAGTTCTATTGCAAATGATGTGTCGATTAATGTACACATAAAAGCCTATCAACTACACTCCCTAGAAGGATTCTTAGCATTAGTTTTTTTTTCCACTTTCATGTTGGGAAATTGCTCTATACTTAAACCTTGACTCTTAGCAATCAAAATCTCAGTGGTCTCCAAACTACACCCTGTTAGCAATATGCCATTGATATCTGATGACAAGATCCTAAACTCTCACTAGCTTTGTGTCCGTAGGCACAGTTATCTTTATCAATTATTATAAAGTCATAACCAAGTATGGTCTAGTATAATAAAAAGTACTATAAACTAGAATTTATAGAGATTAAATAAAACCTAAGTTGCAAGCACACAATTATCAAGTTATAGTATAGAAAAATGTCGATTCTACGAGAAAGGTATTGTAGGATGGTAGGGTGATAAATAGAATCCAAAGTTGCAAGTGCACAACCATCATGTTATAGTATAAAAGATTTTTTAATCCTACAAGAAAAATATTATAGGAATTAATTAAAATTGGTTTTTAAGTTGTGTGTATGACAATTTAGGAGTGATGAAAGAATGTGGTTGTGGAGAGATAAAGAGAGTGGATATGATAATATGTAAATAAAACAAAATAAGATTGAGAGGGGAGAAAGAAAGATGAAGAAAATAAAGAAAAAATCAATAATAAAGAGAAAAATCAAGAAGGTAAAAGATGGAGGATTCAATTAGAGGCATGAGAACTCTAGAATTGAATCCACTAGGCAATTTCATTTATAGATTATGAACTATTCTCTTTTTATCACATTTTACGTTAGATTTATTAAGCATAGACTATCAAATCATTTAAGGAAAGCATAACCTACTAAATTTTCATTCAAGTAAAATTAACATTCATAAAAAGAATAACAACTAGATAGTAATTCTATAATTTATAAGCATAACCTAACAAACCACCTAAGATAAGTATAGATTATCAAATTCTTGATCTACCAATCAGTTCTCTAGTTGATTATCCTAAGCATGATCATGTAAAGCATAACAGAATAATTCAAAATTTATAAAAGAGATCAAGCTAGTTTTATATAATTCTAGAATTCCTACAAGAATTAGTTCCACATTTTAGAAAATAAAAACAAAGGAATAAAATCTATACTAGATAGAATAAAAGGAAGAGAAAAATAAAAACTAATTTCTAAGAGGGTTCTAGCCTCTTGGAGAATAGAATAAAAGGAAGAGAAAATAAAAACTAATCCCCTTGAGGGTTCTAGCCTCTTAGAGAATGGAAGAAAAAGAATGAAAATAAAAACTAATTCCTAAGAGGGCTCTAGCCTCTTAGAGAATGAGAGAAAAAGAATAAAAAAATAAAAACTAATTCTCAAGAGGGTTCTAGCCTCTTAGAGTATGATGTAAGAAAATAAAATCTAAACTATGCAAGAAATTAAATTTATACTAAAATACAAGAAATAAAGATATGAATGTAAATCTACTCTACAAGCATCAAAAAAATCTAAAATAACGGAGTTCTAGCTCCTTGAATATGTAAAATAAAAAATAAATATTATAAGAAAGTAAAATATAAAAGAGAAAATTTACATAATAATAGGGTTCTAGCCTCTTAAAAGCAAACTTTCATCTTGATCTTCATCTTCATTTTCAACTTCACCTTCATAATCAAACAAATAGAAGAAAAAAATAATATGAATATGTAAATAAATCATTTTATTAATTACAATAAAGTTATAATTGTTGAAGGTCTTCTCAATTAGGAGTAACCCTCCAGTCTAAATGGAGTTTTTATAAAAAATTTCACACTCAAACCCCTCAGCCTCTACCCCTATTTATAGCCAACAATAATGAATGAGAATCCTTGGATATTACTTGGAGATCAAAGATTAAATCACAGCTATAAAATAGTTTCTGTTGTGAACTAATTGGTTGGCCAATCGGTTGGCCGACTGATTGGCCAATCGGTTGGCTGACTGATAGGTTTGCAACAGATTGGTTTTTTGTGATTTCTTGACCCTATTTATTCATGGATCCTTGAGCTTTCTTGAGCCTTCTTTTATCTTCATATTTGGGCTTCAATAAATGGTAGGAAATTAAGGAGTTTGATTCTTTTTTGATTTTATTCATTAATCTTTCATTAACTTGCAAATTAAGATAAAACATGTTTATTAAGGATATTTTTATTTAAATAAAATTGATAATGAGGGCATATAAATGTATTAAAAATGTGATTATCATAGGAGATGATCAAATTTTTATTTTTAAGTTGTGTGTGTGATAATTTGGAGTGATAGAAGTGGTTGTGGAGAGATAAAGAGAGTGATTGTGACTATATGCAAATAAAACAAAAAATAAATTAAGAGGGGATAATAAAGATGAATAAATATAAAAAAATAAAATCAAGAAAAAAATAAAAAATAAAGAATAAAGTAAAAATTAAGAATGTAAAAGATGAAGGCTTCAATTAGAGATATAAGGAATCTAAAATTGAATCTACTAGTCAATTTCACTTAGAAATTATGAACAGTTCTCTCTTTATCACATTTTACTTTGCATTTATTAATCATAGACTATTAAACTACTCAAGAAAAGCATAATCTATCAAATTATTATTCATATAAAATTAACATTTATGAAAAAAATAACAACTAGATATTAATTCTAGAATTCATAAGCATAACCTTTCAAACAACTCAAGATAAGCATAGATCATCAAATTCTTCTTCTACCAATTAATTCTTTAGTTGAGTATCCTAAACATGATCATTTTAAGCACAAGAGAGTATTTCACAATTTGTAAAAAAATCAAACTAGTTTCATACAATTCTAGAATTCCTACAGAAACTAGTTCCACTTCTTAGAAAGTAAAAACAATGAAGTAAAATCTAGACTAGAGAGAATAAAAGAAAGAGACTAAAAATAAGAACTAACTACAAAAATAAAAATAAAAATAAAGATTAAAGATCTAAGCTATGAACCAAAAAAAAACATAGAAGGAAATCTAAACTATGCAAGAATATAAATCTATACGACAAAATAAATACAAGAAAATAATATAAAAATAAAGACATGAAAGTAAATCTAGTTTATAAGGCGTCAAATTAAATCTAAGAAGGTTCTAGCACCTTGAATATCTAAAATAAGAAAAGAAAATATTACAAGAAAATAAAAGATAAAATGAAAAGTTTACATTGAAAGAGGGTTCTAGCCTCTTGAAAACAAACCTTCATCTTCATCTTCATTTTCATCGTCAAATAAAGAGAAGAAAAGAAAAATATGAAGAGGTAAAAAAATCTTTTACTAATTATAACAAAGTTATAATTTTTGGAAGGTCTTCTCAATGAAGAGTAACCCTATTCTCTAAATATAGTTTTTACAAACTTTTTCACACTCAAACCCATCACATACTACTTGTATTTATAGACTGCAATAATGAATGAGAATCCTTGGATATTTCTTGGAGATTATGTGTTAAATCTCAGCCAGAAATCTGTTTTTGTTACGAACCAATCGGTTGACCAATTGATTGGCCGCCCGATTGGTTTTCAACAGATTTGAATTTTTATTTATTTTTTGACCCGATTTCTTCATGATCCTTGAGCTTTCTTGGGCCTTCTTTTATTGATGTATTGACCCAATTTCTTTATGGATCCTTGAGTATTCATAGGTAAATGGAAGAAAATCAGAGTGTTTAATTCGTGTGGGCTTTTATTCATTCATTCTTCGTTAACTTGTAAATTAAGATAAAACGTATTATTAGTCGTATATTTATTTAAATAAGATAGACAGTGAGGGTATAAAATTATAATAAAAATATAACAATCGAATACCCTGACTATCTATTTTATTTAAATAAATATACCCCTAATAATATAACTTTTGCTAGTCCTCTAGCAAAGAAGAAATTGAAAGGGAAAGAAAGAAAAGGCCTAACTTACTTTTGTAGGAATCACGGTTGTATTTAGTGCATACAACAAGTTTTTAAACTCCTAGATTACCCTAAAGGATGAGTTGTAGTCTCGTGAGGGTTTAAAGTGAATATACCCATAAAACTTGGTCAACTTGCCAATTAAAAGAATTCAATGAATAATTAATTTAATTATTAAATTTAAACGTTCTAATTGAAGCTATTTTTATGAAGAAAGTGTTTTTATATATAACTCTAAGGTATATCGACGCCGAGCGAAATAATCCAAACAAGAAAACCCTCATGTATATACCATATGTCTCAAATCGTAGATAACTAAATATTAATACTGAACTAGTAATAAACAACCTAAATAAAATCAACAAGTAGAAACCTACAATACGAGACTGGTACGTCGAGCGAAATAATCCAAACAAGGAAACCCTCATGTATATACCATATGTCTCAAATTGCGAATCACTAATCATTGATCCTAATCTAAGAATAAAATAAAGCAATACATAAAGTAAATACATTCATAATATCATATTTATAATATCTTCCACTATCATTAGGAAGATAAGATAAATATCAGCATATAATCCCACGTACTTTCAAAGGCAAAGTACCTCGATCATATATCTCAGCAATGAGTGATATACATAACTAGCATCCGCCAAATACTCAGGCTATCAATAATCGTCTCAATGCAAATCCTTGCAAGATTCTGATTTCATATATAAACTATGTATATCTGGTATATCGACGCCTATCTCATATAGTACTGAGCTGAGCTCATAAACAATATCCAACAAGTGCATAAACAATCTCTAACTCAAGTGTAATCAGTTTAACACTTGTCAAAATCCCATTTGGGATACTCATGTGTGTACTACGACACCATTCATGTACCATCATACCCATATGTGTACTATCGTGCTACTCAAACCCCGCAATTACATCTCAAATAGTGCAACTTAATACTCAGGAAAAATTGTCTTAGTAGTTAACTACAAAGCTTAGTAGTCGACTACGCTGAGTCTATCTAGACTCTGTAAAGGCATGTATCAGTATTAGTAGTCGACTATTAAGGATATTAGTCAACTACTATGCAATAATCAAATTTCTTGAAATTTAAACTGGACATGAGTAGCCGACTACTAAACTTAGTAGTCGACTACCCTGTCAAAACATGCCTTCTTTCATGCACGAACAATACTTATTAGTCAATTGCATATATCATGAAGTTAAAACAATACCTTATACTTGGCATATGCGACATAGATTATCTCTATCATAATACAAGATTTTTTTAAATCCTTCAATTTAGGGTTTAGCATCCTAATTAATCAATTTCCTCAATTAGCTCTTAAATAAACAACATAATTATCAACACAAGATAAAAACTACTCATGAATAGAGGTGAAATTTATTTGAACATGTTTATCTCACTTAGGTATCACAAACCTAGGGTTTTAGCATGATTAGTTTACAATAAAACTTAATTAAATAACTAATTAGGGTTTACACATGGGTTAAACCTAATTAGCAAGTTAAAGATGAAATTAAAAGTAACCCTAATGATTATGATCATGAATCTAATGAGAACAGCAAGGAAAAACTACAGATCTAGCATTGGGTTAAGATTTATCATCAAAAATTAAGTTTTTATCACATTAGATCAAGATTTAAGTATCATGTTAATCATATTACTTAATGAAAACATGATTTAATCTATGAGTAAGGTTTGGAGGGAGATGATCTTGCCTCAACACGTGCAGCAACTCTTGGACATGTTTGCAAGATCTCCTCTTCAACCGAAAGCCCATGATCTCGCCCTCCACTCGATAAACGTCTCTAATCTCCTTGAGAAATACCAAAACTAGATCTAGGTTTTGAGGGGAGATGGTGGATGTGAACTCACATGAAAAGTGCAGGAATAGGGTTTAAAACATGTATATATACACATATATGAAGCTGGGCCCCGAACTAACCCGAAACTCGAAAAGAATCTTGAAATCAGCCCGACTAGTCAACTAATACCCTTACTAGTCGACTAATGGCCTTAGTAGTTGACTACTAAGATTAGTAGTAGACTACTAAGAGCACAGATTTAGCTTATGCATGTTTCGTGCATGATTCTCTTCTATACTCATATATATACATTGATTTAATCTCAAATCAAATCCTAGCATACTCAAACATCAAAATATGTTATGTATAACCATATAACATATTTATTATTATTTATCACCATATATTCAAATTTATAGGGTTTTATATTCTTCCCCCCTTAAAAGAATTTCATCCCTGAAATTCTACAATCACATCTTAGAGATTAATAATACTAGAAAAGCACGTTGAGGGGATAATCCACACAAGAAAACCCTCACATACACATCTCGCATCATTAATGTAGGTGTCTAAAAATGCTTATAGATATCCAAACACAGCTCAAGATAAAGAGAAGACGTTGAAGGTCGACAATGAATGTCATTATCTAAATAAGATGGGACCATCCAAGGCCAAAAGAAGCAAAGAAACAAGTAAAACAATATAGAATAACAACATAAATACACGCAACAATGTACACTGACGTGCGTAGGTGCAGCAGTCACCACTGACATGCGTAGGCGTGACAGTCATCACTGACACACGTACGCGTGGCAGTGATCACTAACGCACGTAGGCACGGCAATAGAATGTGGTACGCGTATTCATGGGGTGTCTTCTTGTGATTTGCTGATGGTTTTTAGCATCTTCTGAGGGTCCACATAGAATCATAACAAAAGGAGAACATGCACTGACGTGGAGGGATGGTTACACACTGATAAAAATGGTATTTCGTGGATTTAAAGTCGTGGGAGAATGGTTACAAACTTAGCTGAACGTGGCTGGAACTGTTCCTTTGGTTGCGGTAGTGGTGACTGTCGTGCCTAAGGAACTATTTCTTCAGCCGCGACAGTGACGACTGTCGCGCCCAAAGAAAACATGGTTGGTCAGTTATTTTGCTTTCATTTCAATAGTTATGGACCCCTTTCCCTATAGATACATTCATATACATGAGGCCAAGGACACAGGGCAGATTAGAGCAGAGAGACTTGAGCTTTTGGTGAATTTGTGCAAGAGAGAGTCCTCAAAAACATTTTCAAGAAGCTTTTGACGATTCCTAAAGATCTAAGCTCTGACTTGATCTTTGGAAGTGTGAACATCTTACATCGATAAGATATTTACTTAAGATTCTTACTTCAATAAATGAAGAAGAATACCCGAAAGCCTTCACGATTCAATCAGAATCTTATGAATCGGTGATCCACGGGCTAACGCACTCCCGGTACAGGCCAAATTCCTACAAAAGCAGGAGTTGATAAACAATTTCTGTGTTATTTTCTAGGAAATTATAACCTTTTTATTTTGTTGTGTGCAATTCACTGTAAATGACTGAAGTTTTAATGGATTCTACGATGAAAATTAATGATTTCCGACGAAAACAAACAGGCGACCACAGTGGAAGCCAACGGTCTCGCTGCTGAGACTGTCATGTTGTAGCCGATCATCAAGATACTAGTAAATGAAGAGGTCGAATACGAGTTCGACCAAGCAAAGTTTGAGGAATATCTGTCATCCTTATCCTCAAAGTCTTCCTTGCCTCGCAAATACAGGAAGATTTCATCTTCTAAGAAGGTTTTTAAGTTTTCTACGGGTGAAGACTCTCGCCCGATTGTTGCTAAAGATTCTACTTGCAACACATCTGCTCCCAATGACTCTTCTCCAGTTAATGAGTCATTGAATTAAAGCTCACCGGTATTGACAAAGAGAGCTCATCAGAGACAATGTCAGCACCGCGCTCGTCAAATGGCTAAGGCCCTAGAACAAACCGACGGAGTTCGTTATTATGCGGACATAGAGTCGAGGAAACAACAAGTGGGTCGTTCAACACAACGATGAACCACTATGTTTCTGCACAACTCACGATGGAAGAATGGACTCTCATCAAAAGGGTTCGTTCGACCCTTAAAGAATGCATACAAAAACATCATGCAAATGCTGCTCGTACCCGTGCTCTTTTACAGGAAGATAAGAAAGAAATGATGAGAATCACTAAAGAATTACAAAGTTTGGATTCCCAAACTGAACTTGTGTAAAAATCGGATCAGCAGGACACATCCTTTAACTGTGGTAGTCATCACTATCGCAGGGATATATCCTTTAACCGTGGCAGTCGCCACTGTCGCAGGGACACATCCTTCAACCGCAGCAGTGACCACTATCACAGCCAAAGAGAAGTTCTCAAAGTCTCCCCTTTAGTCCCGTCAACGTCTATTCCTGGTCCATCTACCACAACCATATCTGCTCCATCACTAGTGAAGTCACGGGTCAGTCCTAACCTGTCAAAATTCAAGATCACAATGGTGGATCGCCTTAGTCTCTCATCTGACGATCGAGGCAAAGCTCTAGTTAAAGAACGCTTGGGTCTGGTAAAGGAACCCTAAGTAAGTTCTTACACTAGGGGTCGTAAGTATCCTCCTATCAGGATAAAGCAATCCCAGGAGAAGAAAATTCTAATCTCTTCTCGTTTGGGGCCTGTAAAAACTTCATGCCCACGAGGAGATGGATCCGAACATATAACCTTGGATCCGAACATATAACCTTGGATCGCTTAGATGCGACGATAAGTCGCCTTGTGTATGTCAACAAGGTTCCAAAGCAGAAGATAGGTTGCCCGAATCATTATGATGATGAGCTGTACTATCAAACTAATAAATTATGAAAAAGAGTTGTCCGGAAACGGATCCTCATTGTGCATGCGAGAGACTCATTAAGGCGGTATTGTCGGAATGTAAAGAGTCTTTGTGTTTCAAAGTCTTTTCACTGAGACGTCAAAACCTAAGATGAGACGCTTTAACAAAAAGAAGTCCGCTACTCAAAAAGATGAGCTTCCAGAGGTCACTATCAACATGACCGACAGAGGAAAGCGATATTCAATCAACCTTGATCCTGATTTTTCTCTGGGAAGGAGAGTTGATCAGGGTCTCTCTCAAAGAATGTCACGGCTACATCGGAGGGCCACTAGACGCAAAGATTATAGAAGAATACATGAATGATTGTCTTCAGATGAGGAACTCTCAGATACTTGCTCTGCAGTCACCTCTAATGATACAGTGTCTAGTGCCGGACAAGCCAGGGAATCATTTGCAATCACGCCTGATCAATTAGCTCAGATGTTGCAAGAAGCTTTAGCTAAGCAGCGAGAAGAGATCAAGGCTGAGATAAAAATAGAAATGGAGTTGACAATACAACAGATGAGGGATTTGCAGGCTCAACAACATCAATAACAGCCGGAATCAAGTCAAAAGACTAGATCTAGCAGGCATGATGCTCTACCTGTTCAGATAACCGAGGTTGATAGTGACCATGAGGTGAATGAAACTATCTTTACTGATCCTCCTCCTAATAAAGTTGATTCCGAGAATGGTCCGGTTAAGTCATCTACCCAACCTTCTCAAATTTACTTGAAGAAGAACATGGATGAAGGCAAGAAAATGAAGGAGCTTGAAAACAAAGTCAATGCTTTAATGACGGCTCAAGAAGTGAAGAAAATGGGTATTCCTTGCCCATATCCAAGGGAATGGGATCTAATTCCTTACCCTCCGAAATTCAATCTAATTAACTTCACTCCTTTTGATGGAAAGGGTTCATCCACTCAACACTTGATTTATTTTAAGTCTTATTTAGGTGTAATCTCCGGAGACGAGGCCTTGATGGTCCGGTCATTCATAGGATTCCTTCGTGGGGCCGCCTTTGATTGGTATCGACGCCTTAAACCTAGAAGTATCAACAGTTGGGATGATATGGAGGGCTTATTCCTTACCAATTTCTTCGACGATGGCACCAAGGTATCAACTGGTACTTTGTTGGACGAGAAGCAGAAAGATGGGGAATCAGTTGATGTCTTCGTCAAACGGCTCCAAAACAAAGCAGTAAATTACAGAGATCCGCTCATCGATGAGTTTATCCTTCAGATATGCCATAATAATCTTTCTTTGGATGTCTTAGAAGTCATGGGGGCTGTGCCTTTCAAGACTTAGAAAGAACTAAAAAGTGCAGGGTGGACAGGAAGAACGCTTTCTCAAGAGAAAGAAGCTTGAGAGAGGTCAATCGCTAATTAATTCTCAAAAGCAGAATTTTAATCCTGGAGGTAGAGGAAAGGGACCCGCAGTTGCTGTTGATGCTCACCAAATGTCACAACAACCATAACAACAACATCCGCAACAATCATCCTTCTAGCTGGCACAACATCAGACTCAGCAGCCTCCGAGGCAGCCCAAGACCTTAGAACCCAGATTTCCAAAAGAATATTCTTTTAAGGACGATGAAGTATCGGTTATGTTTAAATATCTTTTGGATAACAACAAGATCAAACTTCCACCAGTCACAAACCAGAAGCAAAGAAGACTAATGACCCAAAATATTATGCATACCACAGAAGGATCCATCATCCTACCAAGGCGTGTTATGTCTTAAAGGACAAAATACAAATCTTGATCGATGTTGGCATTATGACTGTGAAGTCAAAAGAGAAGAAAGTAGGTGCAAATACAATGTCCATCAGCTTCGGTTCAGTTCCTTTATCATGGTTCCAATCCAACCCGTGTCAAAGGTTAAAATGCAAATCGTCAATGATGACCCTCACGGATAGCGCCAAAAGGGACTTGTGTCACATACAGCCCCAAATGGCGGAATCCTTTGGGTTTATCCTAATTTGCTTGAAGATGAACAATGGGCAACGTCCACATCCAAGAAAAAGTTGAAAGGCAAAGGAAAAGAGAAGTTCTATTACGGAGCCTCACCAATTCTTAAAGAAAATGATGAAGAAATCCTGACTTTACCGCTTTCTAAGGAAGAGCACGAATCCTTTGCTACCAGGAGTGAAAATGAATACCGTTTTAACTATCCAAGTGCTTCCGAACAATTAGCTGATCAGAGGGTGGTAAAGACTATACCTTCCAAAACCTTGGCAGAGCGGGGGGTAGTTACAACTCCACCCCTAGCTGCTAAAAAATCTCAAAAGTCAATTAAACAAAAGGAGAAAGAACCACAACACAAGGAAGTTCAAATTTCGAAGCAGTCTCGTTTCAATTAGCCGATTGGAAGAGATAAACCAGAAAGTTCGAATGCTCCATACCGTTTCGACATCATGGCTCAGTTAGCCAATATCCCAGCAAGGATCATGCTGTATGAGCTGTTGCACCTTTCAAAAGATACCAGGGAAGCTTTGTAAGAATCTTTGGCTGATTCTGAGGTATTCCTCACTCAGATTAAGCCAGCCCCTGAAGAGCCAGAGTCATCAGTTCAACACTATAACCTGGCAGCCACAAAATTTTCTTGCATTGCTTTTACCAAAGAGGATATGCAAGTTAAGAATTCGAAGCATGATAGGCCTTTATACTTTACTAGATATATTAGCTCAAGCATTGTCAACCGGATCCAAGTTGATCCGGGTGCCGCTATCAGTATCATGCCACTTCGGTTGATGTACCACCTTAGAATTCCTGCTAACAAATTAGCCTCCACGGGAACCATTATTTACAGATTCAACACTAGTGGGTCTAGGCCATTGGGTAAAATCCAGGTGAAGTGTTAACTCGGAGACTTGAAGTTAGAGGTCACTTGTTATGTGATTGATGCAGAGACTTCTTATAACTTGCTGCTGGGTCGCCCTTGGATCCACAGTAATGTTATAGTTCCTTCCACCCTCCATCAGTGTCTGAAATATGTTGACACTAACAACAATGTCAAGATGGTGGTCGCGGATAAACAACCATTTAAGGGGTTAGAAAATTACTTTACTGACTCTCTTCTCTATGGTGTCGAATCTGATACTGAACCATTGGCCCACGGTACGAACAACAGAGAAGAAGCTGATACCGAAGCTGGGCTCGACCATAGTGAAGGTCTTGTATTAAATGTCATTGACCCTCTTGTAATCGATCTTGACGGTGGTGAATCGTCGGATGAAAGTTATAACTAGCAACTTGTCGATGAAATGATAAATGATGCTTTAGAGTATTCAAATTGTCTTGATAATATAAAGCAAGAATTATATGATAACCCTGACATACACATGCCAATTTGTTCATCTTGTACGACGAAGAAGTGCATCCAGGATTCCTTCGGAACGACTCTAATCCTACCTACGAAGGCAGGAGGTGAAAAAGAAATAATCTTTGATAAAGGGGAGTCATCCCCACCCTCCGATCTCTTTTTAGAAACCAATACAGATGATGAAGAGCCCGGACGGCATTTCTTCAGATATAGTTCACAAGTAAGAGACTACATGAAGAAGCAAGGATATGACCTCACACTCGGTGAAGGTCTTAGTTTTGGTCAAGGTACCCGGGTACTGTAGGCGTCAAAAATTTCTTATAGGTCCCCACACGTGGCTCGAGATAGAGATAAGATGATGAACATCGCTATCCGAGTCACAGAAGCTCATTTGACGATAACAAGCGCATGAAGTGAGTCGACGAACTATGCGAAGCAACGGAACTTCGGAATAACGGAAACACGAATGGATCGGGAGCTCTGCGTCACTTATGAAAGATGAAGTACCCCTCGTGTCCCATCTACTTCACATGTGATTCTGAGTTCAGATGATGAAGATACGGCGAAAATAGACGGGACGCGTGAAACTAGGTCCAGGCCAAAGTTTGGCCAAGACACCAAATGGTGTCTCGGCCAATGCTTGGCCGAGACACCCACGGGTGTCCGCAGCCCCGAAAATCTGTTTTTGGTTATTTTGAGCTATTTTTCGATCGTTAACCACATGGATTTGTTCCAAATGATCTGAACCTATCCTAGAACATGATAAAGTGGTCACAACTGAAGATAAGAGTGAATCGATCATTCTTATCTGAAAACAAGGGTCCCAAAGCCTATAAATACAGCCCCAGGGCCTTTTTTCAGATTGGGAATTCTCGAGCGTCGGCGAAGCCCTGCTGAATTGAGGACTGAAGAGCCACGAATTTCAGAGAGGAGGAGGAGACTTCAGTGAATTCTTCAGCATAAAGAAGAGGAGTTCGTCAGATCTGCAGCCCGGTTCTTTTCCTTGAGATTGTCCTGTCACGGTGATATCGAGAAGAGTGATTATCTCACTATTGCCGAGATAATTTCTTCGGTTTCTTGATTTCTTAGTGAATCAACGAAACTCCAAATCTGATCTGATCGTTCGGTGGTCCACGGATTAACCCCGGCACAGGCAAAGATCTCACGTAAGCAGAAGACCGATAAACGATCTCTGCATTTCTTTTGACGAGAATTGTACTTTTTTTGATTTCATTGTGTAAAGGTCTTATAAAAAGACTAACTTTTGTTTTCATTGTAACGTTTGAAGTTGTAATGAATACAACAATGAACAAATCGACTTTCTCCCTAATCGGGTACCACCCCGCCCTGCCTATGTACCAAAAAGAAAACCTGATAATTATTACAGCCACAGAAGAGGTTTGGGCTATATCTCATCATGTGATGACGAATGTTGCTGGTAAATTATCAACCAGCTAACAAATAAAAATGGGTATTCATCCGATTCCTCAAATTGGGATTCTGACATTAGCATTGGAGAAATGTTCAAAGGCTTAATGTCAAACATGGCCACGATCGATTCTTCTACAACAGAAGAAGATGATTAATTACCTATTTGGGAAGATCCATGGATACATTACATGAACATTCAATATGGTGATCGATTCGAACAGAGGCAACCCCTTACTGGATAAAGTAGTCCAGATTAATATAGGTGATGAAGTCAATCTGAAACCCATATTTATTAGCGACAATCTTCCGTCAGATGAGAGAGAAGAATTGATCGCCCTCGTTAGAGAATATATCGACATTTTCGCTTGGAATTATGAAGATATGCTGGGACTTGATCCAAAGGTGGCGATGCACAGCCTTAACAACAAGTCAGATGTTAAACCTATCAAACAACAACAGAGATGATTTTGTCCACAAATTATGGAAGCGATAGAAGCAGAAGTCAAAAAACTGATTGATTCAGGCTTTGTTAGAGAAGAACAACATCCCGATTGGTTAGCAAATATCATTCTGGTCCTCAAAAAGAATGGGAAGATTAGAATTTACATCGACTTCAGGGATTTGAACACTGCTTGTCCTAAAGACGACTTCCCTCTACCGGTTACAGACGTCATCATTGACAATACATGCAGATTCGAGAGAATGTCATTTATGGACGGATTTTCGGGATACAACCAAATTAAGATGCACCCGGATGATGAAAAGCATACTGCATTCAGGATAACCCTAGGCGTTTTCTATTATACAGTCATGCCATTTGGCCTAAAGAACGCTGGTGCTACATACCAACAAGCGATAACAAAGATATTTCAAGAACACCTTCGGAAGGCCGTCGAATGCTATGTTGACGATTTGATTGTTAAGAGTCGTAACAAGAACGATCACATTAATGACTTAAAGATAATGTTCGATCTTATGAAGAGTCATCAATTGAAGTTGAACCCCACTAAATCGTTCCTTAGAATGTCCAGTGGTAAATTTCTTAGATTCATCGTTACTATAAAAGGTATCCACATCGATCCTGATAAGGTGAAGGTGATACATGAATTACAACCCCTGAGAAATCTTAAAGAACTCAGAGGATTGCAAGGGTGATTGGCTTATATTCGTCGGTTCATATCAAACCTTTTGGGAAAATGTCAGCCGTTCTCTAAGCTCACAAAGAAAGGCATGTCATCCATTTAGGATAAAGCCTATCAAAAAGCATTCGAGGATATCAAAACATATCTAGCAAATCTACCCATTCTCGTTGCATCGAAGTTGGGCAGACCATTTTTTATTTATGTCAAAGTGACGAGCTATTCGTTAAGTGCATTGCTTGCACAAGACGACGATAACGGTCATGAGCAGGTGGTATATTATCTAAGCCGTACATTAGTAGGTGCTGAATCTCGGTATCCGATGGTCGAGAAAGAATGCCTCGCCCTAGTATTCGCGATTCAGAAAATGTGACATTACTTAGTTGGGCAAACAATTTATGTCATCTCCAATGTGAACCCGATTCGAGTGTTCATGACCCAACTGGCCTCTATGAATTGGCATTTAGCCAGGTGGGCCTTACTCTTATCCTAATATGATTTTCATTTTAAATAGCAAAAATTAGTTAAGAGACAAGCTATTTATGATCTTTTAGTGGTAAACCCTACAAAATATACAGCCAAATTGTACGATGATCTGTCGGATGAAGCTCACAAAGTTAACATTACTTCACTTCAGCAAGTGTGGTAATTATATTTTGATGGAGCTTCCCGAGCAACCAATATAGTGAGCGCTCCCGGAAGTTCGAAAATATCTTCAGGTGTCGGAGTCGTTTTAGTTTCAGCGGAGAAACACGTATTGCCTCGGGCCTAATCATTGACCGAACCATGCTTCAATAATGTGGCTGAGTATAATGCATTAATAATTGGACTTAATTTTGCCAAAGAGCTAGGGGTCAAATACCTTAAAGCTTTTGGTGATTCTCAACTGGTAGTCAATCAGATACAAGGAGAGTATAAAGTCAGAAATCAAGATCTGATTCCATACCACTAGAAGGCCATTGAAATGGTGAACTCGTTTGAAGAATTTTTTATTGAGTACATCCCACGTCTCCAAAATGCATATGCAGATGCATTGGTGGCATTATCTGTATCTTTGGCTCAGCCTCCCGAGACAGAATAATTAATCACAGTGAGAACTCACCAGCTTGTTGTGCTAATCTACGATTCAATTGGTAAAGATGCATACTCAATGAGAATTAAACTTGAAGCTCGAGATTGGCGTTTCCCTATCATCAATTATGTACTACACGGTATTTTAGCTAAAGATGTAAAAGAAAGAGATTCGGTTTGACGAAGAGCACCGAGATTTTACTACAACTTAGTCAATGAACAAACTCACCTTGTTTCTTTGGTGTAAAATTAATGTGTTGGCCATCACCTGCATGATTTGGATATTAAGATGAACCTTGTTGCTTTGAACAAACTTAGTCAATGAACAAACTCACAGAAATTCTAGAGAAATCAGGTATGAGCAATAATTCTCATAAATGATAAATCTCTAAAGCTAAAAAACTTTCTTTAACAACATCCATTGAGTCCAAATGTCCAATAGAAGGATTACAGATTTATTATGATGTAAATTAACTCTCAAATTACATGATGAACTTCATTCTGTTCGCGGGAAAAATTGCGTTCTTCGATTCCATTGCACTCTTGAGTAATAGTTTATCGATTACAAAAGATCCGGTCTTTTTATAAGATCCGGTTACAATAAAATCAAAAGAAAATAAAAATTACAACTTTCCTTTTATGTCGAACGAATCGCGAGATCCTGTTTTGCGGTCTCTCGCTTTTGTGGGTTCTTTGCCTGCGCCGGGGTTAATCCGTAGACCACCGCGGGATCTAGATCCGGTTGGATCTACACGGTATAGCGGGTGTTATCTCACGAAGGAAATAACAGCCGAGGGGATTATTTCGCCAAGGAAATAATAGCCCTAGTGATCAAAATCGACCAAGCGAAATCGAGACTCTTCTCGGGATCAAAGGCCAAGCTTTGATCCGGAGGAAAACCGTGTAGATCTCAGATCTGATCTCTCTCGAACTCCTGCCTTATTTGGCGTGGATGATCGCCAAGAACCAGATCTGGAAGTCAAGTCTTCTAAGTTTGAAAATCCAAAGGTGAGTTTTCAATTCAGCAGCGTTTCGGCTCCAAAATTCCAACCTCAAACTATGAGCCCTTCATCCTCTACTTATAGGCACTGAAAGCGTATCTGGGCTCAGATCTG
>NC_033798.1:56984492-56988060 GCF_001876935.1 Asparagus officinalis | reverse complement strand
CGGGTGTTCGCCGTGTCGTCCTTGTGTCCGTTGTCCGGTTTCGCGGTTTATCCGAGTTTCGTCGTTGATCTGAACTCTGATTTGGCAGTCCGGATCCTGATTTGGCAGTAAATCCACTTCGGTGTTCGAGTTCGAATCCGTTCTACAGTTGGATGACTCGTTGACTCACCGAACCATTAGCTTGATTCCGCACGCGAGTGGATTTATTCTGTTGTTTGCGTGCGGTTCGTTAGCCTTGTCGCCTCGATAATCCGCTTCGTCACGTGTCACTTGGCTTCAGTGTTGTGGACTAACGATCGCATTTAGATACGTCACCCGATGGTTCATTGGTTTGTCGAATCACCGTGCCGAGCTGTGCTAAGGGACCCATAGGCAGTTTTATACGCCTACAGATACCCCCTCCAAAGTATTTCAGCCTCGTTCTTTTATAGAAGAGTCTGGAATGCTTTGGATATGATTGCCCCAACCTTCAATCGGTATGACGGGACTTTTGAATGGCTTCTATTCTTGATTCCTTCAATCCTTCAGGCTATTCGGTGCTTTGTCGAACGTCTGTTATTGTCTGACCGTTGTCGTAATTCTGAACTTGAAGTCGATTCTTGATTTTCTGATCTTTAGCTCGTGTTTGCTGGTTCAACATAGAACTGACCATCGATTGTTGGCGTTGAGTCTTTATTTGCGACGCGTTGTCTGGCGTAGTGTTGTTGAGTTATCCTTAAGAATATTTTTTAGAAAAATATTCTCCAGAAATTTCCAACAAAAATAGGGAATAGTTTATACTCGTATACCTTATTGGAGTACTAAGAAGCAGTTTATACTCGTATACTTTTCGGAGTATTAAGAAGCAGTTTATACTCGTATACTTTTCAGAGTATTAAGAAGCAGTTTATACTCGTATACTTTTCGGAGTACTAAGAATGATCTGAACCGGCCGTCGGTTAATTTGAAGTCGTTTCTGTTAGACCCTAGAGGGGGTTTATACTCGTATACTTTTCGGAGTATTAAGAAGCAGTTTATACTCGTATACTTTTCGGAGTATTAAGAAGCAGTTTATACTCGTATACTTTTCAGAGTATTAAGAAGCAGTTTATACTCGTATACTTTTCGGAGTACTAAGAATGATCTGAACCGGCCGTCGGTTAATTTGAAGTCGTTTCTGTACTCGATTTAGCTCCAATTTGAATTTTGGTCCAAATCTGGTTCAAACTGGTTCAGAACTGGTTCAACCTGGTTCAAGACTGGTTCAGGACTGGTTCAGGACTGGTTGATATGTTTACGAGGTTCGGTCCCCACGACCTACGTCCCCGCTCCTCACCTCGAGGAGATCTCCACTATCACAACCGGGTTTTCTACGTTCACCCGAACAACGTTTACACCTCACAATACAATCACTATGTAATCACACCTCACACACTAAGTGTTGGTCCTAGCCCGTGTCCTCCTCCTCAAGTGCTCGGTTACAACCTCTCCCTAGGCACGTCAACCGACGCCACTCCTCTTGGATTCGACCCCGTCTCTCACCACACACTTCTCTCGGTGTACAAGTGTATTACAAGTGAATCCTCACAATAAGCACAATATAAATCAAAATGATTTGTTCTCTAAACAAGGTGAGAACTCAATTAAGCACAACTCTAAGTCACTAATCTCACAACCCAAAATTATACTATGAATGTAAATACAATAAGCTCAATAGGTTGTGTGTGAACAAAGAGTATCAATAAAACAATTAAACTCAATATATAAATCTAGCTTATGGAAATTAAGATCAAAACAATAAATAGCTAGAATTGAGTTTAAGGAAAACTTCTCTATAGATCAAGAGTGAGAGAGAGATGAGTTGAATGCCCAAACACCAAAGAATGATCTCCTCTTTGCTCTTGTGAAATTTGCTTCACAAACTAAACTCAAACAAACTCTTAAACTCTTTTAAACAAAACTTAAACCCTTGATTAAAAACTTTCTTAAACTTGTTTTAAAACTCTCTTGACTAATTTGAAAAGACATCAGCAATGTGGTATATATACCCACTCGAAATCTCAGCAAAAACCCAAACAAAATGACCAAAAGGCCCCCAGAAAAACCAGCTCAGAAATAGCCGTTAGAAGTCCAACGGTCATATTGTCGGTCGACCGAAAATCCCGTCGGTCGACCGATGAGAGCAAAAACACGAACAGGCTTCTGTCGGCCAGGAAACTTTTGACCTCAGGTTCGGTCGACCGGTGCGGTCGACCGAAAACTGATATGAAAACTGTTTATCTGATTTTAAAATGCTGTTTAAAAATATCAAATAAATTCCAAAAAATGTAAAACTTTAGGGAATGATTGTAGACATGATAATAAACATGCTACAATGACTGGTTTCGAAAAAGGACTTCCCAAATGAAAAATATCATCATTTTACAAAATAGTCCAAAACATGAAAATACGAGATACTTGAATTTTAATGTTTTGACATAAACCAACTTTTGAAACTTTGTGAAATGTTTTTATAGACTTAGTAAAACATGTATAAACTGATATTGAAGTCTATAAACTAAGAATACAATATTTTCACAAAATTGCATATTCTATGCAATGTTTTCAAAAACATAATAGAAAATATGAAATATAGAATTTCATATATATAACCATAAAAACTCAAAACATATGTATGTATATATATAACTATATATATGCATAGAAACCAAAACTTATATATATATATATGACTATATATATATATACGAAGAAACCAATAAATGTGTGTGTATAGATAATTGAGCTTAGAGTATATAACACACATAATATAAATCCTAAACTAAATTACCCAAGCTAGATCTTGATCTTCAATAAGCTCTTCTAGGTAATCTCGCGGATGAAGCTTTAACTTGGATCTTGAACTTTGAATAGCAAGGCTTCACCGACATTCCGCCAACCTCCTTTGGATATGATCGTTGAAGCTCTATTCCATCCATCCTCCAACTACGTTGTTTGTCTATAAAACATAGGAATGCACAAACACTAGACAAACAACATTAGTAATAAATTGTTTGTTAAACATCATCAAAACAAGAAGGCCAACAATCTCCCCCTTTTTGATGATGACAAACAATTTACAAAAAGAAATATATGCATGAAGGAAATGAATGTATAATTTATAATTCACATGCATATAAACAAGAAGGAATATACATATACTCACAATATTTCTCCCCCTTTGACAACATCAAAAAGGGGACAAAAGAATTAAGAGAGCGAAAGCTCCCCCTATCAATAAGCATAGATGAGTATAAAGCAAATATAGAGAATAGCTCCCTCTATCAAAAAGTCATATGAAATATAAGCAATAAAAGATCATGGCAAACATGTGAGCAAGCATAAATAATATGCCAAAAATCACTCACATTCAAGAGATAATGAGAACACATATGAATATATCAATATGAAAAAATAGTGTCTCATATCAAAGACCATAAAAACCATGTGTAAAGATAGATTTATGAAATCAAAAGAAAAGGAAAACATGAGAACCATGAAAAAAGTTTTCAAGTGAAAACAAATCAACCAAAAGAATTCATAAATCAAA
>NC_033798.1:56973499-56981227 GCF_001876935.1 Asparagus officinalis | reverse complement strand
GGTTCGGTCGACCGGTGCGGTCGACCGAAAACTGATATGAAAACTGTTTATCTGATTTTAAAATGCTGTTTAAAAATATCAAATAAATTCCAAAAAATGTAAAACTTTAGGGAATGATTGTAGACATGATAATAAATATGTCGGTCGACCGAAAATTTTCATCGGTCGACCGGACCGGTCGACCGACAGGCTTTCTGTCGCCCAGTGAACTTTTGACCTCAGGTTCGGTCGACCGGTACGGTCGACCGAAATCTGATACATGAAAATCTGTATAGCTGATTTTAAAATGCTGTTTAAAAATATCAAATAAATTCCAAAAAATGTAAAACTTTGGGGAATGATTGTAGACATGATAATAAACATGCTACAGCGACTGGTTATTGTAAAATATCATCATTTTGCAAGGAGGTCCAAAACACGAAAATATGAACATATGAATTTTGACATTTAGGCTAAACCATGTTTTGAAACTCTGCACAATGAAATATAGAATTTCATATATATAACCATAAAAACTCAAAACATATGTATGTATATATATAACTATATATATGCATAGAAACTAAAACTTATGTATATATATATATATATATATAACTATATATATATATACGAAGAAACCAATAAAATGTGTGTGTATAGATATTGAGCTTAACGTATTAAACACACATAATATAAACCTATACTAAATTACCCAAGCTTGATCTTGATCTTCAATAAGCTTGACTTGGTAATCTCGCGGATGAAGCTTGAACTTGGATCTTGAACTTATATAATGTGTGTGTATAGATATTGAGCTTAACGTATTAAACACACATAATATAAACCCTAAACTAAATTACCCAAGCAATCTTGATCTTCAACGAAGCTCTATCTTGGTAATCTCGCGGATGAAGCTTGAACTTGGATCTTGAACTTTGAATAGCAAGGCTTCACCGACATTCCGCCAACCTCCTTTGGATTTCATCGTTGAAGCTCTATTCCATCCACCCTCCAACAACGTTGTTTGTCTACAAAACATAGGAATGCACAAACACTAGACAAACAACATTAGTAATAAATTGTTTGTTAAACATCATCAAAATAAGAAGGCCAACAGTTTCGACACTCGGTTTAGCTCCAATTTGAATTTTAGTTCAAATCTGGTTCAAACTGGTTCAGAACTGGTTCAAACTGGTTCAGAACTGATTCAACATGGTTCAAGACTAGTTCAGGAGTGGTTCAGGACGGGTTCAGCCTGGTTCAGCCTAGTTTGGTCTGGTTTAGCCAGGTCTGGTCTGGTTCAGCCTGGTCTGGTCCAGCCTCATTTGAACTGATTTAGTCTGGTTTGGTCTGGTTCAGCCTCATTTGAACTGATTTAGTCTGGTTTGGTCTGGTTCAGGACTGGTTCAGGACTGGTTCAGGACTGGTTTAGCCTGGTCAGTGTAAAGGACCTGTAGTTAGCTTTAATTCTTGAATCCTTCGATTTTTAGTCTATTCGATGCTTTGACGAATAGCTGAAAAACTTCCGGCGCCGCGTTTATCGTCTGGCCGTCGTCGAAGTCTCAAATCTAAAACTGATGAGTTGAGTTTGGCTCGTGTTATCGAGTTGACTTTGAACTGACTATCTCCATCATGATATATTGACTCGTGTTGACTTTTTGCTCGCAACGTGTTGACTGGCGTTAACCTAGGGTTACGCGTTGATAGGCGTTGACCTTAGGGTTTTGAACGTCGTACGTTAACTTTTTGATCGCAACGCGTTGACTGGCGTTGACCTAGGGTTACGCGTTGATAGGCATTGACCTTAGGGTTTTGAACATCGTACGTTGACTTTTTGATCGCAACGCGTTGACTGGCGTTGACCTAGGGTTACGCGTTGACCGGCGTTGACTTAGGGTTTCGGATCGCTTGACACAGTTTAAGCTCTTGAGGTATTGGAGCATGGCGGTCCTAAATGTCGGAGTTGCAGGACCAACTATGAAAGTTGATTCATCTGCATGTATGGATCTTATCCTGAAATTGTTGGATGCTCAAGTCACGAGACCAACTAATAAAGATGATGCGTCAATGACTTGCATTTATAGAATTTTTGGCAAATTCTCAGCCATCAACGGGTTTGATGAGCCTTTACCGACCACCGTTTGAGTCGGGCTAGCATGCGGATTGTCTAAATCCGTTCCGCATGTAACATTGTGCTAAGAGAGTGAATTCTCTAAGACTCGCTGCTATGACTTCGAATACATAGACTTCGCCATTGTTACGGGAATAGGCTACCCGGCAACGTGTATTAGACGCTGACTTATCCCTACTTAGGCTTCGGGATAGAATACCCCAGAATCAAACTCTGGTGTCTTTTTCTACGGAGAAAGACTAAACCGGCGACGAGTGTTAGGCGTCGGCATATCCTTTCTTAGGATTCAGGATAAAATTCCCCATGTGTGTAAGGCACGGATTTTGGTATTATTAATAACAACCTGCCACAATATTGAATATGTGGGCATGTGTTCTTTTTAACGGTTAAGAACTAACCGGCAGAGCGGGTTAAGCGCAGACTTATCCCTGCTTAGGTTTCAGGATAGAATACCCCAGAATCGAACTCTGGTGTCTTTTTCTGCGGAGAAAGACTAAACCAGCGATGCGTGTTAGGCGTCGGCATATCCTTTCTTAGGATTCAGGATGAAATTCCCTATACGTGTAAGGCATGGATTTTGGTGTTATTAATAACAACCTGCCACAATATTGAATATATGGGCGGATGTTCTTTTTAACGGTTAAGAACTAACCGGCAGTGCGGGTTAAGCGCAGACTTATCCCTGCTTAGGTTTCGGGATAGAATACCCCAGAATCGAACTCTGGTGTCTTCTTCTTCGGAGAAAGACTAAACCGGCAGCGCGTGTTAGGTGCAGGCTTACTTCCTAGGATGAATCCTAGATTGATAAATTTTGGAAAAGGTCAGTGCGGGAAAGGAAGAATTTTATATTCTATTTCCCGGTCTTCTTTTAGGGTGAAGGCGAACCCGAATACAAGGAAGAAAGAATTTTATATTCTATTCCTTGATTCTGGACAGGAAGAATTTTATATTCTATTTCCAGAGCAAAAGAAACTAGAAGTGGGATCTCCACTCCGAGAATCTGGAAAATCTAGATAAACTTACCTTTTATAGGATTGATTATCTAAACTGAAAATGAGTTTTTCGTTTATCGAAGTGAAGTTTCAACTTCGGTTATAACCATGAGAAGGCTTAACCAAAGAGAAAAAAGAAGGGAGTTCTTTCGTTTATCGAAAGGGGACTCTGAACTGAAAGTGGACCTCTTGTTCATGAAAAGAATAAAGAGGGAAAATTGCTGGTGGTTTGGGCCAGAAAGACACTTTTGGTGGACTCACTGTTAATTGAAATTGATCAGTGAGGGATTTTGGTGGTGAAAATGATTTTGGGTTATCCTCTAGAATATTAAGTGTAATATTCTTCAAGGAACTTCCCGGTAAATGGGTTATCCTGAATGTACTAGGGATAGTACTTTTTCAGGAACTTCCCATTTATTGGCATTAATTGCCTGGCGCCCTCTTGAGTAATCAGGCGATATGCGCCGTTTGAGTAGATTGTGTCTATCACAAACGGTCCTTCCCATTTGGGTTTAAATTTACCTTTCTTCTTGGAGTTGAGAATTATCGGTCGGCGAGCAGCGAGGACCAGATCTCCTTCCTTGAAGCTTCTCTGTCGGACTCTTTTGTTAAAAGCCCTAGATATTCTGGCTTGATAAAACTCAATGTGTTGTTGAGCTTCCAAGTGCTTTTCATCCAATATTTTGAGTTCTTCGAGACGTTTCTGATATTGTTCTTCTGTCGTCATCTCAGTTGCGAGAGCGATCCGAAGGGATGAGATTTGGATCTCCAATGGTAGCACAACTTCACATCCGTATACCAACGAATATGGGGTAGCTCCTGTAGGTGTGCATATGGTGGTACGATAAGCCCAGAGTGCTTCATCGAGTTTATCATCCCAGTCTCGTTTATTGGTCTTTACGAGCTTTGATAGGATCTTAATGATCGTCTTGTTAAACACCTCAGCTAATCCATTCGTAGCGGGATAATAAGCTGTTGACGAAACATCTTAAATTTTGAACTTGTCACAAAACGTGACGAAGGCGTTGCTTATGAACTGTGGACCGTTGTCATGAATGATCCGTCTTAGCACGCCATGTCTGTATATGACATGATGCTTGATGAAATTAATGACGTTGTTCGTCTTTACTTCTCTAAGCGGAATCGCTTCAGCCCACTTTGAAAAGTAATCCGTGATTGCGAGAATGAATCGATCACCTTTGACTGAAGGAGGAAAAATAGGACCGACAATGTCCATACCCCATGTCTCGAACGGCCAAGACATGGTTGACGTGTGTAAATGCTCTGGTGGTTGGTGCATATAATTTGCATGTATTTGACAAGCATGACACTCTCGGGCGTATTTGATTGCATCACGAACCATTGTTGGCCAAAAATATCCCATTTTTCTGATGCGATCATACAGTTTGGGCCCGGGCTGATGTGCACCACATTCTCCTTCGTGTGCTTCCTTAAGAACTTCTTCTGCTTCTTTGTTCGAAAGGCATCGGAGTAACAAACCATCGTACCCTCTACGGTATAATGTATGGGTCTCGGTATTATAGAAGAATCTTAGTGCTCTTCGGCGGATTGATTCCCTTTCTTTTACATCCTCTGGCAAAACACCATATTGGACGTAGTCAATGATAGGGAAACGCCAATCTCGGGACTCAGACCCAATTTGAGTTGAATTCACCTCCTTTGCGCTCGTGTTTTCATCATCTTCCTCTTCCATATCCATATCGTATATGGGTATGCAGAGTTGATGCGTTCTTACTGTGACTAACAGCTCAGTTTCGGGAGGCTGCGCAAGTGATACCGCTAGTGCTGCCAGTGTATCCGCATAAGCGTTCTGGAGACGAGGGATGTATTCAATAAAGAATTCTTCAAAAGAATCTGCCATTTTGATGGCCTCCTGGTGGTACGGGATCAGGTCTTGGTTCCTGACTTCATACTCTCCGCGGACTTGGTTGACTATCAATTGAGAATCCCTAAAAACTTTGAGATATTCGACCCCCTGCTCCTTGGCGAAACTGAGTCCAATGAGAAGCGTGTTGTACTCGGCTACATTATTGGACCACAGACTAGTCAGTGAATAAGCCCGAGGCATCACATGCTTCCCCGGGGAAATTAAGACAACTCCAACTCCGGAGGAGACTATAGAACATCCGGGGGTTATTGCCCTATTAACTGCCCTCGAAGCACCATCAAAATATAATTGCCACACCTGTTGGTGCGACGTCGTGTTAACCTCGTGGGTTTCATCCGGCAAGTCATCATATACTTCTGCCGTATCCGTTGTCGGGTTTGCCGCCAAAAGATCACAAATCGCTTGTCCTTTGATCGACTTCTGTTGTTTGAAGTGCAAATCATATTGGGACAAGAGAAGGGCCTACTTCGCTAACCGCCAATTCATAGAGGCCGGTTGCGTCATAAATACCCGTACTGGATTAACGTTAGAAATGACGTAAATCGTCTGTCCAACCAAGTAATGCCGCATCTTCTGCATTGCGAATACCAATGCGAGACATTCTTTCTTAATCATCAGATATCGAGACTCGGCGCCTACCAAGGTCCGACTTAGGTAATAGACTGCCTGTTCGTGACCGTTATCATCGTCTTGTGCTAGTAAAGCACTTATCGAGTGGTTCATCGCCTTGATGTAAATCAAGAACGGTCTACCTGATTTCGGTGCAACGAGAACAGGAGGATTCGTCAGATATGTTTTGATATCTTCGAATGCTTTTTGGCAAGCGTCATCCCAAATAAATGACACCCCTTTCTTGTTTAGCTTAGAGAATGGTTGGTATTTCCCAGAAAGATTTGAAATGAACCGCCGGATGTAAGCTAAACGTCCTTGCAATCCTCTGAGCTCTCTTAGATTTCTAGGGGGTTGCAGTTCATGTATCGCCTTCACTTTATCAGGATCGATATGTATACCTTTAGTGGTGACGACGAACCCAAGAAATTTTCCACTGGACATTCCAAGTAAGGATTTAGTGGGGTTCATCTTCAATTGATGACTCCGCATGAGATCAAACATCGTCTTCAAGTCCTTGAGGTGATCTTCTTTGTTGCGACTTTTTACAACCAAATCATCAACGTAGCACTCGACTGTTTTCCTGAGATGTTCTTGGAAAATCTTAGTCATTGCTCGTTGGTATGTGGCACCTGCATTCTTTAGACCGAAAGGCATCACCGTGTAGCAAAAGACATCGAGGGGTGTTCTGAACGCTGTATGTTTCTCGTCATCTGGGTGCATCTTGATTTGGTTATATCCTGAAAAACCATCCATAAAAGACATTCTCTCAAATCCGCATGTATTGTCGATAATGACATCCATGATTGGGAGAGGAAACTCATCTTTTGGACATGTCGTATTCAGGTCCCTGAAGTCAATGCAAATCCTAATTTTACCGTTCTTCTTCATGACTGGAACAATATTGGCTAGCCAGTCTGGATGTTGCTCCTCTCGGATAAATCCTGATTCGATCAATTTCTTGACCTCTGCCTCAATAGCTTCCATGATCTGCGGACGAAACCGTCTTTGCTGTTGCTTGACAGGTTTGGCATCCGGCTTGATATCGAGGCGGTGCATTGCCACATTGGGGTCGAGCCCTGGCATATCTTCATAGTTCCAAGCGAAGACGTCAATATATTCCCTGATGAGAGCCTCTGCCTCAATGGCTTCCATAATCTGCGGACGAAACCGTCTTTGCTGTTGTTTGACAGGTTTGGCATCTGACTTGATATCGAGGCAGTGCATTGCTACATTGGGGTCGAGCCCTGTCATGTCTTCATAGTTCCAAGCGAAGACATTAATATATTCCCTGATGAGAGCAATTAATTCCTCCTTCTCATTTGAGGGAAGACCATCACTGATGAATATAGGCTTTGGGTTGGCCTCGTCACTCATGTTAACTTGGACTATTTTATCTTCAGTGGGGGGGTTCCCTCTGTTCAAACATATCACCATACTGCATGTTCAGGTGATGAACCCACGAGTCTTCCCATGTTGGCATTTGATCATCGTTATCCATTGTGGACGGATCAGCTGTAGCCATGTTCGCCATTAGGGCTTTGAATGCTTCCTCCAGACTTGTATCGGAATACCATTCCGAGGAATCTGACGGATATCCATCTTTGTATTGCCCAGATAATTGGTTATTGATTAACCAGTAACATTCGTCTTCTGAAGAAGATTCATACCCTAACCCTCGTCTGTATTTATAGTAATCGTCGGGTTTCCCTTTTGGTACATATGCCGCTTTGGCTGGAATACGAGGACCTCGATCGAAGTATAGACCTTATCCGAGTGTGAAATCATATCCCTATTTTTCCATGAGCTTGCGCGCTTCCGGACTATACTTAGATAAATGCTGACCAGGTTTGTCATCATTCTCATCTTCCCTTAAGAAATGATCTGGTAATGGAAAACCCTCTCCTTTACCGTAAATCACTTCTCTTTCACCTTATATTTTGGTAGGAATGACCAAGGTTGTTCCGAAAGAATGCTGGAGGCGTTTCTTTGCTACATAAGACGATCGAAGCGGCAGAATAAATCGGGATTATCACACAATTCTTTTATCACATCATCAAGAGACAGGGAGTACTCTAAATCGTTATTTATTTCATTATTGGAAA
>NC_033798.1:56898885-56972499 GCF_001876935.1 Asparagus officinalis | reverse complement strand
AAAGCTGTTGTATTAGCTAACTCCAAATCATCCTGAAAATGACGAGTCTATACAAATGCAAAAAGGTCAGGATGCGGTTGGTCCAAAATGTGAACATTTTTCAGGTTCATAGTACCACTACATCGTGGGACTACCTAACTTCTCCAGACTCGTCCCCATCAGTAAAACAGGCCGCATTCAATTTCTTGCAGGATATCATTTCTTTCAGAAAAAACTGCGAGACGGCGAAATACCCCACACCACTGCAAGTCCTCTCATTTGTTTTGATGGCTCTGTATCAATTAACGTTACATGTTGGTGTCACCCTTCAGTAACTAGTGAAATGACTATATATTCTGAATGCAAAATTAAGAATTAAGGATAAATCATTTCAATTTGTTCGAAGCCATGAGGGCTGATGAAGAGGTATAAGCGAGCTCCGGCGGCGGCGATGGACCTGAGGGCGAGGGCGAGGATCCGGCGGCGTGGCTGATGACGAGGGGAGGTGATGTATCAAGAATTTGTGGAGACGCTGAGCGAGGGCGGGGACGAGGAGACGGCGGCGTGGCTGATGACGAGGGGAGGTGATGGATCAAGAATTTGTGGAGACGCTGAGCGAGGGCGGGGACGAGGAGCCAGACGCGATGCTGAGGCGGGGGCGGTGAGATTGCGGCGGGGCGATCTCAGGGCGATGGAGAGGAGGAGGGAGAGGTGATGCGAGGCGGCGAAGCTCGGCATGCGCATTTCTGGAAGCAGCTTCGGCTGGCGACGCTGGAGAGGAAAGCGGGGGCGACCACGCCTTCGGTTGGTAGACGTTGTGAAGAGGAGCAGGCGACGCGGCCGCGTATTCGGCGGCGACAGCCGACGATTTATGACGGCTGAGAGGAGGAGGAGGGGAGGACTAGGCGAGGGCGGAGGCGGGGGCGGCGGACACCGGCGGCCATCTTAGATTTTTACGCTGAAAAGGAGGGAACGTGAAGAAAGGGGGTCCAATGTGAGAAAATAGAGAGGTTTTTTGGGAGGCGTAATTGAAGCGGGCAAAGGATAGAGATGTTATTTGGGTTTTTATTGAATCAATGGCCTTAGAATCGGGCATTCCTTAGGATGCACCCTAGGCAGTACACCTTATACTCACTTTACCCCTGCTCTCTCTCTCCTCTCCTCTCTATATATATATATATATATATATATATATATATATATATATATATATATATATATATATATATATATATATATATATATATATATAAGAGAAAACTGGAGAAGCGCTGTCCAGCGCTCCCCCAGGTGCGCTGCTTGGGTGTTTTTGAAAAAAAACACCGCTGTTCCCGATAACACCGCTGGGCACAATAAAATCTCTCTCTCTCTCTCTCTCTCTCTCTCTCTATATATATATATATATATATATATATATATGAGAAAACTGGAGAAGCGCTGTCCAGCGCTCCCCCAGGTGCGCTGCTTGGGTGTTTTTGAAAAAAAACACCGCTGTTCCCGATAACACCGCTGGGCACAATAAAATCTCTCTCTCTCCCCCCCAACTCAGATCCCCAATTTGAAGAATCCTCTTCCCCCTCCAAGACCCTCCCTCCTCCCTCTCTCGATCTCTCACTGGCCGCCCTCAGCTCCTCGTCCACGACCTCCGTTCCCCCATACTCCCTCTCTCGATCTCTCTCACGCTGCCACGAGCTCCTCCTCCACGAGATCCAGTCCCCCGCCACGAGATCCAGTCTCTCGAGATCCCCCAACTCCGCCGACGGCCCTCAACTCCGCCGACGGCCCTCCACTCCACCGATTGATTTATTCTGGTAAGATCATCCCGCTATTGATTATCTTCAACAATAATTCCCATGTTTAGTTTCAAAAACACCCAAGCAGCTCATCTGGTAGATTGTAGAGTAGAAAACCCAAGAAGCACAATTTACTCCTTTGGCAGATTTTGGGCTTTATTGCATTTTTTTTAATTTTTTACTGGAAAGTTGAGTCTTTTATCGTAAAAAAAATAGTAAAAGAGGGCAAAAAGGAAAACAAAGGGAAAAAAATGGATCTGTGGTTTTACTGATCTGTTGTAGGGTTCTATTAACTTGTGATTAGTGATAGACCCGGAGACTAATGGAGCTCAATTAGAGAAATAGTCTTCTTTAATCATATTTTTGGGCGTTTTGTTGGTGTTGGTTGGACCTCACTTTGTTTTCTTCAAGCTGGAGGTTTCTCACCTGTTTCTTTGCTTCTGTTGGGTTAGTAGCTCACTCCATAATTATTCTTGCTATGGATCTATGATATGCAAGTAGTAGTAGATCTTTCTCTTTTGTATTTAAAATTAAGTACTGGAGATAATACTTGAATCCATGTTTCATCTGTAGTGGGGTATATTTAGATGATTGGTGAAGTATGACAGATTCAATCTTAGTTCTTTTATTTCATGGGTGAATGTTTGTTGGTGTATGTTCTCTGTTGACTTCAGGGATGTTTCTTTGGAGACATAATATTTTGTGTATAATCTAAAGCCGTACACATAAACTTCAATATTTATACGGAGGATGAAGCAGTCCTATATATTGATAAGGGAAATTTTTTCTAATTTCATCCATGGCATGAAGCAGTCCTATATATTGATTCATGTATTATTTTTGCAGGTGTGACTACTTGTGCATCCTACCCAATTGTTGCCCCCATGAGGATGAAGACTGAAATGGCGCCTTTTGTAGTTCTTTATCATGGAATTATACACGTAGGGTATGAAAAAGATAATTTTATGAGTAATAATGCTATTTGTGTCCTACATGAATGGCTTGTGAATGTATGAGGAACTCGTGAGGCATGTATGTAATAGAAGCAGATCCATGTAAATTTATCTTTGATGTATTTATCTACAATGGTTGTGTAATAATGCTATTTGCTAAAGTTGAGTCATGTTTTCTAAATATATTTGGCTCGTTATATATGGAAACTCAACAAAAGATTTGTAAAGTTATCTATTTCTTTTGTATTAGGTTCAGTGTTTACAATATTTGTGTTTCTAGTATGTATCGTTGCGGTATTTGTTAGTTTCTTCATTGCAAAAAACATGTGATGTAATTTGTGGATGATTCTTCAATGTGAGGATTAGCTTGCGTAACTTGCGTCACTTTGTACTTTGTTTGTATCCAAAATATGTGATTGTTTGTGGTTAGTCTGTACTCAATTTTTTGCTCAGGAGCTTGTTTGTACTACTCAAGTTGGTCTCCTTTTGTTTTCACTACTCAATTATGAGCTCAGTTTGTACTCAAGTTGCTCAGTATTTGTTAGTTTCAGCCTATTCTTGCATACCTTCTAGTTCAATGAGGGATTTCTTTATTGTGTTTGTTGATTATGGAGGTCAACTATTCCCTCCAAATCAACTTAATGGAAGATGACACTTCTCCTTGTTTAAGTTCAAATATGACGAGGTGACCGGGGTGAGTCTTGCATAGTGGTTGATATTGTCTACGAGAGAGAACGGTTATAACTGGTGTCTAAATTCCCAGGTACTTACTTTAATAATGAAAACATGCCCGTATTAAAGATGATCCTTGAAAATACTCCTGTGACTAATTCACCTCCCAGGTGCTCATAATGTATCACATGCATATCAAAGATCTGAGAAACATAATAATCAAAGTCAAAAATCAACAGCAAGGCATCTGTGAACTCCAAAACAGTGTCAACAAGACTAACTTTCAAAACACAGGCATTTGTGAAACTCCAAAACACAGACAACAAGACAGAATATCATCCTGAAGATAAAATTCATGATTTGCAGCACTATAAGAATCAGTATCTGCCATTTAAAAGGTAACCATATAAATAATTAATTTCATAAACATGTTTACAAATAGGCGACACATTCATAATTGGCGACTCATTCATAATGTAAACATTTTGGTTTGTAACATATATCTTCATCATATCTTCATCATTCTTCTCTGTTTCCTCTTCTTTTCCCAATATTGCTCTTCTTCTTCTCCACAAATTGGCCTAGCTGTAAAATTCATGACAAATATTAACACCAAATTAGTGCTATGATGTTTTGTGTGCTCATTCCATGTTGAAGTTAAAAGTACAGAATTAACTTAAAAACAACTAAACTGAACATATAAAAAATTCACAAAAAAGTTAATGAAGTTATTGATATCTCTAATTTACACAAGCTGCAGCTATTAATGAAGTTAACTGTCAATTCCTCACTGAGAGTACCTATGGCCAGACCTGTTGTTTATATTCTTTAATCTGGAACAAAATCATGCAAAGAAAAGAAATATATAAAAAAACATAGTCTGGCAGGGGATACTAAAGTAACCTGAGAAGTGAGAATACCCAAAAAGACCTGCTTTAATCTAATCTAGAGCCATTTTGGTTGAAACCTGAGTTTTATTTTAGTCAAAACTTAAAAAGTATGAGTACAACTCCACCCTCATAGTGGTTCTTTATGTTGATAGATAAGAGGATGGTTCTAGATTTGTACTGTTTTAAACTCACTGCAACTACTTGTTAGATAATACAAGCTTGACACTTTCCACTCGAATTAGTCCAATTAATTCCCCCAAGGAACATTGCCGAGGCCACCTTGGATTAATCCTTAATAACTCGAGGTTTGTAAGAATAATTATGGAGTGAGCTACTGACCCAACAGAAGCAAAGAAACAGGTGAGAAACCTCCAGCTTGAAGAAAACAAAGTGAGGTCCAACCAACACCAACAAAACGCCCAAAAATATGATTAAAGAAGACTATTTCTCTAATTGAGCTCCATTAGTCTCCGGGTCTATCACTAATCACAAGTTAATAGAACCCAACAACAGATCAGTAAAACCACAGATCCATTTTTTTCCCTTTGTTTTCCTTTTTGCCCTCTTTTACTATTTTTTTACGATAAAAGACTCAACTTTCCAGTAAAAACTTGAAAAAAATGCAATAAAGCCCAAAATCTGCCAAAGGAGTAAATTGTGCTTCTTGGGTTTTCTACTCTACAATCTACCAGATGAGCTGCTTGGGTGTTTTTGAAACTAAACATGGGAATTATTGTTGAAGATAATCAATAGCGGGATGATCTTACCAGAATAAATCAATCGGTGGAGTGGAGGGCCGTCGGCGGAGTTGAGGGCCGTCGGCGGAGTTGGGGGATCTCGAGAGACTGGATCTCGTGGCGGGGGACTGGATCTCGTGGAGGAGGAGCTCGTGGCAGCGTGAGAGAGATCGAGAGAGGGAGTATGGGGGAACGGAGGTCGTGGACGAGGAGCTGAGGGCGGCCAGTGAGAGATCGAGAGAGGGAGGAGGGAGGGTCTTGGAGGGGGAAGAGGATTCTTCAAATTGGGGATCTGAGTTGGGGGGAGAGAGAGAGAGAGAGAGAGAGAGAGAAAGAGATTTTATTGTGCCCAGCGGTGTTATCGGGAACAGCGGAGTGCAGCAAACACGGGAGGAGAAAGGAGCGGCGAGGGGGCCGACTGTAGGGTGAACGGGCGGTTAGGCGAGGGAGGCTGGGCGGCCGTCTGGTTGAGGGCATCGAAGGCTAGGTCAGGGAGGAGCTCGGGTTCGTTCGCTAGGAGCTCCGATGGTGACGGTAGGCTGCAGCAGGCGATCGTGACGTGGGGGCAGCTGGCGGCGAACAGGGCGAGGCGACTGCTGGTCTGAGTGACGGCGAGGACGACTTTGGATCAGGCGGTGGAGAGAGGTGAGGGACTGGTGAGGACGAGGACGCGGAGGCGGAGGCTGGCAGCGCGCTCGGGGGCTGTTGGGGTTCGGAGGGAGGACGTAAGGTGTCGGAGTTCGTCGGCAATGAGGAGAGCGAGCGGCATGGTGCCCGGCGACGAGGAGCGTCGAAGGCGGTGCTTGTGAGTTCGAGCGGCGGCGAGGTTGGACGGAGAATGGAGAGAGAGGTGGAGAAAGAGGGAGTATGGCGGCGGCGTTTTGTCTCGTGAACAGGAGAGAGACGAGATATATATATATATATATATATATATAGAGAAAACTGGAGAAGCGCTGTCCAGCGCTCCCCAGGTGCGCTGCTTGGGTGTTTTTGAAAAAAAACACCGCTGTTCCCGATAACACGCTGGGCACAATAAAATCTCTCTCTCTCTCTCTCTCTCTCTCTCTCTCCCAACTCAGATCCCCAATTTGAAGATACTCTTCCCTCCAAGACCCTCCTCCTCCCTCTCTCGATCTCTCACTGGCCGCCCTCAGCTCCTCGTCCACGACCTCCGTTCCCCATACTCCCTCTCTCGATCTCTCTCACGCTGCACGAGCTCCTCCTCCACGAGATCAGTCCCCCGCCACGAGATCCAGTCTCTCGAGATCCCCCAACTCCGCGACGGCCCTCAACTCCGCCGACGGCCCTCCACTCCACCGATTGATTTATTTGGTAAGATCATCCCGCTATTGATTATCTTCAACAATAATTCCCATGTTTAGTTTCAAAAACACCCAAGCAGCTCATCTGGTAGATTGTAGAGTAGAAAACCCAAGAAGCACAATTTACTCCTTTGGCAGATTTTGGGCTTTATTGTTTTTTAAGTTTTTACTGGAAAGTTGAGTCTTTTATCGTAAAAAAATAGTAAAAGAGGGCAAAAAGGAAAACAAAGGGAAAAAAATGGATCTGTGGTTTTACTGATTTGTTGTTGGGTTCTATTAACTTGTGATTAGTGATAGACCCGGAGACTAATGGAGTTCAATTAGAGAAATAGTCTTCTTTAATCATATTTTTGGGCGTTTTGTTGGTGTTGGTTGGACCTCACTTTGTTTTCTTCAAGCTGGAGGTTTCTCACCTGTTTCTTTGCTTTGTTGGGTTAGTAGCTCACTCCATAATTATTCTTGCTATGGATCTATGATATGCAAGTAGTAGTAGATCTTTCTCTTTTGTATTTAAAATTAAGTACTGGAGATAATACTTGAATCCATGTTTCATCTGTAGTGGGGTATATTTAGATGATTGGTGAAGTATGACAGATTCAATCTTAGTTCTTTTATTTCATGGGTGAATGTTTGTTGGTGTATGTTCTCTGTTGACTTCAGGGATGTTTCTTTGGAGACATAATATTTTGTGTATAATCTAAAGCCGTACACATAAACTTAAATATTTATACGGAGGATGAAGCAGTCCTATATATTGATAAGGGAATTTTTTCTAATTTCATCCATGGCATGAAGCAGTCCTATATATTGATTCATGTATTATTTTGCAGGTGTGACTACTTGTGCATCCTACCCAATTGTTGCCCCATGAGGATGAAGACTGAAATGGCGCCTTTTGTAGTTCTTTATCATGGAATTATACACGTAGGGTATGAAAAAGATAATTTTATGAGTAATAATGCTATTTGTGTCTACATGAATGGCTTGTGAATGTATGAGGAACTCGTGAGGCATGTATGTAATAGAAGCAGATCCATGTAAATTTATCTTTGATGTATTTATCTAACATGGTTGTGTAATAATGCTATTTGCTAAAGTTGAGTCATGTTTTAAAGCTCGCCCCTGTCCTCGCCTCGCCGTTGACGTCGCTGACGACCTCTCTCGCTGACGGCAGTCCCCAACAGCTCCGACCGACGCTCAGATCAGACCCACGGACCCGCGCCATCAGCGTCGATCCGTGCGACGAAACCCCGAGGCAAGATCCCGCTTCGATTGATTTATCATTTCATTATTTATATCTATATTTATTAATTGCATAGATTAGACTGTTATTATGTGGTTTGGTTGATGAGTAATATTAGTAGTAATAATGAGATAATTACTGAGTGGTTATATTCGTAAAGAGGGGGTATGATATGTATTCTGAGTTGTATGTGATGAAAGGATATTTTGACGATTATATTATAATTAATTATGAGACATTTTGAAAGAAAGAATTTTTTGTAAAGACTATTTTGAAATATTATAGTAATAAATAAATTAAAGAGTTTATTTCGGCAATGGATTCATTTTTAGGGAAATTATAATGATTTAAAAGAATTTAATTCGGCAGCGAAATCTTTTTAGATAATTATATTAATTTAAAAGAATTTATTTTGAAAAAGAAATTATTTTAGATTAATTATAATGAGAAAAGAAATTATTTTGAAAGAGAGAATATTAAAAAGAATATTTAAAAAATATTTTTTAGAATTATTTAAAAGGAGTTTATTTTGGAAAATGAATTTACGAATTATCTATTCTTATATTTGTCGTACGTGTGGAATTCCATTTTATTGGTCATTTATTAGAATTTTAGATCTGTTATGAATTTCAGGCATAGATTAAATTGTGATATGTTATTACATGTGTGAGATTTGTTGATGAATGATTGTATGGAACTTGTTGTTTTATCACCTAGTTGTTATCCAATAGGAGAGACTGTACATGAAGACGACTCCTGTTAAAAGTATGATTTATAAGCGTGCTTTCAAAGCATGGCTGTACCCTTGATATCTATATCCCGGTATGAGGTTTCCTTGACTATTACTATTATAGCATCAACTAGACGATGCACTCTTGATCGGACGTGTTATGGGTCACAGTTATTTTCATAGTTTTGCAGAAGTCGTTACACGGTAACTCCGTGGCTAGTGCACAATATTTCATGTACAATTACTTAATTAAACTGACAAATATGGGGATATAAAGGGGAATTGGACGAAGAATATAACATTTATATAAACGGGCATATGCGTTTTCTTGATATTGTGAGTTATATATATACTTGGGCCAGAGAGCCAAACTTGACTTGAGGGCGGCCCCCGGACGACTTTACGGTGACCCGATTATATATATGAAAATATTCTTCCCCAATTCAAATAACATGTAAAACAAGAATAATATGCTTGCGTGTCTTATGGTGGACTTTGTTGGTTTTATGAGATGTAGACTAGTTGTATTTTTGTTCATACATAGATCGGGATTAATTATTAATTACCTACAATTTGAGACATAAGGTATATACATGAGGGTTTCCTTGTTTGGATTATTTCGCTCGGCGTACTACGTCTCGAGTTGTAGATTTTTAAGAATTAATTCTATCTAGGGATATGTCCTTGTTACTCGGATGATCATGGATTCTTATGAACGTTATACTCTAGTGATGGATTGCATCTAGCTTGTTAGTATTCCAGCTGCATGTTTCTATTTATTATTATTGTTATTGCATTGGTCATTCGACCGTTCCTATTCTCTTTGTGGGATCTTGCTGTGTGCCATGCACCCTGACGTACACCTGTTTTCTCTGGTGTACGTCAGATTTAGGAGATGGACAGCCTCAGTTCGGAAACGTACAGGAGCCAGAGGATTCTCAGTAGGAGCGCCTTGCAGGTGGAATAGAAGAATAAGCTGAAGCCCAGTAGTTTTTTTTTGTAGTAGCTGATGAACATTAAAACTCTTTTACCGCACCTTTCTCTAGTTGATGATGTATTTAGTATTTTATCAGTACTTTCTTTATGGACTATGTATTTCTTATTTCTAGTTGGACTGTTTTGTAATAAGGGTATGTTTGACCCATATATTTTTATGTCTGGGATGATTTACTGTTGATGATATGTCTATTCCTTATTCTGAGTTGTCTTTATATTCTTGCTATTGTGATCGGGGACCTGTGATTGAGATTTATATACTTGACACTTAGCGTATTGGATTGAGAAGAAAAGAGAAAAAAATGATAGTGTATATTTTTTCTCAATCTAATACGTCGCGGGCTTGTTCACGTTCCGATTCCCGGGTATTTTGGAAAGCGGGGCGTGACATGTTTTTTTGGTGGCCCATGCAGGTCACGGTCCCGAGTCCTCACAAGTAAGAATATAGTAGACAATTTAGATACATATCATGTTTATCCGTAAGACTACAATTAAGTTCTTATACTATTATTTTGATAATTATATTTTACTTCCTATTTTTCAATATATTATTTTGATTTTAACCTTGGTTATCCTCTTAATCCTCGTTTTTTTTAGAACCATGGCGATTACGCGTGGTAATGGTAACCAGCCCAGTAGCGGTGCCCCACCGCCTGAAGTGGAGCCGCACCAGCTTTTGGAGATGATTCATGGATTGGTGGCGAATCAGCAGTTCTTGGCTGAGCATTTGCAGCGGGAGCCTCAGCATCAGCCTCCTCATCATCCAGAGTATAGTGTTACGGAGTTCCGATATATGCGGCCCCCTTCTTTCTCTGGTGCTGAAGGACCCCTAGCATCGGAGGAATTCTTGAAGGTCACTGAGACTATTCTCACGGTGACCCGTATTTCCCCTGCTGAATGGGTGGACCTTATGGATATTCAGCTCACCGACACAGCTCGGATTTGGTGGACTGCAGAGAAGTCTCATTTGGAGAGACCGATTTCGTGGGAAATCTTCACAGACCGTTTCAACAGGAAGTACTTCCCTCAGTCAGCTCAGGATGAGCTTTTGCGAAGATTTGTGGAGCTCAAGCAAGGAGGACGAACAGTTGATGAGTACGAGGCCGAGTTTTGAGCTTTTGCGAAGATTTGTGGAGCTCAAGCAAGGAGGACGAACAGTTGATGAGTACGAGGCCGAGTTTTCTTCCTTGAGTCGATACGCTCCAGCTCAAGCAAGGAGGACGAACAGTTGATGAGTACGAGGCCGAGTTTTCTTCCTTGAGTCGATACGCTCCTCATCTTGTTACAGACCTCACTATCAGGAGGCATCAATTTCAGAAGGGCCTGGATAAGTATATCAGGTTTGCTCTGGCTGGTAGAGCACTTGCGACGCACGATGCAGTACTGGATGCAGCACGTGAGATTGAGAGCATTCAGAAGGAGCCTGAAGACCCACATGTGATTCAGAGCAGGACACCAGCAGCTCCGGCCCGGAATGTCGAGCGTCCCCCTCCGAGATAGCAGCAGCAGAACCCGCAAAGGCAACAACATTCTCAGCGTCAGCCATTTCATCAGGCTTACCCTTATCAGCATCCTGGAGTGCAGTCTCAAGCCAGTCTTCGGTGAGGTGTTCTTATTGTAGATACCCTGGGCATACCGAGCAGGAGTGTTGCAGGCGTCATCATCTGTGCTATGCTTGTGGATCCTCCGATCATATCAGTCGAGACTGTCCACAGCGACAACATGCCCGCTTGCCCCCACCTCTAGTACGAGCGGCTCTTCCAGCTCCACCTCGATCAGACTCAGCAGCTCCAGCTCAGCACAGACCTTATCCTCGAGTAGGGCCTCTTCCTCCACAGCAACAGGTTTATCGGGAAGCACAAGGGCAGCAACCGCATCGACAAGTGTTTATGATGTTAGCCGTAGAAGCTGAGGAGAACAACCAAGTTATCACCGGTAAGAATAGTTTATTCTTAGTTTTATTTGCATATGAACTTTCTTATTTCGCATTGCCTTATGATATTATGATAGGATTTGTTTATGAGTGCTAGCCTAGATGCATTTTCATCCTCCTATAATAGGCAAATAGGATTTGTTTATGAGTGCTAGCCTAGATGCATTTTCATCCTCCTATAATAGGCAAGGTTCTTGTTTATTCCGTTCTTGCTTTATCACCCTTTGACATGCATTTTCATCCTCCTATAATAGGCAAGGTTCTTGTTTATTCCGTTCTTGCTTTATCACCCTTTGACTTAGGGGTTTCCTGCTGTTTCTTGTTCTTGTCTCGTCTGTTTATGGATGTCATTCCATATCTCTGTCCTTGGATTCTTTCTGCATTACTTTTATTTTAATTCCGAGGACGGAATTTGTTTTAAAAGTATTTTTAAAATATTGATACTAGTCAAAAATTAGGATGTAAAATTTGTTTTAAAGTATTTTTAAAATTTGTTTTAAAAGTATTTTTAATATTTTTAAAAGTAGGATGTAATGACTGTGAATTTTGATACTAGTCAAAAATAATTTTTTAGTATTTTTAAAATATTTAATTATTATTTTAAAAAGAGTATTTGTATTTTTCTTGATTTTCTAGAATTTTCTACGATTTAAAAGTCTAACCTTTATATTTATTTAAATGATTTTAGTATTTATAAATTAATTTTGTGCAGTGAAATTTTTTGGAATTTATCTGTTACGCTATCGATATTATTACATATCATTTTGAATAATACGTTGTATTATTTTTATTATTACGTATATTTTTGTATAATACGTTATATTAATAATTACATATTATTTGTATAATTAGTTATATTATTTCTACTATTACATATAATCTGTCGTATTAGTATAACTAGTACGTTTTACTGTGTATATAATTATCCCATAATTATTTAATTTTAAATATAAGTAAATATATTTTATTTATTACTTATTCTCATTTAATTGTACAATATATGTATATTTCGACTATCTCGTATTAACTATTGTATTAGCACAACATGTAAGTTTTTATTTGTAGATAATTATTATATAATTAGTTTAATTTTTAAATACCTGTAAATATTTATTATAATTATTTTTGTTCCTTAACCCTAAACCCAATTTTATATATAGTACAGTAATATCTATATACATATACATTATATAATATAATATAATATATATATACATAGATTAATATATATATATATTATACACTTATACATATTATATATCTAATATACATATATATATACTATTATATATATACATATACATATATATATATATATAACTTCATATATTATATATAATATATATACATATACTATTTATATATATATAAATATATACATATATATAATATATATATATTACATAATTTATACTAATATATACATATATATGATATATAATAATATTATATTATATATTATTATACATATATATATATATATCTTCTCTCTCCTGTCCTTCACGCAGAAAACACGACGCCCATACTTCCTCTTCTCCACTTCTCTCTCCATCTCCGTCCAACCTCGCCCGGTGTCAACTTCAAGCGCCGCCTGGTCGACTGCCTCCTTGTCGCCGTGCACCACGCCGCCACCTCTCCTCTAAGTCGCGACGAACTCTGACCACCGCACATCCTCCCTCCGAACCCCGAACAGCCCCGCCGCACCCCGCCGCCAGCCTCCGCCTCCGTGTCCTGTCCTCAACCAGTCTCACACCCTCTCCACGCGCATGATCCAAGCGTCCTCGCCGTCGCCTCAGCTAATAGCCCTCCACCCTGTTCGCCGCAGCCTGCCCCCAGCGCCGCGATGCCCGCTGCAGCCTCCCCGATCACCAGCTGTGAGCCTACAGCCGTACCACCCGGTCTCTCCCTGACCCTGGCCTCCACGCCCTTAACTGAGGCCGTCGCCCGTTCCCACTCGCTAATCGCCGTCCGTTCACCCCTACAGATCGGGCCCCTCACGCTCCTCTCCTCGCCCTGCTCGTCCCAAGCTCGCCGTATCCTGCCTTGCTTATTGACGTCCGCTGCGACCTTCTCCGCTTGACGACAGCCCCTAACAGCTCCGAACGAAGCTTGTCATGACCGCGGACACGCGGCCGTCAGACGTCGATCCCGTCCGACGAACCCTGAGTGAACACCACTCCCGCCTCGATTGATTTATCATTTCATTATTTATATCTGTATTTATTAATTGCATAGATTAGACTATTATTATATGGTTTGGTTGATGAGTAATATTAGTAGTAATAATGAGATAATTACTGAGTGGTTATATTCGTAAAGAGGGGGTATGATATGTATTCTGAGCCGTATGTGATGAAAGGATATTTTGACGATTGTAATATAATTAATTATGAAACATTTTGAAAGAAAGAATTTTTTGTAAAGACTATTTTGAAATATTATAGTAATAAATAAATTAAAGAGTTTATTTCGGCAATGGATTCATTTTTAGGGAAATTATAATGATTTAAAAGAATTTAATTCGGTAGCGAAATCTTTTTAGATAATTATATTAATTTAAAAGAATTTATTTTGAAAAAGAAATTATTTTAGATTAATTATAATGAGAAAATAAATTATTTTGAAAGAGAGAATATTAAAAAGAATATTTAAAAAAATATTTTTTAGAATTATTTAAAAGGAGTTTATTTTGGAAAATGAATTTATGAATTATCTATTCTTATATTTGTCGTACGTGTGGAATTCTATTTTATTGGTCATTTATTAGAATTTTAGATCTATAATGAATTTCATGCATAGATTAAACTGTGATATGTTATTACATGTGTGGGATTTGTTGATGAATGATTGTATGGAACTTGTTGTTTTATCACCTAGTTGTTATCCAATAGGAGAGACTGTACATGAAGACGACTCCTGTTAAAAGTATGATTTATAAGCGTGCTTTCAAAGCATGGCTGTACCCTTGATATCTATATCCCGGTATGAGGTTTCCTTGACTATTACTATTATAGCATCGACTATACGATGCACTCTTGATCGGACGTGTTATGGGTCACGGTTATTTTTATAGTTTTGCAGAAGTCGTTCCACGGTAACTCCGTGGCTAGTGCACAATATTTCATGTACAGTTACTTAATTAAACTGACAAATATGGGGATATAAAGGGGAATTGGACGAAGAATATAACATTTATATAAACGGGCATATGCGCTTTCTTGATATTGTGAGTTATATATATACTTGGGCCGGAGAGCCAAACTTGACTTGAGGGCGGCCCCCTGACGACTTTACGGGGACCCGATTATATATATGAAAATATTCTTCCCTAATTCAAATAACATGTAAAACAAGAATAATATGCTTGCGTGTCTTATGGTTGACTTTGTTGGTTTTATTAGATGTAGACTAGTTGTATTTCTGTTCATACATAGATCGGGATTAATAATTAATTACCTACAATTTGAGACATAAGGTATATACATGAGGGTTTCCTTGTTTGTATTATTTCGCTCGACGTACTACGTCTCGAGTTGTAGATTTTTAAGTATTAATTCTATCTAGGGGTATGTCCTTGTTACTCGGATGATCATGGATTCTTATGAACGTTATACTCTACTGATGGATTGCATCTAGCTTGTTAGTATTCTAGCTGCATGTTTCTATTTATTATTATTGTTATTGCATTGGTCATTCGACCGTTCCTATTCTCTTTGTGGGATCTTGCTGTGTGCCATGCACCCTGACATACACCTATTTTCTCTGGTGTACGTCAGATTTAGGAGACGGACAGCCTCAGTTCGGAAATGTGCAGGAGCCAGAGGATTCTCAGTAGGAGCGCCTTGCAGGTGGAATAGAAGAATAAGCTGAAGCCCAGTAGTTTTCTTTTGTAGTAGCTGATGAACATTAAAACTCTTTTACCGTACCTTTATCTAGTTGATGATGGATTTAGTATTTTATTAGTACTTTCTTTATGGACTATGTATTTCTTATTTTCTAGTTGGACTGTTTTGTAATAAGGGTATGTTTGACCCATATATTTTTATGTCTGGGATGATTTACTATTGATGATATGTCTATTCCTTATTCTGAGTTGTCTTTATATTCTTGCTATTGTGATCGAGGACCTGTGATTGAGATTTATGTACTTGACGCTTAGCGTATTGGATTGAGAAGAAAAGAGAAAAAAAAATGATTATATTTCTTCTTAATCTAATACGTCGCGGGCTTATTCACGTTCTGATTCCCAGGTATTTTAGGAAGCGGGGCGTAACATAAGATAAAATATAATCATTCCTATCATTAATATTCAAATTCTTAGGAATCCATATATACTTATTTTGTTTAGCATGAATATTCTTATTATTATTCTTTAAAACATAATCATTCTTTGTAAAATACTTAGGAACAAATCCAATGCTAAAATGATTGTTTGATGATTTTTGAAATGAGAGCAAGTTATTCAAATTCTCTTTACCTTTATTGAATTTACTAACATTCAAACATATATCATCATATTTTAATTTAATAGAAGAAATATATTTATCTAAAACATTAATGCAAATTTTTCAACCATTGCATTCTGATTTTAGATTAACATTCTCATTAGTCAAAATATGATTTTCTTTTAGCAAGGATTTATTTTCCTCTTTCAATTCAGTTACTTGAGAATTAGAAATAGTAGAAGAATTAAAATCAAAATTTTTTTCAAGTAATCTTTTATTTTCACCTTTAAGAAAATTATGTGAAGCCTTTAATCTCAAAAATATTTCATATAATTCATTGAAAGCATCTAATTATGTGAAGCCTTTAATCTCAAAAATATTTCATATAATTCATTGAAAGCATCTAAAAGCTCTTCATTGTCACTTACTTGCCTTTAATCTCAAAAATATTTCATATAATTCATTGAAAGCATCTAAAAGCTCTTCATTGTCACTTACTTTATCTTGTACCATAAAACACATATAGGCACTTTCCTTTTCTTCGATTTCTTCATCCGAAGACGAACCATCACTATCATCCCATGTAGCCTCCAAAGCCTTTCTTTTCTTGTTGCTTTGAATATTGTTGAAGTTGTTGAAATAATTTGATTTTTGCTTATTTTTCAACAGTGGACAATCTTTCTTCATATGTCCTGGTTTGTTACATTTGAAACAAAGTAAGTTATTTGAATTTGAATTTTTTTGATTTGAACTTACCTTGTTTTATGAACTTTTGAAACTTGCGTGCAAACATGCTCATTTCTTTGTCATCATCCGAATCTTCTTTATCGGAAGTAGTATTGAATGCAAGCACTTTCTTGTTCTTTGTTTCATCCTCATTCTTTCTATCTTCAATTTGAACTTCATAAGCCATGAGGTTACCAATTAGATTTTCTACCGTAAGAGTTGACAAGTCATTTACTTCCTCTATTGTAGTAACTTTCTTTTCCCATTGTGGGGTAAGTGAATGAAGTATCTTTTGCACCATCTCCACTTGAGTGTATACTTTTCCAAGACCGATGAGAGAATTGGTGATATCGGTAAATCTTGTAAATATCTCTCCAATGGTCACGTTTTTCTTCATTCTAAACAATTCAAATCTGTGTACAAGAATAGAAATTTTAGATTCTTTAACCTTACTTAAGCCTTCATGAGTTACCTTGAGTGTGTGCCAAATGTCATATGTAGATGTGGCCATTGACACCCTGTTGAGCTCATTCTTGTCAAGAGCACAGAACAAGGCGTTCATTGCTTTAGAATCCAAATTTGCATTGTTCCTTTGAGATGTAGTCCATTTCATGAAAGGAGTAGTTGGCTTCTCGTATTTTGTTTCCACAACGTTCCAAAGTTCGTAGGCAATTGATTGGAGATAGATTTTCATCTGACACTTCCAATAATTGTAATTTAGTCCATCAAATATTGATAGATGATTTGTAGAATGTCCTTCCTTGAATTTTGAGTTTGAGTCAGAAGTTGATGCCATTTCTTCAACCTTGCTCTAATACCAAATGTAGGATCCTGTTTTTGCTTATGTATACCAAGTGTAGGATCGTGACCCTTAAGAATAGAGCGTGCTCTTATAAAAATCTGCGGAAGTTTTACACTTAAACACTAGAGGGTGAGTTTGCAAAATAGATTATAAAATGCAAAGAAAGAATTGCAATCTTAAAAAGTGAATATCATAAACATAAGCATGTATATTGGTTCCACCTCCCCGGTGTACATCCAGTCCCTAAGCAAATCCCGCTTGAGAGTTTTCACTATGATTTTGAAACCTTACAAAATCAAAAGCAATCCTAACCAATTTGCAAGACCATGCAAATTACAACCCAATTGACAAGACCATGCCAATCGTCACATTGATCTCTAGACCAAGAGATCAACCCTCTCAAACCTAAGAGAACCTTCCTTGAATCAATGTATAATTCTAATGCTATAAGCCTTGATGTGGATGTGAACGTGTAACAGTGGCTTATCAATCTTTTTAACTCTCTGAATATTGCCTTAACAAGCTCTAAGAATGATAGGAACAAAGGCAAATCGCAAACTCTCTTTATGAAAAAACATATCAAAAAACTAAAAGTTTAGAGAGTTAGTTTGCACAATATATGAATCTTACAAGTGCAAAACTTAGTGCTTGCTTTCTAATATCTAAACCTATTTATGGCCTCTGAAATGACATAATCTTAAACTCAATTAACGTCCACAAAACGGCTATTAACACTCACTTATTTAAAACCTAAAATCTAGAAAAACTACATCTGTAGTCGACTACAAGGCATAGTAGTTGACTACACTGAGTGTAAACAAACTCTATAAAGTCAAAAAATTTCTTAGTAGTCGACTACAAGGCATAGTAGTCGACTACACTGTAAACTCACAGATTCTGGAATTCTATTTTTAGTATTTTGGCTATAACTTTCTCATCTAATATCAGAATGAGGTGATTTAAGATTTGTTGGAAATCTGTTGAAGGGACCTACAACTTTGTTCTTTTGAGTTTTTTCCAAATTTTAGTTACTAAGGGGTATAAATGAAAATTTTTAAGACTCATTCAATATCTATAAACGCTAATGGCTAACATAGGGGATTTCTATTGTTAACCAACACACTAAGCATGTGTTAGTGTGTTCTAATACTATGTGTGTGCATGTGTGTGAGTGATCAAGGCTTTTACAAATTTCTAAGCAAAGAAAATATAAAATTATATTTTGATAATAAAGTATATCTTCTTCTTTGCTTCATTTTACCTTGAACTCATCTATGTCTTGAGTATCTCTTTGAATATACTTGTTAATATAGCTCTGATACTGCAAAACGAATATTAGCACATAATACAAAAAACATATAATATTTGTTATCATCAAAACAAACTAATCTTGGGATCACGATTCCTAACACAGGCCACCCGCATCATCACCGTTTTCATCATCTACCATCTTGATGCCGTCGATCGCGTTACTGTTTAGTTCGACACCATCACCGTCATCATCTTAACACTTGACGCTATTACCTGCACTGTCATCTAGTTGACGCTGTCATCCTCATCATCACCCTCGTCGTTATCAGTTCACATGTCGTGGTCATCACTCAGTCGACGCCGTTTGTCATCGCCAGTTTACTCATCGACCCGTCAACCCGTCACCACTTGATAGCCCAGTTCAATGTCGTCGCACACATCGTCATCTAGTTTTCTGACGCCCGCCTCGTTTTTCAACACCGTCGCACTCGTCGTCATCGGATCTCCGCCTCGTCATCATCGTTCAGTTCACCGTTGTCGTCGTACCACCTCCAGAGGTCTCTCACGTCTAGTCTGTCCAGAACGATGAAGGTTTTGTTGGGTCCTTTTGTTTTGATAATGATTTAACAATCAATTTATGACTAATATTGGTTTTAGTAATTTGTTTTGTATTGCTTAGTATATACAGGTATATTCAAGAATTTGAGCAAAACCGATATATTGAAGTCATGCATAACAAGTCAATCCATTCAAGTCCAAGCTTCAGGAGAATCATTCTTGGTATACTTAGTATAGGATTATTTTATGTGTGTTAATTCTATAAGCTCAAATATACACACACATTACTTCTTTCTTTCTTTGAATTTTCATGAAAATAGGTGTTTTTATGCAAATTTATTCAAATATGTTTTGGACTATACAAACCTTGTTTACACCTTTTATTATGTCCATAAAAACATTACACAAGTTTTCAAAACTTGATTGAGCCAAATGTCAAAATAAACATATTTAAAAAACATGTATTTTTGCACTTTTTAATATTTTTGAGTTTTCACAAATGGTAAGAGCAATTTGAAAAATTCTTTTTCCAACATGTTCATATTCGTGATTATAAACTTTTCCCAAAGTTTTACATTTTTGGAACATATTTGCTATTTTTTATAGAGCCTTGAAGCTCACTTTCAAAAATTATTTCAGGCTGATAACTGGTTATCAGTCGACTGATCAGTCGACTGACGAAAGTGCCTGCATTTGCCATTTTGCTCTCTGTTATGTTTTGGTCGACTGACTAGTCGACAGATAAGGTCATCAGTCGACTGATAAGATCATAAGTCGACTGATAAGCAAGAAAATGCCTATAACGGTCAGCTCATCAGTGGACTGATGCATTCCATTAGTCGACAAATTAGCTCCAACGGCTATAATTCCAGCCTTTTGTAGTTTTGTGTTTTTACTGGTTTTGCTTGGGTTTTGTGCCTTGGTTTTTCATCCTATATAAACTCCTATTGTTCTCATCAGAAGTATTAACAAAGAGGGTTTATAACAAGAGTTTGAAAGTGTTTAAAGTTTGTTTTAAAGTTTCTAAGTTTGAGTTTACAAAGAGGAGGCTTGCATTTTCAATTGAGGAATTCATCCTCAATCTTCTTCAACCTCTATTGTGTTTATAGAGAAGTTTTCCTAACCTCAATCTTCTTCAACCTCTATTGTGTTTATAGAGAAGTTTTCCTAACTCTATTCTCTAGCAATTCATTGTGACTTTCATATTATCATTTATTGCTAGTTTGCTAATTGAGTTGAATTTTGTTTATAGTCATATTCTCACACACACCCTATTTGAGCTTGTAGCATTTCATACATCATATATTAGGTTGTGGGTTTGTGATTTGTGAGATTGAGCTTACATTGAGTTCTTATTCAATTAGAGAATATTTTATTGTAATTGAGCATTATTGTGAGTTACACATTGTATTATACTTGTATACCGAGAGGAGTGGTTGGTGAGAGACGGGGTCAATTCCAAGAGGAGGGCATCGCTTGTAAAGCCTAGAGAGAGGTTATAAATCTGAGCACTTGAGGAAGAGGACACGGGCTAGGCCAACACTTAGAGGGTGTAGAGCGTGATTGCAAGTGTGTAGTTGTAAAGTTTTCGGTGAACTAGAAAACCATATTGTGAGGTATAAACGTTATTTAGGTGAGTCTAAAAAACCCGGTTATAATAGTGGATTTCTTCCTGGGAGTGGGGAACAGAGACGTAGGACGGAAGGTCCGAACTCCGTGATCATATCTTGTGTTTGTGTTTGTCCTTTGGGCACTATCAAGTGTTTATTTACACTTTTTCTTATATCCGTACATATATCAATTTGAATATCTATATTGTTAGGATATATTTGTTAATAAGTTTTAGTCAGCTATATCCGTACATATATCAATTTGAATATCTATATTGTTAGGATATATTTGTTAATAAGTTTTAGTCAGCATTAATATCTAATAAGATTAGCAATAACTCTATATTGTTAGGATATATTTGTTAATAAGTTTTAGTCAGCATTAATATCTAATAAGATTAGCAATAACCCTATTCACCTCCCCTCAAGGGTCTAACAATTGGTATCAGAGTTTGGTGCTTTTTGATTTAAGGTCTAATCACATTGAGTTAAAGTTCTAAGTTATCTTTTGTGCTAATCTTGTTTTGATTTTATTTGTATCTTGCTTGCACATATATACATTATGGATATGCAAGGTGCACCTAGTTTAGGTTATGCCATTAATGTTGCTCCTCGTTTGGATAATTTTCCCTATGCTCAATGGTGTATTAGATTCAAACTTTTTGTTCGATCTAGATATTTTGATTTATGGGAAATTATAGATTGCACTTATATTGTACCCACTTTGGAGAAATCCAAGTGGAGTAAAGATGATCATAAAATGTTTACCATGAACAAGCTTTTGTTAGAATTTTTACATAATGCGTTCGATTCATCTTTTTCTAACAAGCTTGCTTTTGTTAGAATTTTTACATAATGCGTTCGATTCATCTTTTTCTAACAAGCTTGATTCTTTTGATAGTACTTACACATTGTGGAAACTTATAGAAGCACATCAAGGGAATTTGGAGGCGATCCGACAAGCTTTGGATGATTCCGCTTCTAGTTCATGCGGAGCTTTATTTTCATGCATACGGCCACTAGGCGATAGCCCTAGTGAAGTTTGCAAGTTCGAATCTATTAATAATTTATCTAGTGATGAACTTGCTTGTGCTTCTGGAAAATTATTGCATGTCTACAACAAATTGCATCATATCTTTTTAGATTTAAAAAGCAAGCATGTTGCATTAAAATCTGATCATGAGTTATTAGCTTCTATGTTTGATACTATTTCAAATGAAAATGTCATACTCAAAGAAAATAATGAGAAATTAAAATTGGATCATGTTTCCTTAATTTCAAATGTTGCTAAGATAACTCATGAAAGAGATAATGTCATATTAGAAGTAGAGAACATAAAAATTAATAGTGCTTCTTTTATAAATGACTATATATGTTCTACTTCTAATAAAAATACATATGTGCCTAATAATGAAGAGTTCTACTTCTAATAAAAATACATATGTGCCTAATAATGAAGATTTGAATCTTGTGAATAAACGCATTTCATCTTTAGATTCAACTTTGAAAACATGCATTAATAATCATAAGAAGCTTATGGATATGTGTGCCAAGTCTAAGTCAAAATCATCCACTCATTATGCACACATATATAGTAAAGTTTACAAGTGCTCTATTTACGGCTGTAAAGGCCATTTAGCTAAATTGTGCTATGATGCACACAAACATAAAAATGTCAATGCTCCTTGTGTATCTCATCAAGTTCCTTCATCACATGTACACACATATGCACCCATTGTTCATCATAAGTATGCTCATGTGTATAGATATAATCATTATGGTCATTTTGGTCATTTGACCAAGTTTTGTTTTGATTTGAGAAGAAATTCTCGTTTGCAAAATAATTTTAAAGAAAAACAATTTTTTGCAAATAAGTCACGTGCACTACATTTTGGTCAACGCAAACCATTTCAACCCCTTCATTGCACAAATTGCAATCATATGGTTCATGTTTATAATTTTGTTTTGACCGTATCCGTCCACAAAATATGCCCAAACAGGTTCATAATCCTAGGGTCTTGAATTTAAATGATGGGGGTCACGTCCTAAAATTTTTCGGCACCAAAGATGCTTGGGTGCCAAACAAAAATTAATTTTTTTTTGTTTTATGAGCTTTGTTTTATAGGATGAGTTTTAAATTGATTTTATGAAAATTTCATATATATATATTTTTTGAAATTTTTATATTTTTTTGAATTTTTACTTGAGATATGTTTAATTATTGATTGTATGAGGTATATATAATTTTATATATATTTATAGATATTTAAAATCTCAAAAATCAAGTTTTATATGAGTAAACTGTTTTTCAGCATATCAGTCGACACATCAGTCGACTGATGCCATCAGTCAACTGATATGTCAACTGACGTGCTCGATGGTAAATGGGTTTGTATTCTTCTGCGGATTTTGATTTACTGTGGACCCGACCCGATTGCCTCTTAATCCTGGCTGCTCACTCTTTTTTTATAACATCTCAACCGTTGGTTTTCCCCTTATACCCCAACCATTGTTCTTCCCCAATTTTTCTTCAAAGCTTTTTTCCCCATCTCAGTCGACCGAAGCTTCGTCTCCATCGTCTTCTTCGACGATCGCCGCTCCTCCGTCGACTCCTGTGCTCTGAGCTCCACTAGAGGGTATAACTCTCCCTCCCTCTTTTGTTCTTCTTTTTGCTCAGATCTAGAGTTTGTCTCAGTTAGGGTTTCAAGCTCTAGGAGTTCTTTTTTGTTATATAATCTTTCAATTTTTTCTATAATCATGAACCGAGGAAACAAACATCCTAGAACTAGTCGAGGAAAGGCCTCATCCTCACAAGCTTCTGCTCCCACTCCTAGAACTCAAAATCCCCCTGAAGAATATTTACAATATTATGAAAATCAATTGATTTCTCCCAGTTTACTCGGGAAGTATCGTGGTCTCTGTCAGTTAAAAATTTTTACGAGTAGATTTGTAAATTACGAGGAGTGATAGAATCTTAATATCGATACTATTCTTAAAGATGTCGGTTTGTTTCATCTTTTCGATTCTATTAATGCACACCTGTATTACCCTCACTTTGTGCAACTGTTTTATATGAATATGAACATCAACTCTGCTGACTCTCGTACTCCTTTCATTACATCCGTTGTCAAGGGTCGACAAATTTTTTTCACCGCAAATGAACTTGCGGAAATTCTTGGGATACCTAGGGGAGATACCCTCCTAGGTGGTATTGAGTTTGATGATCCTGCCATTGACTCTCTTGTTATCCTTCCTGGCAAGCATTTCCCTCTTGATTTTCATAACACCACTTTCCTTGCCAAGGTCTTAGGGAGAATCCTTAGATATAACTTAATTCCCAAATCAGGGGGTTATAACCACTACTCCCAAGACCTTTGCAATGCTATCTATGCCATCATTGGCAATAGAGTTGTTCTAGGGTGGAAAGTTATCTTTAACTTTATGGCCTCCACCCACACAAAATTCCTTCCTTATGGGGCCATTCTCACTACTATTTTCAAACATTTCAATGTCGATCTCTCTGGGGAACCATCTGTCAAGATCAGACCTTTTATTGACGCTACCGCTTTGAATCGCATGAGTATTCTAGCTACCCAATATGCTCTTGATGAGCTTTCCTCTCCTGAGGTTCCACCTCCTGAGCCAGCAGGATCACCTGAGTCTTCTTCTTCTGATTCATCTTATAGGACTCCTCACCATTCCCCTTCTGCTTCCTCTCATATGCATGACTTCTTGGACCGTAGTATAGATAGCTTAGAGGAGGGAGTTTATGGGCGCTTGAGCGACCATGAGCGTAGGCAGGAGGAGATTCATGTTGAGATGATTGGCAGAGTAGATGGTCTGGGGTGTCAGCTTTCTGATACCCTCAATTTGTTGTAGCCATCCACTCCCTCTCCGGGTCCAGGACCATCATCCTCGTGATGCAGATCTTATATTTTTGTTTTTATGTACTTAACTTTTGGTTTGAAAAATATTTTGATGCAATAACTTTGATATGTACTTTGTTTTGTATTTGTATGCACTACGGTTGGTATGGCACTATTATACTATGTGTTTTGGCTTGATATGTGGTGAACTTGAGTGAGTTGTTGTAAACTCATAATTTTGGCTTATACACATATCCATGTTCATATCTTTTTGCCTCTGTGAAAATATGTGGATGTGGTTGTTGTTATATTCAATGTATTCCTGTTTCACAACCATTATCCGTTAAGGCTAACCATTCTTATAGGCTTTTAAATAGGGGGAGAATCCCTATGTTTTTTTTTATATATCTCACCTATGCTTATATGTAGGGGGAGTTTCTAGCTCTCGTTATGTTATTTTTCCCCAATTTTGATGTTGCCAAAGGGGGAGAAAATTGTGAGTATATAGTATTTATTTTAAATTGGTTTATTGACTTTTTAAGCATATTGGTAAATTGTTTGTCATCATCAAAAAGGGGGAGATTGTTGGGTCCTCTTGTTTTGATAATGATTTAACAATCAATTTACGACTACATCATCAAAAAGGGGGAGATTGTTGGGTCCTCTTGTTTTGATAATGATTTAACAATCAATTTACGACTAATATTGGTTTTAGTATTTTGTTTTTGGGTCCTCTTGTTTTGATAATGATTTAACAATCAATTTACGACTAATATTGGTTTTAGTATTTTGTTTTTTGTTGTTTAGTATATACAGGTATATTCAAGAATTTGAGCAAAATCGATATATTGAAGTCATGCATAACAAGTCAATCCATTCAAGTCCAAGATTCAGGAGAATCATTCTTGGTATACGTAGTATAGGATTATATTATGTGTGTTAATTCTATAGGCTCAAATACACACACACATTACTTCTTTCTTTCTTTGATTTTTCATGAAAATAGGTGTTTTTATGCAAAATATATTTAAATATGTTTTGGACTATACAAACCTTGTTTACACCTTTTATTATGTCCATAAAAATATTACACAAGTTTTCAAAACTTGATTTGAGCCAAATGTCAAAGTCAACAAATTGGAAATACATGTATTTTTACACTTTTAAGTATTTCTGAGTTTTTACAAATGGTAAGAGCAATTTGAAAAATTCTTTTCCAACATGTTCATATTCATGATTATAAACTTGTTCCAAAGTTTTATATTTTTTGGAATTTATTTGCTATTTTTTATAGAGCCTTGAAACTCACTTTTAAAAATCAATTCAGGGTGATAACTGGTTATCAGTCGACTGATCGGTCGACGGATGACATCAGTTGACTGATCAGTCAACTGACGAAAGTGCCTACAATTGCTATTTTGCTCTCTGTTGTGTTTTGGTCGACTGACCAGTCGAATGATGAGGTCATCAGTCGACTGATAAGATCATCAGTCGACTGATGCATTCCATCAGTCGACTGATCAGCTCCAACGGCTATATTTCCAGCCTTTTGCAGTTTTGTCTTTTTATTGGTTTTGCTTGGGTTTTGTGCCTTGGTTTTTCATCCTATATAAACCCCTATTGTTCTCATCAGAAGTATTAACAAAGAGGGTTTATAACAAGAGTTTGAAAGTGTTTAAAGTTTGTTTTAAAGTTTCTAAGTTTGAGTTTACAAAGAGGATGCTTGCATTTTCAATTGAGGAATTTATCCTCTATCTTCTTCAACCTCTATTGTGTTTATAGAGAAGTTTTCCTAACTCTATTCTCTAGCAATTCATTTTGACTTTCATATTATCATTTATTGCTAGTTTGCTAATTGAGTTGGATTTCGTTTATACTCATATTCTCACACACACCCTATTTGAGCTTGTAGCATTTCATACATCATATATTAGGTTGTGGATTTGTTATTTGTGAGATTGAGCTTACATTGAGTTCTCATTCAATTAGAGAATATTTTATTGTAATTGAGCATTATTGTGAGTTACACATTGTATTATACTTGTATACCGAGAGGAGTGGTTGGTAAAAGACGGGGTCAATTCCAAGAGGAGTGGTATCACTTGTAAAACCTAGAGAGGTTGTAAATCTGAGCACTTGAGGAAGAGGACACAGGCTAGGCCAATACTTAGAAAGTGTAAAGTGTGATTGCAAGTGTGTAGTTATAAAGTTTTCGGTGAACTAGAAAATCGTATTGTGAGGTGTAAACGTTATTCAGATGAGCGTAGAAAACCCAGTTGTGATAGTGGATTTCTCCTCAGGAGTGGGGAGCAGAGACGTAGGACGGAAGGTCCGAACTCCGTGATTATATCTTGTGTTTGTGTTTGTCCTTTGTGCACTATCAAGTGTTTATTTACTCTTTTTCATATATACGTACATATATCAATTTGAATATCTATATTGTTAGGATATATTTGTTAATAAGTTTTAGTCGGCATTAATATCTAATAAGATTAGCAATAACCCTATTCACCTTCCCTCTAGGGTCTAACAATTGGTATCAGAGCTTGGTGCTCTTTGATTTAAGATCTAATCACCTTGAGTTAAAGTTCTAAGTTATCTTTTATGCTAATCTTGTTTTTATTTTATTTGTATCTTGTTTGTACATATATACATTATGGATATGCACGGTGCACCTAGTTTAGGTTATGCCATTAATGTTGCTCCTCGTTTGGATAATTTTTCCTATGCTCAATGGTGTGTTAGATTCAAACTTTTTGATCGATCTAGACATTTTGATTTATGGGAAAATTATAGATTGCACTTATATTGTACCCACTTTGGAGAAATCCAAGTGGAGTAAAGATGGTCATAAAATATTTACCATGAATAAGCTTTTGTTAGAATTTTTATATAATGCGTTCGATTCATCTTTTTCTAACAAGCTTGATTCTTTTGATAGTACTTACACATTGTGAAAATTTATAGAAGCACATTAAGGGAATTTGGAGGCGATTCGTTAATCTTTGGAGGATTCCGCTTCTAGTTCATGCGGAGCTTCATTTTCAAGCATACGGTCACTAGGCGATAGCCCTAGTGAGGTTTGCAAGTTCGAATCCATGAATAATTTATCTAGTGATGAACTTGCTTGTGCTTCTGGAAAATTATTGCATTCTACAACAAATTTCATCATATCTTTTTAGATTTAAAAAGCAAACATGATGCATTAAAATCCGATCATGAGTTATTAGCTTCTAAGTTTGATACTATTTCAAATGAAAATGTGGTACTCAAAGAAAATAATGAGAAATTAAAATTGGATCATGTTTCCTTAATTTCAAATGTTGCTAAGATAACTCATTAAAGAGATAATTCCATATTAGAAGTAGAGAACATAAAAATTAATACTGCTTCTTTTATAAAAGACTATATATGTTCTACTTCTAATAAAAATGCATATGTGCCTAATAATGAAGATTTGAATCTTATGAATAAACGCATTTCATCTTTAGATTCAACTTTAAAAACATGCATTAATAATCATAAGAAGCTTATGGATATGTGTGCCAAGTCTAAGTCAAAATCATCCACTCATTATGCACACATATATAGTAAAGTTTACAAGTGCTCTATTTACGGCCGTAAAGGCCATTTAGCTAAATTGTGCTATGATGCACACAAATATAAAAATGTCAATGCTCCTGGTGCATCTCATCAAGTTCCTTCATCACATGTACACACACATGCACCCATTGTTCATCATAAGTATGCTCATTTGTATAGATGTAATCATTATGGTCGTTTTGGTCATTTGACCAAGTTTTGTTTTGATTTGAGAAGAAATCTCGTTTGCAAAATAACTTTAAAGAATTTTTTTTTTGCAAATGAGTCACGTGCATAACATTTTGGTCAACGCAAACCTTTTCAACCCCTACATTGCACAAATTGCAATCATATGGGTCATGTTTATAATTTTGTTTTGACCGTATCCGTCCACAAAATATGCCCAAACGGGTTCATAACCCTAGGGCCTTGAATTTAAATGATGGGAGTCATATCCCAAAATTTTTCGACACCAAAGATGTTTGGGTGCTAAACAAAAATTAATTTTGTTTTGTTTTATGAGTTTTGTTTTATAGGATGAGTTTTAAATTGATTTTATGAAAATTTCATATATATATACTCTTATATTATACTCCCACCTCATATATACCTATTAAATTAATTATTATAGATATAATATATATATATATAGTATACCCTATATATCATATATATATATATATAATAATATATAATATATATATATTTTTATATATATATATATATATATATATATATATATATATATATATATATATTATATATTATATATATATATGATATATAGATAGATAGATAGATATATTATAATTATATATATATATAATATTATACTATATATATATAGTATTATATAATATATATATATATATATATACTATATATATGATATATATATATATATTATATATATATTATTATATATAAATTATATATAGATATATATTTGAAAATTTTAATATTTTTTTTATGAATTTTTACTTGAAGACATGTTTAATCATTGATTGTATCGAGGTATATATATTTATATTATATTTATAGATATTTAAAATCTTAAAAATATCAAGTTTTATATGAGTACAACTATTTTTAGCATATCAGTCGACACATCAGTCGACTGATGCCATCAGTCAACTGATATGTCGCACTGACGTCCGCTGTCGTCGTAATGGGTTTGGATTTCTTCTGGCGGTTTTATTGCTCCTGGACCCGCACCCCGATTGGCGTTCTATTAATCCCTAGCCGGCTCACTCATTTTTTAGAACATCTCAACCGTTGGTTTTCCCCTTATACACCACCGTTGTTTCTCCCCAATTTCTCCTCTTCAAACCTTTTCTTTTCTCGCCATCTCAGCCCTTGAGACCAAGCTTCGTCTCCATCGTCTTCTCCGACCGATCTGCCGCTCCTCCGTCTACTCCTGTCGGCTCTGAGCTCCACTCCGGAGGGCATAACTCTCGCCTCCCTATTTTGTTCTTCTTATTGGCTCAGATCTAGAGTTTGTCTCAGTTAGCGGTTTCAAACTCTAGGAGTTCTTTTTTGTTATATCAATCTTTCAATTTTGTCCTATAAGTCATTGAACGCGAGGAAACAAAACGTCCTAGAACTAGTCGAGTAAAGGCCTCATCCTCACAAGCTCCTGCTCCCACTCCTAGAACCAAAATCCCCCTGAAGAATAGTATTACAATATTATGAAAATCAATTGATTTCTCACCAGTTACTAGGGATAAGTATCGTGGACTCTGTCAAGTTAAAAATTTTCCGCGAGTAGATTGTGTAAATTACGAGGAGTGCCAAGAATCTTAATATCGATACATATCTTAAAGATGCGCGTTTGGTTTCATCTTTTCGATTCTATTAATGTACCCCCATATTACCCTCTCACTTTTGTGCAACTGTTTTATACGAATATGAACATAAACTCTGCTGACTCTCGTATCCTGTTCATTACATCCATTTGTCAAGGCGTCGACAAATTATTTTTCACCGCAAATGGAATGCAGAATTCTTGGGATACTAGGGAAGATACCTCCTAGGTGATATTGAGTTTGATGATTCCTACCATCGACTCTCTCTTATCTTTCTGGCATTTCCCTCTTTGATTTCATAACACCATTTTCCTTGTCCAAGCGTCTTAGGGAGAATGCCTTAGCTATAACTTTATTCCAAAACAGGGGGTTATGGACCCACTACTCCCAAGACCTTTCTCATGCCTATCTATGGCCAATCATTTGTTAATAGGGTTGTTCTACGGGGCGGAAGTTATCTCAACTTTCTATGGCCCCACCACACACAAAATTCCCTTCCTTTTAGGGCCATTCTCACTACTTATTTCAAACATTTTCAATGTCGATCTCTTTGGGGAAAACCATCTTTCAAGATTCAGACATTTTTAATTGACGCTGCCAGCTTTGAAACGCATGCGTATTCTAACTACCCAATATGCTCTGATACAGCTTTCTCTCCTGAGCTTCACCTCTTGAAGCCAGCCAGGATCACCTGAGTCTTCTGTCTTCTGATTATCTTATTGGACTCCTCACCATTCCCACTTCTGCTTCTCTCATATGCCTGACTTCTTGACCGTCTGTATAAGACAGCTTTAGAGGAGAGAGTTATGGGCGCTTGAAGCGACAAGATGCAGCGTAGGCAGCGAGGAGATTCGTGTCGCAGATGATTGCCAGAGTAGATGCGTCTGGATGGTGTCAGCTTTCTGATACCCTCAATTTGTTACAGCCACTTTCGCACTCCCTCTCCGGGGTCCTGGAGAAGACCATCATCCCTCACGTGATATGAAGCGATCTTATATTTTTTGTTTTTTATTGTACTATACTTCTTTGATTGAAAAACAGTTTGATGGCAATAACTTTGCATAATCGTGAGTTTTCGTTTTGTATTGTATCGCATCTAGCGGCTGTGTGTATGGCAATGGAAAGTGATTATACTATGTGTAAGCGCACTTGGCAGAGAATAATTGACCTCGTTCCTCCTTTGACTACAGTGGAAAATAAGATGTTGGTTGCCTCAGCATAATGTGACAGACCCGCTTTCTTCGGTATTTTAAAAATTGTCATCGTGTACAATTATTTTGTCTTTAAATGTCTGTATTTTCTTATGTTTCTGATCGTTCTACGTATAAGTTTCCTCGCACTTGATTCTTAAAATATGAATGTTATATACCATTGTAATATATAATATGCATGATTTCGTTGACTATTAATAAATATAAGCGTTATCTCGGCCAGCAAGCCCACGGTGCTACTTTTAACTATTTTGGCAGGGCGCTTAAAGTCTGCGCTTAATAAATTGTGATGCTGAGAACTTAATTTTGTTTGCAGAGGTGCCGTGTATTAACTCGAACAATATCATGGTGAGGATGGCTATCTTTTTGATATATTACGTAATATTGTATCAGGAATGTATTGTATTATTAATATTATTAAAATTATTTCATTATAATACATGGTATTATTGTGAATTACATGTTCTTAGCCGGCTTTTACATAAAGTTGATCAGGGATGTATTATTTACTGTTACATATATCTCGTTCGTTAAATCTAACGCATACTTAACCTAGCTACGTCTTTACCACAGTGTCGCGCGCATGGAAGCTTCTGTTGTCGCTGGTCGGCGTTGAGGACGCAACGCGTCCTATTTTCCTCGAGATGTCGCCCAAGTGGAAGATGGAGGGCACAGTATGTTAATTATACGCTTCAGATTATTTGATTTTGCTACACTGTAAAGTTACAATATATTTTATTTATTAATTTGTTTTTGTATCTAATTAGCTAGAGCGAAGTATAGGTATTGTGGATTTCCGACATATCTTTCGTACATGGTTGTATTAGTACAACATGTACGTTTTAATTTATAAGATAATTATTGATGTAATTGGTTTCAATTTTTAAATACCTTGCTAATTTCGAATTATATGGTTAATTTCCATTTCCTATTCTATGGAGAACCGCGTAACCCTAACTCCTAACCATATTTTATAACATAGATATATATATATATATTATTAATAACTGCCCGTAACCAAACCAAGCCCAGCTACCACCTCCCTCCTCCCTCTCTTCTCTCTCGCTTCACGAAGCTTTTCGATTGCCGACTCGCACTCCCGTCGGTGGGCAATGGGTTAGGGTCTCGCAAAAGGCTTGGTGGACCGCTGGTGCGCCTACCCCCAGAAGCCGAACGCGGTGGCCCGGCCCACAACGCCAGCCCGCGTCAACAGTCCGCCTTCGCCGCTGGTCGCACCTCCCGCTTCCCGCGCTCCGACGGCAACACCGCAGCTACCTCCCTTGGCCGCCGCCCACGGGATGGAGGGATGGCAGATGCCCGCACCGCCTTCTGGCTATTTGCGCAGAGCCACGTGCGCGTTAATGCTTTTTGGATTGTCCAGGTGCAGAAGCTAGACCGATTTCGGCATTCGTGAAGCCGCCCACATGTGTAGAAGTTCTCAAGAAAGATTTCTCCGACAGCCACCTGTCGAGCTTTGACGCCGACTGGGCCCAAACGCCCCCATCCCATCCCCGCTCTTCTCTCCTCCTCTTAGCCGCACCACCAACACTTGACGCCATCATTATCTTCGTCGCCGTCACCTGCCACTACCTCTCCTCATCGGTTCCTTGCTGCATCAACACCGAGTCTGTTAGAGCCCTCAGGTCATCCTCCTCTCGGGTGAGCGAAGACTCTACCAATAGAGAAATTGGCAGCAATCATTATAGCGAGGTTCAACAGTTAAATTCGCTGACTCGAATGTACAGCGGCTCGAAATGGGTTTTGGATTCGACGCCGTGTATTCGAACAATGCGTCTGAATTAAGCATGGGAAGGCGAGGCTATTCGTCACCTCAATAATGCGAATACCTTGCCCTTAGTGGCAAGCACATGCGGATTAAGAAAGCGAACACGTGGTCCACTCGCTGGTTTCACTAAGAATAGACTCGCTATGCTGGTTTCGCCTTGTGGCACACTGCCTACGATTTGGTTTCGCCATATGGCCATGAACTCGTGAAAAAGAGCTCGGGTCACTGCCGGATAAATTTATGCCTGGAGCTTGAGTTGCTACGGCATAAACTCGCCTAGCTATGAGTTCGCTCGCAGTATGACTCACCTATGCTTAGCTAGTTCGCTGCCGGCATGGAACTAACCCACGGCTTGAGCTTCGATATACGGACAACTGCATAGAGTTTCACCTGTGGCACAGAAGGACTCGCCTGGGGAATAGCCACGCATTGATTGCCATATCAATGAGTTAGCGCTAATAGTCATACACACAATAAGGGAAATGAAGCGGAAGTGATACAACATCTCAAGGATCAAGAAAGCAGCCGAAGTTCATTGATATGTTATCTAGGACAATAATTTTGAACCAAAGTATACAACCTATTACATTTCAAACGAGTCGTAACATTACAATCAGAAAAAAGATTAGGACAGGGACACGTCGAATCTAACTCTATCCTACAAATTAATATTCATAGACAGGCTTAAAGGATGCAGCAATGAGTCTTGCCGTTGGCTATCTTTCGCATAGCATAACGCGAGCTTTGTCTATCTGCTATCCATGATCGACCCTTACACTCGAAAAAAGCGCCCATTCAGCGGCGCACTCCTGGACAAACAATCTAAGAGATACAGCCACTCCCTTGACAAGACATCCCATGCACGTTATCACTCTGAATGCGTTTAGGCCTCAAAGGATGCTGATTCCCCCCATCAGCAATACGGATCGTGCCTAAAGATATATATATATTTGAAAATTTTATATTTTTTTTGAATTTTTACTTGAGACATGTTTAATCATTGATTGTATGAGGTATATATAATTTTATATATATTTATAGATATTTAAAATCTCAAAAATCAAGTTTTATATGAGTAAACTATTTTTTAGCATATCAGTCGACACATCAGTCGACTGATGCCATCAGTCAACTGATATGTCGACTGACGTGCTCGCTGGTAAATGGGTTTGGATTCTTCTGCGGTTTTTGATTTGCTCTGGACCCGACCCGATTGCCTATTAATCCTAGCCGCTCACTCATTTTTTAGAACATCTCAACCGTTGGTTTTCCCCTTATACCCCAACCGTTGTTCTTCCCCAATTTTTCTTCAAACCTTTTTTTCCCCATCTCAGTTGACCGAAGCTTCGTCTCCATCGTCTTCTCCGACGATCGCCGCTCCTCCGTCTACTCCTGTGCTCTGAGCTCCACTCGAGGGCATAACTCTCCCTCCCTCTTTTGTTCTTCTTATTGCTCAGATCTAGAGTTTGTCTCAGTTAGGGTTTCAAGCTCTAGGAGTTCTTTTTTGTTATATAATCTTTCAATTTTGTCTATAATCATGAACCGAGGAAACAAACGTCCTAGAACTAGTCGAGTAAAGGCCTCATCCTCACAAGCTCCTGCTCCCACTCCTAGAACTCAAAATCCCCCTGAAGAATATTTACAATATTATGAAAATCAATTGATTTCTCCCAGTTTACTAGGGAAGTATCGTGGACTCTGTCAGTTAAAAATTTTTCCGAGTAGATTTGTAAATTACGAGGAGTGCAAGAATCTTAATATCGATACTATTCTTAAAGATGCCGGTTTGTTTCATCTTTTCGATTCTATTAATGTACCCCCATATTACCCTTACTTTGTGCAACTGTTTTATACGAATATGAACATCAACTCTGCTGACTCTCGTACTCCTTTCATTACATCCATTGTCAAGGGTCGACAAATATTTTTCACCGCAAATGAACTTGCAGAAATTCTTGGGATACCTAGGGAAGATACCCTCCTAGGTGATATTGAGTTTGATGATCCTACCATCGACTCTCTTGTTATCCTTCCTGGGAAGCATTTCCCTCTTGATTTTCATAACACCATTTTCCTTGCCAAGGTCTTAGGGAGAATCCTTAGCTATAACTTAATTCCCAAAACAGGGGGTTATGACCACTACTCCCAAGACCTTTCCAATGCTATCTATGCCATCATTTGTAATAGGGTTGTTCTAGGGGGGAAGTTATCTTCAACTTTATGGCCTCCACCCACACAAAATTCCTTCCTTTTAGGGCCATTCTCACTACTATTTTCAAACATTTCAATGTCGATCTCTTTGGGGAACCATCTTTCAAGATCAGACCTTTTATTGACGCTGCCGCTTTGAAACGCATGGGTATTCTAGCTACCCAATATGCTCTTGATAAGCTTTCCTCTCCTGAGCTTCCACCTCTTGAGCCAGCAGGATCACCTGAGTCTTCTTCTTCTGATTCATCTTATTGGACTCCTCACCATTCCCCTTCTGCTTCCTCTCATATGCCTGACTTCTTGGACCGTCGTATAGACAGCTTAGAGGAGAGAGTTTATGGGCGCTTGAGCGACCATGAGCGTAGGCAGGAGGAGATTCGTGTCGAGATGATTGGCAGAGTAGATGGTCTGGGGTGTCAGCTTTCTGATACCCTCAATTTGTTACAGCCATCCACTCCCTCTCCGGGTCCTGGACCATCATCCTCGTGATGCAGATCTTATATTTTTGTTTTTATGTACTTAACTTTTGGTTTGAAAAACATTTTGATGCAATAACTTTGATATGTAGTTTGTTTTGTATTTGTATGCACTACGGTTGGTATGGCACTATTATACTATGTGTAAGGACCATGAAATTTTGATACTAGTTAAAATAATTTTTTGGTATTTTAAAATATGTAATTATTATTTTTAAAAGTGTATTTTTATTTTTCTCGATTTCCTATAAATTTCTATGATTTAAAAATCTGATTATATATTTATTTAAATGATTTTGATATTTATAAATTTATTTTGTGCGGTAAAAATTTGTAGAATTAATTTGCTGTATTAACGGTACTATTACGTAATATTTTAAATAATATATTGTATTATTAATATTATTACAAATTATTTCATATAATACATGGTATTATTAATTACATGTTTTTGGTATAATTTATTGTATTATTTCTACTGTTACATATTATCTGTCGTATTAGTATAAGTAGTACGTTTTACTGTGTATATAATTATCCCATAATTATTTGATTCTAAATGTAAGTAAATATATTTTATTTATTAATTATTTTTGTTTAATTGTAGAATATAGGTATATTTCGACTATTTCGTATCAACTGTTGTATTAGTACAACATGTACGTTTTTAATTATAGATAATTATTATGTAATTGGTTTAATTTTTAAATACCTGTAATTGATTATTTTAATTATTTTAACCCTAACCCTAACCCTAACCATATTATATATATATATATATATATAGCAATCGTCGTCGTCGTTGTCAGAGACGGACGTCAGACCCGCGCCGGCAAACGGGGTGGCCACCCCTATTTGAGCGTGAGCGTGTTGGCGAGGTTCAGGCTGGCGAGGTTGACCCGTCAGGCGAGATTGGTACAGTGTGCGTGCGCCTGTCTGGCGAGATGTTGCTTCGCCTTTCTGGCGAACTTAGGCCATCAGGCGAGATTGGTGAAGTCCACTTGTTTGACGAAGACCTCTTGAACTGCAGAGTTCTCCAGGTGCCCTTGGTTCGCAAAAATTGAACACCTTGCTCACAGAGTGGGGCTCGCCTAAACTACTAGGCTCGTCCGATTTGAGCTCCCCGCGTCGCTCCTCCAACTCTGACGAGCCGCCAGCTTCCACTGCCAGCCCCCTGAACCCACGCCTCAGCCCCAAAACTGAGAACGCTGCTGCCCTAACCTCCGCAGTCGCCCCCGCCTGCCCGCGGATCCGTAGTCTCGTACGGCGACGTCAATTCGTTCAATAAATCCCCGAGGCAAGATCCCGCTTGCTCAGAACTATTTTTCTATTTATTATAAATTATCTGCAATTTTAGATCTGTTAATATTTATCTGCGTGGATTTGATGAATAATTTTTAATGGATAGTAATTATAGGATAAATAGTATTTTTAGGACAAATATAATAAATTAAAGAATTTATTTTGAATAACAAGGAAGGAATTTATTTTAGAATGATGAATGTTTTCAAAGAAGTTATTTTGGTAAAAGTTTATTTTTGTGTTATAACCGTGTGATTGATAGTTGTAGAACACGACATTTCATGTACATTGACACCGACATGTTGACACTCTTATTTATACTCATTCATTGTCATATATGCATAGCTGATTCATCGCTAGTCTATATAATCATGTTCATAATATGATTTGCATAAAATAGTTATATTTATTTATTATTTCTTGTTTTGTTGATAACCGTTAGTAGTTCATGTCCTCAGTGGCCTAGCGTGTCGTGTACAGGACCTAGATACCTGTGTTTGTTGACTTAGAAAAGCGAGAAGAATTGAGATGGGGAATTCCTGGTTTAGGTGATCGGATGTGATTGTTGATTATTCCAGGCTCGCACCAACGATATTCCTGTGTAGCGTTAGGGTGGGTCTGAGGTGCAGTGATATGTGATTTCTGATTATTTCCAGGCTCGCACCAACGATATTCCTGTGTAGCGTTGGGTTGGGTCTGAGGTGATGTGATATTGTGATTGTTGATTATTTCTAGGCTCACACCAATGAAATTCCTGTGTAGCACTGGGGTGGGTCTGAGGGGGCACTGAACCGTTACGTGTGGATGATTTGTGAACAACCGGTTATTCGTGAATATGAGTTTTGACTATATGTGAGAGGTAGACCAGTGACCTGTATAGGATGGCTAGTTGCAAGACTCGTTTCTTGGCTAGGTATGAGTTCTTGTAAGATATAGGCCAGTTGTGTTTCTTTTCATACATAGATCGGGATTAATATTTAATTATTTACAATTCAAGACATATGGTATATACATGATGGTTTCCTTGTTTGGATTATTTCGCTCGACGTACTACGTCTCTTGTTGTAGATTTTTAAGTATTAATTCCATCTATTGTATGATCTTGTTGCTTGGATGATTAGACTGATCTAGTTGCATGACCTCGTTACCTGATCGATTTTGGATGCTTTATGTTATCATGATTTAGTAGTGTTTTCATGTTGATTTGTGGATTTCAGTTGTACGTTCTTTTGTTGTTTCTGTTATCGTATCGTTTTTCGCATTGGATTTCCGTTCGTTCTATTTTTCTTTGTGGGGTCGGGTCTTGCCGTGCGCCATGCACCTGACGTACACCTATTTTCTCCGGTGTACGTTACACTTAGAGGAAGAACATGTTCAGCTGGGAAATCATCAGGAGCCAGAGGATTCTCAGCAGGAGTGCCTAGCGGATGGAGCAGAAGAAGAAGCCAAAGTTTAGTTATTGGTCCTCAGTTTTCTTTTGTACTACATTCCATTTCTATTTGATCAGTGTATTTTGTATCTCTTTAGTATTCATTTGTTCAGATTTGTATAAGGGCATGTTTGACCCGTATTTTATGTCTCGGATGTTATCCTATTTGTGATATGATATTTCCTTGTTCTGGGTTGTCTTTATATTCTTGCTATTGTGATCGGGGACCTATGACTTTGCATTGTTTTTATTTCCAGACGCTTAGCGTATTAGATTGAGAAGACGGGGTCTAGCACTTATCTCTCCTCAGTCTAATACGTCGCGGGCTTGCTCGCGTCCCGATTCCCCGATATTTTGGGAAGCGGGGCGTGACACTATGTGTTTTGGCTTGATATGTGGTGAACTTGAGTGAGTTGTTGTAAACTCATAATTTTGGCTTATACACATATCCATGTTCATCTCTTTTTGCCTCTGTGAAAATATGTGGATGTGGTTGTTGTTATATTCAATGTATTCCTGTTTCACAACCATTATCTGTTAAGGCTAACCATTCTTACAGGCTTTTAAATAGGGGGAGAATCCTTATGTTTTTTTTATATATCTCACCTGTGCTTATATGTAGGGGGAGGTTCTAGCTCACGTTATGTTAATTTTCCCCATTTTTGATGTTACCAAAGGGGGAGAAAATTGTGAGTATATAGTATTTAATTTAAATTGGTTTATTGACTTTTTGTGCATATTGGTAAATTGTTTGTTATCATCAAAAAGGGGGAGATTGTTGGGTCCTCTTGTTTTGATAATGATTTAACAATCAATTTACGACTAATATTGGTTTTAGTATTTTGTTTTGTGTTGTTTAGTATATACATGTATATTCAAGAATTTGAGCAAAATTGATATATTGAAGTCATGCATAACAATTCAATCCATTCAAGTCCAAGATTCAGGAGAATCATTCTTGGTATACTTAGTATAGGATTATATTATGTGTGCTAATTCTATAAGCTCAAATATACACACACATTACTTCTTTCTTTCTTTGAATTTTCATGAAAATAGGTGTTTTTATGCAAAATATATTCAAATATGTTTTGGACTATACAAACCTTGTTTACACCTTTTATTATGTCCATAAAAACATTACACAAGTTTTCAAAACTTGATTTGAGCCAAATGTTAATATCAACATTTTTGAAAAACATGTATTTTTACACTTTTGAATATTTCTGAGTTTTTACAAATGGTAAGAGCAATTTGAAAAATTCTTTTCCACCATGTTCATATTCATGATTATAAACTTTTTTCAAAGTTTTATATTTTTTGGAATTTATTTGCTATTTTTTATAGAGCCTTGAAACTCACTTTTAAAAATCAATTCAAGCTGATAACTGATTATCAGTCGACTGATCAGTCGACTGATGACATCAGTTGACTGATCAGTCAACTGACGAAAGTGCCAACAATTGCCATTTTGCTCTCTGTTGTATTTTGGTCGACTGACCAGTCGACTGATGAGGTCATCAATCGACTGATAAGATCGTCAGTCGACTGATGCATTCCGTTAGTCGACTGATCAGCTCCAACGGCTATATTTCCAGCCTTTTGTAGTTTTGTCTTTTTACTGGTTTTGCTTGTGTTTTGTGCCTTGGTTTTTCATCCTATATATACCCCTATTGTTCTCATCAGGAGTATTAACAAAGAGGGTTTATAACAAGAGTTTGAAAGTGTTTAAAGTTTGTTTTAAAGTTTCTAAGTTTGAGTTTACAAAGAGGAGGCTTGCACTTTCAATTGAGGAATTCATCCTCAATCTTCTTCAACCTCTATTGTGTTTATAGAGAAGTTTTCCTAACTCTATTCTCTAACAATTCATTTTGACTTTCATATTATCATTTATTGCTAGTTTGCTAATTGAGTTGGATTTCGTTTATACTCACATTCTCACACACACCCTATTTGAGCTTGTAGCATTTCATACATCGTATATTAGGTTGTGGGTTTGTGATTTGTGAGATTGAGCTTACATTGAGTTCTCATTCAATTAGAGAATATTTTATTGTAATTGAGCATTATTGTGAGTTACACATTGTATTACACTTGTATACCGAGAGGAGTGGTTGGTGAGAGACGGGGTCAATTCCAAGAGGAGTGGCATCGCTTGTAAAGCCTATAGAGAGGTTGTAAATCTGAGCACTTGAGGAAGAGGATATGGGCTAGGCCAACACTTAGAGGGTGTAGAGTATGATTGCAAGTGTGTAGTTGTAAAGTTTTCGGTGAACTAGAAAACCATATTGTGAGGTATAAACGTTATTCAGGTGAGTGTAGAAAACCCGGTTGTGGTAGTGGATTTCTCCCTAGGGGTGGGGAGCAGAGACGTAGGACTGAAGGTCCGAACTCCTTGATCATATCTTGTGTTTGTGCTTGTCCTTTGTGCACTATCAAGTGTTTATTTACTCTTTTTCATATATCCGTACATATATCAATTTGAATATCTATATTGTTAGGATATATTTGTTAATAAGTTTTAGTCAGATATATCCGTACATATATCAATTTGAATATCTATATTGTTAGGATATATTTGTTAATAAGTTTTAGTCAGCATTAATATCTAATAAGATTAGCAATAACTCTATATTGTTAGGATATATTTGTTAATAAGTTTTAGTCAGCATTAATATCTAATAAGATTAGCAATAACACTATTCACCTCCCCTTTAGGTCCTAACAGGTTTTATTTTTTTCGTTCCTTATTTTTCTATCAATTTTATTTTGTTAGTTAATTGCATGAGTATACCATCTAAACTCTTATATTATATTCACTGCTGAGATTATACTTGTGAGTAGAGAGCAACTGAACGTGTGACTGTTGCATATCTGATATTGATTTTAGAACTTGCAAAATGATAATGAATACGGTGGTTTTATTATTTAAGATTGGAATTGTTCATGATTATTGATGAAAATCTTATTAAAACCCATCTATCACATTAATCATTTTGAATTTAATATCCTACCGAAGATCATTATTTTTGGCAAAACGGTACGTTATTCGATTTCGATTGTTGATTCCGACATGGTCCCTCCCCTGTTCCGCATCATTTTTGGTGAAACAATGCGTTATTCAATTTTTAGCGAAACGGGTATACGAGTATAAATTTTTACCTAACTTTGTCATAAAGTTCCTGGAGGATATTACCCATAATATTCTTAAGGATAACCCGGCCGACTCCAACGAGTATACTAGTATAAACTGTTTCCTACTTTTGTCGGGAAATTCCTGGAGGATATTACCCATAGTATTCTTATGGATAACCCGGCCGACTCCAATGGGTATATGAGTATAAACTGTTTCCTAACTTTGTCGGGAAGTTCTTGGAGGATATTACCCATAGTATTCTTAAGGATAACCCGGCCGACTCTAATGGGTATACGAGTATAAATTGTTTCCTACCTCTGACGGGAAGTTACTGGAGAAAACTCCTATGGATAACTCGACATCCTCCAACCAGTGTACGAGGCTAAACTGCTCCCTTTCCTCCAACCGGTGCATGAGGCTAAACTTCTCCTTTTTCTCCAACCAGTGCATGACGTGAAACTACCCCTTTCCTCCAACCGGTTCACGAGGTAAAGCTGTTCCTTTCCTCCAACCGGTGCACGAGGCTAAACTGCTCCATTTCCTCTAACCGGTATATGAGGTAAAACTACCCCTTTACTCTGATAAGCATACGAGTATAAACTGCTGCTCCTTTCCTCCAACTGGTGTACGAGGTGAAACTGCTTCCTATCCTCTAACCGGTGCATGAGGTGAAACTGCTTCTTATCCTCCAACTGGTGCACGAGGCTAAACTGCTCCTACACTCTGACTGGTATACGGGGTTAAACTGCTCCCTACGCTCTTAATCCAAACGTCTCAAATGGCTAAGGATAGAGGAGAAATATTAGCATTTAGCCTAAGAGAAACTCCTCTACAACTTACCATGCTAAGGGCAAGAGCATGGCTAGTCCAACTCAAATAGAAGTTAGTAAAGAAAAATCAAGTATGTTGATAGCTAAGGGTTTGCTCAAAATCCTAGATGGGGATCATCAACTACGAGTGAAGAGGTCAATTTCACTGAACTCGTTGGAAGGTTCCTCACTCCGTCGGAGCAATGATCACTTTGCAGGTCTTCAAATCTAAAGTGTTCCAGACCCCATGCGGTCGGATTCAGGTCTGAAAACTTTGGAGGGGGTTCTGTAGGCAATAAAAATTGCCTTCAATCCCTATCAGAGAAGTTCAGAACAAGACTGCTAAAACCTCACCCGAAATAGAAAAAAGGGGAAACGCTGATATCTCTCAAACCGGAAGGAATTTAGCAAAATGAATGGAGGAAAACCAAACCCTTTGGGTTGGTTTGGTCGGCTCCATCTCGTCGGGATAGGTAATTTTTATATATAATTCATCAAATTCTGACTTACGGTTTGAAAGTTATGACCTGTTCTTCATAGCATGTTCTGGAGCTCACCTGCAAAGGAGTTTAGCTCGCCTAAATAAGGCTGGATCACCTACATAGCCTCACCTGACAATTAGATGCTCGCTTGCACGGTTGAAGCTCGCCTGCATGCTTTAAGTTCGCCTACATAAGGCAAGCTCGCGCGATGGCTGGAAGCTTGCCTACATAAGGATAGCTCGGCCGATAGTTGGAAGCTCGCTTGTATGACCTAAGCTTGCCTGCACGTTTGAATCTAGCCTACTTGCTTGAAGCTCGCACGATAGCTAAAGCTCGCCTGCATAAGGCAAGCTCGCCCGACAGCTTGAAGCTCACCCACACAAGGAAAGCTTGCCCGACAGCTTGACCCTCGCCTACATGAGCCAAGCCAGCTTGCAGGGTCGCCAGCCCGCCTGTAGGGTCACCAACTCGCCTACAACATCACCGACTCGCCTGCATTCTCTAGCTCGCCTAGTGCAGAATTGCGAACTCGCCTGAAGGATGGTCAAGCTCGTCAGCCGTCCACTTGAGGTATAGGAGTGGTCACATTAGTGGTCACATCCCATGTTTTAAGGGAGAGAGTATGGTACTTCTTGTCCCATCAGTGGTCACATCATATAAATTATATGCTTATCTTGAGTGGTTTGATAGGTTATGCTTATGAATTCTAGAATTACTATTTAGTTGTTATTCTTTTCATGAATATTATTTTTTCTTAGATGATAATTTGATAGGTTATACTTTTCTTGAGTGGTTTAATAGTCTATGCTTAATAAATCTAAAGTAAAATATGATATAAAGAGGGTTATACTTTTCTTGAGTGGTTTAATAGTCTATGCTTAATAAATCTAAAGTAAAATATGATATAAAGAGAATAGTTCATAATTTATAATTGAAACTAAAGTAAAATATGATATAAAGAGAATAGTTCATAATTTATAATTGAAATTAGCTAGTGGATTCAACTGTAGATTCCTCATATTTCTCATTGAAACTTCCATCTTCACTTTCTTGAGTTTTCTTTCTCTCTCCTCAAATTTCATTATTCATAATCATAACACTCATCATATCTTCCCCAATCATATTCAACCATCACTCCTAATTGTCACGCACATGACATAAGAACTGATTTTAATTATCTCTTACAACACCTTCCTCGTGGGATCGATAACTTTTATACTATAACTTGATTGGTTGTGCACTTGTAACTTTTGGACATCATTTAGACCCCATCAAAGCTCAACAATAGTTGTTTATTTTCAGACTCTAGAGATTGTGATTTTACTTTGTAGAGGTTGAGTTTCATAGAGAGATTTTATTTGACCCTTGTATTGAGACTTATTTCAGATTCAGAGTTATTTTATTTCAGTTGGGCCCTTATGATGATTTTTATACACTTCTTCTGTGCATATTCTGTTCATTGTACTACTTTATTATTCTTTACCTATTTTGTACCTTCACTTATTTGTTGATTCTACTAGAGAGATAGTAACTGTGATGCTGAAACATGTTATTACACGGTGTTGGTGCATGGCAGGTTTGACATTCTGAGATTCACCTTAGACTGCAGCCTTGTGTGAACCTTGGGGCGTCACAATATATGAGATCATTTTTTCTTTTATAAGTTATCCTTTTAGTTTAATGAGAGTATTGCAATAACAAAATTAAAATGTATTTACCATCATACACTTTCAAGCTATGAGGTTGTGGCCTGGACAATGCATCTTGCAGGATCCTATAATCATTTGTTGAACCCTCCCATCCTGCTAATATGTATGTGAATAGCTTGTTAGGTGTACAGGTTGCAAGACTATTTTGGGTAACTCCTTTACGACCTTGGAATCGTGCAATAAGTCTAGCAGGTAACATGGCATCAATATGTGTGTTATCTATCATACCAATGCAATCCTATAACATAAATGAAATTACTAAGTTAACATAAAATTGTATTTATTACTTGAAATATTATTAGTTCTTTAAGTAAAATGATTTACCTTGAAATATGGGTAGTAATTAGGATTGTTAAGGATCTCTTGGAGCACTTCATTAGGTTCTTGTCTCAGATATCTTCCACGTAAGTAGGAAATAGCTTGTAGAACTTTGTTGAAGTATCGACTAACAATCTCCCCAGATCTAATAAATTGCGACCACAAAATATGATTTTTTTTATTTTGTGACCTAATATATTTAATGTCATAGCAAGCTGCTCCTCTACTGTAACATGATGTGATTCCTTTAGTAGATCTTTTTTTCTCATGATCTTTGCAAGCTTCGTAAATGCCCCACTATGCATTCTAACGTAGTTTAGACAACTATCACTAAACCCCTAATATATATGGTTCAAATATTCAATTCTTTGATCATTTTGCATTCTTTTTTCCAAATTTGGACCATTACGTATGGATCTACATCTACATTGCATTCTCCTCAAAAAGGTAAATACTATGAGCATAATAAAAAATGCAGCCCCTGAACACATTTTCATTACAGTTTCTTCATCAACTCCATCACCATCCATCTACAATACCAAATTTATGTTACTAATTTTGAAAAATATAAAGTAATTTTACTTGTAATATTTCAAATTTAGCAATTAATCTATAAAAACTCATCACTCAAGCTAAAATGAAATAATATATAAATATTAACTCTAAAACAGTAACATACTAAATTCTTTAACTGTGACACCCATGGTTTCACACATGACTGTAGTCCAAGATGAACCCAAAGATGTCAAATCTGCCATGCACCCTCCACTGTACATAAATATGTGTCGCTGTCATAATTACTATCACTCTAGCAGAAACAAAGTATAAAATAGAGAGGGTACAAGTAGATACAATAAAGGATAAAAATATATGGAACATAATGTAGAGAAAAGACATCCAACAGTATTATTATGTTCCAACAGAAGAAAAGAAAAAACATCAGAGAAACTAAAATAAGTGTTGGATATCTTGACCCCAAGATATGTTTGTTTTGATGATAACAAATATTATATGTTATGTATATTATGAGCTAACATTTGTTTTGCAGTATCAGAGCAAAATCAACAATTATATTCAAAGAGATATTCAAGACATAAGATGAGTTCAAGGCAACATGAAGCAAAGAAGAAGATATGCTTAATTGTCAAAATGTAATTTTACATTTTATTTGCTTAGAAATATTGTACAAGCCTTGATCACTCATACACATACACACACATAAAGTTTAGAATACACTAACACATGCTTAGTGTGTAATTAATAATAAAACCCCCTATGTTAACCATTAGAATTTATAGATAAATAATAAGTCTCAAAATACTTCATATATCTCATATTAACCCCTTAGTAATCGACCAATAGGAATAGTAGTCGACTACTCAAAGCCTTGATCAAAATAAAAGATTCTGTCATTTACAATGTAGTCGACTAATACATATAGTAGTCAACTAATAAAGACTTAGACAGAATTCCAGAATATGTCAAATTATAGTGTAGTCTACTACTAGGTATTATAGTTGACTACTTAGTGACAGTTCAGAATTTCCAAAACTTCTAGTTTACAGATTAGTCGACTAGTCACCTTTGTAGTTGACTACTAAGAAATATTCTGACTTCACAGAGTCTATTTAGACTCGGTGTAGTCGACTACTAAGACTTGTAGTCGACTACAGAGATAGTTTTTTTGACTGTTTGAGTTTTGAATACATGACTGTTTATAGTCGTTTTAAGATGTTAATTGGGTTTAAAAACTTGTCTTTTGAAAGGCTATAAATAGGGTAAAACGTCAGAAAACATAAGAATCATCATTTTCACTTGTAAGATTCATATATTGTGCAAATTAACTCTCAAGTTTCTAGTTTTCCGTTATAAGTTTCAGAAAAAGAGAGTTTCAAGATATTGCATTTGTTCCTATCATTCTTAGAGATTGTTTAGGAAATATTCAGAGAGTCTTAAAGATTCATAAGTCACTGTTACACTTTCACATCCACATCAAGGCTTATAGGATTGGATTTGTATTCTTGCTTCAAGGAAGGTTTCTCTTGGGTTTGAGAGGGTTGATCTCTTGGTCTAGAGATCAGTGTGCAATTGGCATGGTCTTGTCAATTGGGGTTGCAATTTGCATGGTCTTGCAAATTAGTCAGGTTTACTTTTGATTTTGTAAGGTTTTAAAATCATAGTGGAAATCTTAAGCAGAATTTTCTTGGGGACTGGATATACACCGGGGAGGTGGAACCAGTATATATGCTTGTATTTGTGATGTTCATTTTCTGAGATTGTTGCCATTTTTTCTTGCACTTTATAACACATCTTGCAAACTCTTTAAATAATACTAATCAATGCTCTCTAGTGTTTTAGTGTATGCTTTCGCAGATTCTACTATTTAATTAAGAGATTAGTGCCCACACTTGAGATCCTACACTTGGTATCAGAGCAAGGTGAAAGATGGTATCGTAAAGTACAACAAATATATTACAATTCAAAGAGGGACATTCCACACAGCGACCACCTCTCTTTGACGGCAACTATTAGAAGTATCGAATGAAGACCTATCTCCAATATCTTAGCTACGAACTATAGAATATTGTAGAGACGGAATGTACAAAGCCTACCACTCCTTACACCAAATGGACGGTTGTTCAAAGGACAAATATAAATTTGGACTCTAAGGCGATGAATGCACTGTTTTGTGCCCTGGACAAGAACGAACTCAACCGCGTCTATTTTCACTTAAGCCCATAAAATTTGGCATACATTAGAGGTAACTCACTGAGGTACAAATAAAGTTAAAAAATCTAAAATCTCTGTTCTTGTTCATAGGTTTGAGTTATTCAAAAAGAAAGAACATGAGACGATCACTAAAATGATCACAATATTCACCAACATCACCAATTCTCTAATTGGTCTTGTAAAAGAATACACACAATTGGAGATGGTGATAAAAGTTCTTCGTGCACTTACACCGGAATGGGAGAAAAAGACGACCGTAATTGAAGAAGCCAATGATCTCTCAACACTCACTCTAGAAGATCTCGTCGGAAATTTAATGGCATATGAAGTACAACTTCAAGATAGAAGGGAGAGAGAACAACCAGAGAAAAAAGTCATTGCTTTAAATGCATCTACCGACAACGAAGAATCATATGAAGATGATGAAGACATTGACTATCTCTTAAGAAAACTCAAAAAATTCCTTATACAAAGTAAGTATAAAAGGATTAAAGATACTAACAATAATTTTATTTCTTATGAATAATAAACCAGGACACATGAAGAAGGATTGTCCTCTTCTAAAGTCAAATTCAAAGTCTACAAACTTCAACAAGTTACAAAATAAGAAGAAAAAGGCTTTGGCAATGACATGGGATGATAGCTCTTCTGAAGAAGAAGAAGAACAAAAATAGGAACCCGCTCACATGTGCTTCATGGCGCAAGAAGATGAGGTATGCAATAATCTTGATAATGAAGAATTATTAGAAGCATTCAATGAACTCTATGTTAGATTTAAGGATTTGAAGTCTAATTTTAAGTTATTGAAAAATAAAAATGAAAGATTAAACTTAGAATTAGTGACTTCAAATTCTTCACAAGTTGAAAAATTGAATGAACTAATTAATAATTTATTTTCTGAAAATAAATAATTGACTGATGGTAATATTTATCTAAAATCTGAATGTGATTGTAGGCATGTAAAATTGCTTATAAGTCCCTTGGCATAGCTCGGCGCGGTGATTCAACAAACCATCGAGTGACGAGGCGACGAGGTCAACGAATCGCACGCGAGCAACGGAATGCATCCATTCGCGTGCGGAATCAAGCCAACGGTTCGGGGAGTCAACGAGTCATCCAAACAAGAGCGGACTCGGATGAATCGAACTCAGAAGTGGATTTACTGCCAAGTCAGGGATCGGATTTACTACCAAATCAGGTCAACAAATCGAGTCCAAACAAATCAACCGCACAACCGAATCATGGACAAAACGGGAACAAACGACAAAACAACGGAACCCAAACACCCTGAGGGGATCGGCCGAAACCGAGCCACTTTCAGGGGTCGGTGGCGAGCCACCCCAGGGTGCTCGGCCAAGACGGAGCCACCCTTGAGGTGGCTCCGGTGGTCGAACACCCCCAGGGTGTCGGGCATAGCCGAGGCACCAGGGTGGCCGCATTGTGGTGACGTCCACTCAGCCTATAATTTAAAAAAGATATGTCTAGGTAAGATCTGGGTGCATATAAATAGGCCAGGTGTTCATTTAATAAGGTTGGATTTTTGAGTGCGAAGCCTTCTGGATTGAAGACTCAGATTCTGAAAAGATTCAAACTTTAGGATTTGCGGGCTGCTCATAAGATCTGGTCTCGCGATCGTCACCGCCAAATCAGCAAGAGTTCGAGATGGATGGAATCTCAGATCTATAGAGGCAACTCCCGGATCAAAGCTTGGGCCTTTGATTCCCGAATTTGTTGGGCGCTGTTTCATTGGTGAAGCAATCCCCCCGCTATTATTTTTCGGAGAAATAATTCCCGTACTGCGTAGATCTCGACGCAGTGCTAGTGCCGCGGTGGTCCACGTAAACCCCGGCGCAGGGAAGAACCCACAAATAAGCGAGCGAACCGGCAAAACCGGACTCGTGATTTGTTCACAAATCATAGGATTAGAAAAGTTTGTAAATTCTTTTATTTTTGTTTTGGATTTTCCATTCTAGACAGGATCTTATAAAACGACCGATTTTTTGTAATTCAAAAGCTGTATTTAAGATGACAGTGGATCAATTGAAGAAGAGACCACCGATTTTTCCGTGAACCAATCTGGCGACAAATGGGAGCGCCGGATCTTGCTGTCGAGATCGTGAGCGGGTCGCAGCCGGCGATCACTCAATTCGGATGTGAGGAGGTCGGAATAGGATTGACTCAACAGAGTTGAGGAATAGCTTGTGCACATTCGGATCAAACCCCCCCTCCCCCCCCCGCCCGCCCCGCATAGTCAAGGGAAGTCCAAGTCTCCTCTAGGAGAAAAACTCGTTGTGTGAAGAGTTGAAAACACTAAACAAATCTCACCCTGATTGTGATGCAAATGTAAGCATCGGGTGAGATTCTCAATTTCCAACTAAGGCATGATTAATGGGCCAACCTTTCTGCCGGCATGAACGGGTGGTGCCTCTCGAAGAGAGACCGCGCCAAAGGCAACGTCAACGTGACTTGCAAAGAATTGCGGTCAATAGGTGATGGAGTGCTAACAGACGGAGTCGTACCAGCGCGGATCTGACGATAAGAGGCAAACAGCCTCAACAACTGAAGAATGGCGGTTCCTCCAAGCCGCCGACGAACGAATGGATCCGGGTCAAACGGAACCGTTCAACACTCGAAGAGCGCATCTGCAAACGCCGCGCACTATCAGCGCAGGCGCGGGCTCAAGCCAAAGAAGCCCGCAGGAGATTGCAGAAGGATGTGGCCAAGAAGCCGCCACTAACCCGCCAAGTATGGAGGCCGAAGCAGCCTCCAACAAAATTTCAACCACCGGCGAATCAATCCAGACCACCGATGATTTCCACAACTGTTCCGGGAGATCCCGCAGGACCATCCCAGAAAAGGAAGTCAGTCTTGGAGCGCCTCGGTCCACTTCCCGAGGTGCGAAGCAAAGCTCCAATTCAAGGACGTTTGGGCCCACTAAGAAAGCCCCGAACGAATCAACATGCTGGGGGTCGTGGCACCCAAGCGCACTACTTTGCGCATCGAAGTTCAGGAGCCCGTTGAGAATTCACGCCCACAAAGGCGCGTTTCGAGGCGCGTGACTCTCGAAAGTCTGAAGAAGGTAATTCGCTCTCAGAAGGAAACGTTATCGTCTGATGATGATTACGTTATACCTGAGAAATCGTGCCAACGCACGATAGGTTGCTCCGACTTTCAAACGGACGAGCTGTACTATCGTGCTGGGGGTACGAGCAAAGCCAGAAAGAGGAGTCCTCGAAGGCTAGAAACTCAGTGTCCTTGTTCAAAGCTCATTCGGGCGGTACTGTCTGAGTACAACTGTGTCAAGGCAGTCCCCGAACGAATTTCAGTGTTCGAAAGGCTTAGTTCCGAAATGCCAAGACCAAGGTCTAGGCGCTTCCGACAAAGAAGAAGGGTAATTGAAGATGGAGAATTTCCGAGGGTCACCGCCAATATGACCAGCAAAAGGGCATCGACAAGGGATAATCCCGAGTCAATTCCACCGATACCCCAGTATCTAACTCGTCTAAGGTCTGGAGCCATCATACGAGGAACTTATTGTAGGGTTCAGACAAGATTACCATCAGAAGATGAAGAATCGGATTCCTGCTCTGCTGTCGCATCAGACAATATGGTGTCCAGCGAAGGACAACCCCGCGAGCCATTCATGATAAGCGCGGAACAAGTGGCCAAGATGCTCGAAGAAGCCATGGCTAAACAACAGGAGAGCTTCAGGTTCGAAATGCAGATGTCCATGCAGAGTATGAGAGAAATGCATGAGCAACAAATTCAGGCACTGACGAACTAGCAAGGTGAACCAAGCCGCCGTAACCAGGTCGTTCAGGAAGAGGAGCACACGGATACGGATGAAGCTCACAATGCCAATAATCCTCCCGTTAATGCAGGGGGTGGTAATGAGGATGCTAGTCGTAATGCCACACTTCCGCCTCAGAATCGTGCTAACAATCAATGCAGGGGGTGGTGACGAGGATGCCAACGAAGATACAAGTGAAGACTTGAAGATCAAAGATCTCGAGAGCAAAATCAACACATTGATCTCCGCTCAAGAGACGAAGAAAACAGGCATTCCCTGTCCATACCCAAGAGAGTGGGAATCGATCCCATATACGGCGAAGTTCAACCTAATTAACTTCACGCCGTTTGATGGGAAGGGTTCGCCCACTCAGCATGTGATTTATTTCAAATCACACCTGGGGGTAATTTCTGGCAATGAGCCTCTGATGGTGCGGTCATTCGTCGGCACTCTTCGCGGAGCCGCCTTCGATTGGTATCGCCACCTCAAGCCAGGTAGCATGAACAGCTGGGACGATATGGAAACCATGTTCCTCACCAATTTCTTCGACGACGACACCGAGATATCTATCGGATCATTGCTCGATGAGAAGCAGAAAGACGGGGAGTTAGTCGACACCTTCGTCAAGAGGTTCCGGAACAAGGCGATGAACTGTCGGGACCCGATCACTGAGGAGTTCATCCTCCAGACTTGCCACAACAACCTTGCATTGGATGTGTTGGAAGCGATGGGAACAGCACCGTTTGACACTTGGAAAGACTTGAACGTGCGCGGGGAACAAGCCGAACGCTTCCTCCGAAGGAAGAAAGCCGAAAGGAGCCGACCGACGGCTAATCCGCTCAACTCAAACTTCGCTTCTCGTGGTAAGGGAAAGGCACCTGCAACTGCTGATGGTGCTAATCAAACGTCACAACAGCAATCCCGAATGCAGCAAAAGACTTCGGGTCCAAGACTCCAAAAAGAGTACTCTTTCAAGGACGAAGACGTTCCAACCATCTTCGAATCCCTCCTTGGAAGCAACAAGATCAAGCTACCACCTATCACAAATCAGGAGGAAGCTGACAATACTACGGACCCAAAGTACTGTGCATACCACAGGAGGGTCGTTCATCCCACCAATGTTTGCTTTGCTCTCAAGAATAGCATTCAGACCTTGGTTGAAGCCGGCGTTATATCGCTCAATTAAGTCGAGACTCCAAAGAGTATACGAGTATAAACTGTTTCTCAATCCTCCAACAGGTGCAAGAGGTTAAACTGCTTCCTTACATACTCCAACAGATATATGAGTCTAAACTGTTTCCTTTCTTTCACGGGAAGTTCCTGGAGAATACCATGCTTGATATTCTTAAGGATAACCCAGACACCCAACTGAGTACAATACCATACCCAGTTTTACAAAGAAAGCTGGGGGTAGATAGTTCATGTAACGGGAAGTTCCCAAAAGAAATCCATATAGTGTATTCTTAGGGATAATCCGGTTACCACAGCAAGATGATGAATAAGAAACTCCCATTCAAATTCTCACCGCGTCTGTGCACTCAACACTCTCCCCCTCTTGATTCCCCCAATGAACGAGAGGTCCACAAATCGAGCGATCAAACCTTCCTACAGTTAGGGTCACCTCAAACTCTGTCACCTGGTCAAACCTTCCTACAGTTAGGACCACAGGCAAAATCCCCCTCTCGATTCCCCTAATGAACGAGAGGTCCACAAATCGAGCGATCAAACCTTCCTACAGTTAGGATCGTCTCAAACCTTCCAATTGGTCAAACCTTCCTACAGTTAGGACCACAGTTAGAATCCCCTCTCGATTCCTCCAATGAACGAGAGGTCCACTTTCAAATCAAGTGATCAAATCTTCCTACAGTTAGGGTCACCTCAAACTCCCATTTGGCCAAACCTTCCCACAGTTAGGGTCAAAACTATAATTAACTCTCGATAAACGAGAAATTCACCTTTAGTTCGGTAATCAAACCTTCTGACAATTAGGATCATCCGAAGTTTTCGATTCTCGGAGTGGAGGTCCCACTCCTAGTTTCATCATTCCGGATTCTGGGGGTGGAGATCCCACCTCTAGTCTCCTTTCCAGCTGAAGATAGAATATAAAATTCTTCTTCTTCAGTATCGGGAGATAGAATATAAAATTCTTCCTCTCCCATTTCGGGTTCGTCTTTGCCCCAAGAGAAGACACCACTTTTTTCAACTCCCAAAATCTATGCCTTATAGGTACTAGGAAGTTTATCCTGAATCCTAAGCAGGGATAAGTCTGCGCCTAACACGCGCTGCCGGTTTAGTCTTTCTCCATAGAAAAAGGCACTAGAGTTCGATTCTGGGGTATTCTATTCTGAAACCTAAGCAAAGATAAGTATGCGCTTAACCTGCGCTGCCGGTTAGTTCTTAACCGTTAAAAAGAACACCCGTTCACATATTCAACATTATGGCAGGTTGTTATTAATAACACCGAAATCCATGCCTTACACGCATGGGGAATTTCATCCTGAATCCTAAGAAAGGGTATGCCGACGCCTAACACGCGTCGCCGGTTTAGTCTTTTACCGATTGAAAAGTCAACGTCTGATACACGTTGCTGTTTAGTCTTTTCACAGGAGAAAGACGAAGTCTACGTATTCAATATCGTAGCACTAAGAGCGTTAACTCTCTTAGCACAACGTCACATGCGGAACGGATTTAGACAATCCGCATGTAAGCCCGATTCAAACGGTAGTCGGTAAGAGGACGTCAAATCCGTTGAAGGCTGAGGATTTGCCAAAAATCCTAAGTCAACGTCTCATACACGTTGCTGTTTAGTCTTTTCACAGGAGAAAGACGAAGTCTACGTATTCAGTATCGTAGCACTAAAAGGGTTAACTCTTTTAGCTTAACGTCACATGCGGAACGGACTTGAATAATCCGCATGCTAGCCCGACTCAAACGGTAGTCGGTAAAGGCTCATCAAACCCGTTGATGGCTGAGGGTTTGCCAAAAATCCTATAAATACGAGAGTCACTGACGCATCAGCTTCGTTAGTTGGTCTCGTGTCTTGAGCATCAAACGACATTCGAAACCCTAAGGTCAACGCCGGTCAAAGCGTAACCCTAGGTCAACGCCAGTCAACGCATTGTAATCAAACAGTCAACGTACGACGTTCAAAACCCTAAGGTTAACGCCGGACAACGCGTAACCCTAGGTCAACGCCGATCAATGCGTTGCAATGAAAGAATCAATACTCCGAAAAGTATACGAGTATAAACTGCTTTTTAATACTCCAATAAGGTATATGAGTATAAACTGTTCCCTATTTTCGGTTGAGAAGTTCCTGGAGAATGTTTTTATAAATATTCTTAAGGATAACTCAACAACACTACGCCGGACAACGCGTCGCAAACAAAGACTCAACGTCAATATTTGAGAGTCAGTTCTATGTTGAACAAACAAGCACGAGCTAAAGATCAGAAAATTAGGAACCGACTTCAAATTCAAAATTCCAACAACGGTCAGACAATAAATGCAGCACCGAAACCCTTTCAGATATTCGACAAAGCACCGAATAGCCTGAAGGATTGAAGGAATCAAGAACAGAAGTCATTCCAAGGTCCCATTACACCGACTGAAGGTTAGGACAAGCATATCCAAAGTATTCCAGACTCTTCTATAAAAGAACGAGACTGAAATACTTTGGAGGGGGTATCTGTAGGCATATAAAATTGCTTATAGGTCCCCTAGCATAGCTCGGCACAAACCGACAAGCCAACGAGGCGACGAGATCGACGAATCGCACAGAAGCGACAGAATGCATCCATACGCGTTCGGAATCAAGCCAAGTGTCAAAGAATCAACGAGTCATCCAACCAAGGGCATACTCGGACGAATCACGATCGAATCACAAGCCGAGCCACCCCAGGGTGGCTCGGTGGCCGAGCCACCCCAGGGTGGCTCGGCTAAGGCCGAGCCACCCTAGGGTGGCTCGGCCAAAGCCGAGCCACCCTGGGGTGGCTCGGCATGAGCCGAGCCACCCAGGGGTGGCCGGCCACTTGTGGCCGAGCCACCTCAGCCCAGATCTGTGCCTAGGCACAGATCTGGGTGCCTATAAATAGGCCAAGGGTGGTTCATTTGAAAAGGTTGGATTTTTTGGAGGCGAAGCCCTGCTGGATTGAAGACTCAGATCTAAAAAAGATTCAAACTTTAGGACTTCGAGGACTTGCTCATCCAGATTTGGTGCTCGGCGATCGTCAACGCCAAATAAGGCAAGAGTTCGAGAGGACTGGATCTCAGATCTACGCAGGCACACTCCGGATCAAAGCTTGGCCTTTGATCCCGAGATTTGGGCGATTGTTTCCTTGGTGAACCAATCCCCCCCGGCTATAATTTCCTTCGTGAAATAATACCCGTCGTACTGCGTAGATCCGACCAGATCTAGATCGCGCGGTGGTCCACGGATAAACCCCGGCGTAGGCGAAGAACCCACAAAGCGAGCGACCGCAAAACAGGAGCTCGTGATTTGTTCGACAAACAAGGATAAAAAGTTGTAATCTTTCTTTTATTTTGTTTTGATTTTCATTATAACCGGATCTTATAAAAAGACCGGATCTTTGTAACTCAAAAAGCTGTTATTTAAGATGACAATGGAATCAATGAAGAAAGACACAATTTTTCCCGCGAACAGTGATAAATTGATAACTCGTATTTTAGATTTAGATAAAGAAATAGGTTCACTTATAGTAAAATACGAAGAGTTATCTTTAAATGTTAACAAATTTAACAAAGGAAAAGAAACTTGACTAATTTATTATCTTTTCAAAAGTCTTCTAATCAAAAGTTTGGATTAGGATATGTCCATAAGAAAAATGAATATGTTAACATGACATATTATACGTCATGTTATAAAGTATCTTTACATTAGAAATCTATGTTCATTTGCGTACCTAAAGATATTTGCTTACATGATAGTAAGGTGTATATTTCAAATTAACATAAGCAATTATGTTAATTATATTTATGTTAACAATGGGAAACCAAATTCCAAGTAGATTTGGATTCCTAAGGGCTAATCCTAAGGATTTAATATAAAAGGGTAACAAAGTGCTTAATGTTTTTATTAAGGTACCCGGGAAAAGAAAAATGAATTTAACTTGAATTATGTTTATTTCTTTTTGCTAATGACAAAGGGGGAGTTGTATAGAAAATTTTAATTTTTTTTATTAATGCTTTGATGTAGGGGGGTAAAAGATTTTAACTAATGATTCTATGTAGGAGGATTAAATTTTTTATATATATATTAACACAATGTATTTGTTATCATTAAGAAGGGGTAGAATTTTGGATATTTTGACCCCAAGATATGTTTATTTTGATGATAACAAATATTATATGTTGTGTGTATAATGTGCTAACATTTATTTTGTAGTATCAGAGCAAAATCAACAATGATATTCAAAGAGATACTCAAGACATAAGATGAGCTCAAGGCAAAATAAAGCAAAAAAGAAGATATACTTAATAGTCAAAAAGTAATTTTATATTTTCTTTGCTTATAAATATTGTACAAGCCTTGATCACTCACACACATACACACACAAAGAGTTTAGAACACACTAACACATGTTTAATGTATGGTTAACAATAGAAATCCCCTATGTTAACCATTAGAATTTAAAGATAAATAATAAGTCTTAAAATACTTCATATATCTCATATTAACCCCTTAGTAGTCGACCAATACGAATAGTAGGTGATTACTCAAAGCCTTGGTCAAAATATCAGATTCTACCATTTTAGAGTGTAGTCGACTAATACACATAGTAATCGACTAATAAAGACTTAGACGGAATTCTAGAATTTATCAAATTATAGTGTAGTCGACTACTAGGTAATATAGTCGACTACTTAGTGACAGTTCAGAATTTCCAGAACTTCTAGTTTACAGATTAGTCAACTAGTCACCTTTGTAGTTGACTACTAAGAAATATTCTGACTTCACAGAGTCTGTTTAGACTTAGTGTAGTCGACTACTAAGACTTGTAGTCGACTACAAAGATAGTTTTTTTGACTATTTGAGTTTTGGATACATGACTGTTTATAGTCATTTTAAGATGTTAATTGGGTTTAAAACTTGTCTTTTCAAAGACTATAAATAGGGTAAAACGTCAAAAAACATAAGAACAATCATTTGCACTTTTAAGATTCATATATTATGTAAATTAACTCTCAAGTTTTTAGTTTTTAGTTATAAGTTTCAGAAAAAGAGAGTTTCAAGATATTGCATGTGTTCCTTGTATGGTCGAAAAATTGAAATTGATTGGTTCTTGTTTGAAGAAATGGGTTCGATCACTTAGTACAAATCCCGTACAATCACTCACTCTCTCGATTACAGAGGAAGAGAAGATTAATTTGACTTCTCTTTTGTTTAAAAGTGGGTTTTTGGTGGTGAAAGGATGTTTCTTTAGATGCTCAAGCCGAGATTGCTTCCCGTTAATGATCAGATCAAGATCGCTTCAACTCGAGAGGAGAATCAGACTTTGTTGATGGCATAGATTGTTAGAACCGAGGTTCGGATCTCAATCTTGAATGCCAAAGTTCTGCCTCCCGTGCTCCTCGTCTGCCACTCCAAAGTCACCTATTTATAGCTGATTGCGACTATTTATAGAGTTTCATCACGTAACCGACGTTCTAAATTTGTTGATAGAGAGCGTAACTGATGCGCTAAAATCGTGGAGTCATGGCATAACTGATGTAGGCATCGAAAATTGCCTATAGGTCTCCACGAACAGCTCAGTGCTAAGAAACGACGATGAACGTCACTATCCGGTTCACAGAAGTTTGATTGATGTCGGTGAACGCTTGAAGTGAATCGACGAACTACGTAAACCAACGGAATTTCAGAATAACAAAGACATGAACTGATTGGGAACCTCGTATCGTTCACAAACAGCGAAATACCCTTCATGTCTCATTTGTTCAACTGATGATATAATCATTGGAGCTTATAGAACTCCTCATCGGCTTTCCAATGCACTTTGAATCGTTCAAATCCGAATTCGGACGAAGAAGTTACGGCGAAAACAAACAAACAAACAGGCATAACGGAGCGTCTCAGGCTGAACTGGGACAAGGTTGAGACACCCAAGGGTGTCTCCAACCTAAGATCAGTCCGTTACGCGGTTTTAACCGCCCGGAACCCCCTCAAGCCTATAAATACAAGCCTTAGAGCCTCTTTTTTTCAGATCTAGATTTTTGGAGAATTGACGAAGCCCTGCCGGATTGAAGATTGATCGAGTTCATCAACACAAGAGAGAAAGCTTCTTCAGATCTGCACCGCCCGCATCCGATCCTTAGAATTATCCCGTTGCGATAATTCTAAGAAGAGCAATTATCTTGCCGTTGCCGAGATAAGCGCTTCTGCTTCTAGATTCCTTCGCGAATCGATGGAGTTCTGGATGTGATCTGATTGTCAGGTAGTCCACGGATATCGACGTCCCCGTCACCGGCTAAAGACCCACGCAAGCAAGAGACGACGAACGGATCTTGCGTTATTTTCAAAAAGTTGTAATCTTTCATTCTTTATTTTGAATACTTTGAATTCTTTGTAAGCAATCTATATTATAATGAATTCGACAATGAAGGAAACTTTTTCCGAAAACAAACTGGCGACCACAGTGGGAACCAACAGCCTCAATGCCGAGGCTGTCGTGCCGCAGCCGACGATCAAGATCCCCGTGGCTGAAGAGGTCGAGTACGAATTCGACCAGCAGAAATTTGAAGAGTACATCTCCTCCTCCTCCAGATCTGCTCCTCCTCATAAGCGCATGAAGATCTGCTCCTCCCAGAAGATCCGTCGGTCTCCAGATCTGAAGACCCAAGAAGTCGATCTCCACGTCGTCGCTGCTCGTCGCTGCTACAGTTGCACCTTGCAATGATCCGCCGGCATCCAATGAGACCAGATCTGCAGATCTGAATTTGTTCGTGATCAAGGAGCCGACTGCTGAAGGCGCGCCAACTTTATCAAAGAGAGCACGTCAAAGGAAACGCCAACGCCTCACACGCCAATTCGCCAAGGCTTTGGATCAGGTGGACGGACTCCGTTACCAAGCAGATTGGGAGTTCAGAAAGCGCCAAGTGACTAAGCTATCTCCACAACAAGCATCGGGACCCTCCTCCCAACCTCTAATTAACAAATGGGTTTAGGTCAAACGAATCCGTTCTACCCTCGAGGAGCGCGTCCAGAAGCGCCGTGCACTTATTGCACACACCCAGATCCTTGTGCGAGTGGCACGAGAATTGCAACGGGAAGAGGTGATCAAGAAATCACAAAGATCTAAGCAGGTTTGGGTGCCAAAGGCTAAGTCAGCGCCCCTACCCGATAAAAGACATCAGTCGTGTCTCTCGGTCGATTCCAGATCCAAAGCTGGTTCCCAGCTTTCATCAAGTTCAGAACTCGCTCCTTTTAATCCCGCACCTCCGGTGAAGCTCCATGACAATATGGACATATCCAGAGGTAGGAAAGTGATGGCGGAACGCTTGGGTCTTTTGCACGAAGATCGAGGCAAAGCTCCAGTCAAAGAACGTTTGGGCATGATGAATGAACCCCGAGCAACTCATCGAGTTGGGGGTCGCACTCACCCTTCCAACAAATCAGAGCCTTCCTATAATGGGAAAGCTCCTATAACTGACCGCCTCGGACTGCGAGTCATTGTCCAAGAGCCCGTTGAGGTCTCACGCTCACAAAAGCGTGACTCAAAACGTGCGACTCTTGAGAGCACCGACAAGACGACGAATCCTCAGAAGGAAACATGTTCGTCAGATGATGACGTTATACCTGAGGAGTCGTGCCAGCACTTGATACGTTGCTCCGGCAATCACACCGATGGGTTGTACTATCGGGCTGGGGGTACGAACAAATCTCTAAAGAAAGGTACCCGAGAAACGGACTCTCATTGTCCGTGTACTAAAATTATCAGGGCAGTATTATCAGCGTGTAGCTGCCCCAAGACCGCTCCACAGAGGGTCTCGGTATTTGAAAGGATCTCCCCCAGAATGCCCAGGACCAAACCAATGCGTTTCTGTAGAAAAAGTCCAACTGCGCAAGATGACGAACTTCCAGAAGTCACAGTTAATATGGTTGATAAGGGGAAGTCAACGCGAAACTTCAATCCTCGTCATCTTTCGAACATATCCCAACGTATAACTCGGTTACGGTCGGGAACTGTTAGACAAAGGGATTATCAGAGGATGAATCAAGGATTATCCTCGGATGATGAAGTGTCAGATGCTAACTCTGCAGTCGCTTCTGACAAAACGATATCCAGCCTAGGTCAATCCCGCGAAGTGTTGATGATTAGCACAGAAGAGGTCACTAAAATGGTTGAGGATGCCTTGGCCAAACAAAAAGAGAACTTCAAGTTCGAAATGGAAATGGCCATGATGCGAATGAGGGAAGAGCATGATCGACAAATTCGGGTTCTGTCCAATCAAGTCAGAGTTGAATCCAGCCGTCGCACCCAGAACGCCACAATTGACAGCGATCCAAAAGTGGACGAAATCATCATGGCGGACGCACCGCCCAAAAATACTGGGTGTGGTTCAAATGCACCCCCTACAGATAACAACGCTGGGGGTGGTTCCACCAAAGATAATAACACTGGGTGTGGTTCAAATGCACCCCCTACAGATAACAACGCTGGGGGTGGTTCCACCAAAGATAATAACACTGGGGGTGGCCGCATTATTCCTCTCAAAAATTGTCCAAAACAGGATATAGATGAGGACGAAAAGATGAAGGATCTCGAGAGCAAAATTGACGCCCTGATGTCTGCTCGAGAGGTGAAGAAGACCGGGATTCCGTTTCCTTACCCAAGAGAATGGGAATCGATCCCGTATCCGGCGAAGTTCAACCTGGTCAATTTCATGCCATTCGACGAGAAGGGGTCCCCCTATCAGCACCTGATCTACTTCAGGACCCATTTGGGTATAATCTCCAACAATGAAGCCTTGATGGTTCGGTCATTCGTTGGCACCCTTCACGGGCCTGCTTTTGATTGGTACCACCGTCTCAAGCCCGGAAGCATCAATAGCTGGGAGGACTTGGAGAGCATGTTCCTCGCTCATTTCTTCAATGATGACGCCGAAGTGTCGATCAGGACACTCTTCGATGAGAAACAAAAAGACGGAGAGTCGGTGGATACCTTCATCAAACGCTTCCGTAATCAGGCAATGAACTGCAAGGATCCTGTCACGGAGGAATTCGTCTTGCAAACCTGTCATAACAACTTGTCCATTAACATCTTGGACGTTATGGGAGTAGAGCCGCTCAATACCTGGAAAGAGTTGAAGGTGCGCGGAGAGCAGGCCGAACGCTTTCTCAGAAGGAGGAAGGTCGAAAGAAGCCAACCGATGGCTAACCCTCTGAATCCGAGTCTCATTTCCCATGATGAAGGGAAGGCACCTACGACGGCTATTGATGTTAATCAGACGTCACAACAGCAGCCCCGAAGATAGCAGAAGACTTCGGATTCGAGGCTCCAAAAAGAGTACTCATTCAAGGACGAAGATGTTCCAGCCATCTTCGAGACCCTTCTTAAAAACAACAAGGTCAAGCTGCCACCCATCACAAATCAGGAGGAAGCTGACGGTACTGCGGATCCGAAGTACTATGCGTACCATAGGAGGATCCTTCATCCCACCAAGGTATGCTTTACTTTAAAGAATATCATTCAGACTTTGGTTGAAGCCGGTGTTATAACGTTAGGATAAGCCAAATAAGAACGGCAACACTCCGAAGAGTATACGAGTATAAACTGCTTCTCAATTACTCCAATAGGTATATGAGTCTAAACTGTTTCCTACCATTGACGGGAAGTTCCTGGAGAATTTTTATACGTAATATTCTTAAGGATAACCCGATCATGTAATCGAATGCAATGATAAACCCAGTTTTGCGAAGAAGCTGGGGGTGGATGATTCATGTAACGGGAAGTTCCTGGAAAAATACTATATGTAATTTTCTTAGGGATAACCCGATCATTACGAACAAAGTGATAAACATTAAACCCCACTGTGATTTGTATGAGTCAACACTCTCGTTGTGATTTGTACTCCCACTCTCACTGTCTACCTGGTCAAACCTTCCTATAGTTAGGGCCACAACTAAAGTCCCCTCTCGATTCCTTTCATGAACGAGAGGTCCATTTTTAAGTTGAGCGATCAAGCCTATAAAAGATAAGATCGTCTCAGACCCCCACTTCCACAGTTTCCTTGGTCAAACCTATAAAAGTTAAGGCCAAAGCCAGAATTCCCTCTCGATTCTTTCCATGAATGAGAGGTCCACTTTCAAATCGAGTGATCAAACCTTCCTATAGTTAGGGTCATCTCAAACCTCCGTTTGGTCAAACCTTCCTACAGTTAGGACCAAAACCACAATTCACTCTCGATAAATGAGAAATTTATCTTTAGTTCTGTAATTAAACCTTCCGACAGTTAGGGTTATCCGAATCTTGTCGATTCTCGGAGTGGAGATCCCACTCTTAGTTTCATCTTTTCGGATTCTGTGAGTGGAGATCCCACTTCGAGTTTCCTTTCTAACTGAAGATAGAATATAAAATTCTTCATCTTCAGTGCCGGGAGATAGAATATAAAATTCTTCCTCTCCCATTTCAGGTTCGTCTTTGCCCCAAGAAAAGACACCATTTTTTTCAACTCCTAAAATCCGTACCTCACAGGTACAGGGAATTTTATCTCGAATCCTACGCAGGGATAAGTCAATGCCTAACACGCGTTGCCGGTTTAGTCTTTCACCGATTGAAGAAGATACCAGAATTCCAGTATGGGGAATTTATCCCGAATCCTAAGAAGGGATAAGTCAGCGCCTAACACGCGTTGCCAGTTAGTCTTTGACCGTAAAAAGGACAAAAGCCCACATATTCAATATTGTGGTAGATTGTTATTAATAACGCCAAAATCCGTGCTTCACACGCATGGGGAATTTTATCCCGAAGCCTAAGCAGGGATAAGCCAATGCCTAATACGCGTTGCCGGTTTAGTCTTTTACCTATTGAAGAAGACACCAGAATCTGAGTCTGGGGACTTTTATCCTGAATCCTAAGTAAGGATAAGTCAGCGCCTAACACGCGTTGCCGGGTAGCTTATTCCCGTAACAATGGCGAAGTCTACTTATTCGAAGTCGTAGCATTAAGTCTAAGGGAGTTCATTCCTTTAGCACAACGTCACATTCGGAACGGCAGTAAATAATCTGCTTACTAGCCCGACTCAAACGGTAGTCGGTAAAGGCACATCAAATCCGTTGATGGCTGAGGATTTGCCAAAAATCCTAAGTCTACGTCTAACACACGTTGTCGGGTAGTCTATTCCCGTGAGAAAGACGAAGTCTACGTATTTGATGTCGTAGCACTAAAAGAGTTAACTCTTTTAGCACAACGTTATGTGCAGAACGGATCTAAACAATCTGCATGCTAGCCCAACTCAAACGGTGGTCGGTAAAGGCTCATCAAACCCGTTGAGGGCTGAGAATTTGCCAAAAATTCTATAAATGCGAGTCATTGACGCACCTACTCCATTAGTTGGTCTCGTGACTTGAGCATCCAACAACTTCAGGATAAGATCTATACATGCAGATGAATCAGCTTTAACAGTTGGTCCTGCAGCTCCGACATTTGGGATCACCGTGCTCCAATACCTTAAGAACTTAAACTATGTATGCTCCAGCAAACGTACGAGTATAAACTGTGTCAACGTCAAGCGATCCGAAACCCTAGGTCAACGCGTAACCCTAGGTCAACACCGGTCAACGCGTAACCCTAGGTCAATGCCAGTCAACGCGTTGTGATAAAAAAGTCAACATTCGATGTTCAAAACCCTAGGGTTAACGCCTGTCAACGTGTAACCTTAGGTCAACACCAGTCAACGCGTTGCGACCAAAAAGTCAACGTACGATGTTCGAAACCCTAGGGTCAACGTCGGTCAACGTGTAACCCTAGGTCAATGCCAGTCAACGTGTTGCGACCAAAAAGTCAACGAACGACGTTCAAAATCCTAGGGTCAACGCCAGTCAATGCGTAACCCTAGGTCAAAGCCAGTCAACGCGTTGCGACCAAAAAGTCAACGTATGACGTTCGAAACCCTAGGGTTAACGCCGGTCAACGCGTAACCTTAGGTCAACGCTAGTCAACGCGTTGCGACCAAAAAGTCAACGTACGACGTTCGAAACCCTAGGGTCAACGCCGGTCAACGTGTAACCCTAGGTCAACGCCAGTCAACGCGTTGCGACCAAAAAGTCAATGTACGACGTTTGAAACCCTAGGGTTAACACCGGTCAACGCGTAACCTTAGGTCAACGCCAGTCAACGCGTTGCGATCAAAAAGTCAACGTGAATCAATTTATCATGACGGAGGTAGTCAGTTCAAAGTCAATTCGACGACACGAGCCAAACTTAACTCATCAGTTTTAGATTTGAGACTTCGATGACGGCCAGGCGATAAACGCGACGCCAAAAGAACTTTAGCTATTCGTCAAAGCATCGAATGGATTGAAAATCGAAGGAGTCAAGAATTGAAGCTAATCACAGGTCCTTTACACCGATCAAAGGCTGGACCAATCATATCCAAAGTATTCCAGCCTCTTCTATAAAAGAAACGAGTCTGGAACGCTTTGGAGGGGGTATCTGTAGGCATCAAAAATTACCTATAGGTCTCCACGAACAGCTCAGTGCTAAGAAACAACGATGAACATCACTATTTGGTTCACAGAAGTTTGATTGATGTCGGTGAACGCTTGAAGTGAATCGACGAACTACGTAAACCAACAGAATTTTAGAATAACAAAGACACGAACTGATCGGGAACCTCGTATTGTTCACAAACGGCGAAATACCCTTCGTGTCTCATTTGTTCAACTGATGATATAATCATTGGAACTTATAGAACTCCTCGTCGGCTTTCCAACGCACTTTGAATCATTCAAATCTGAATTCGGACGAAGGAGTTACGGCAAAAACAAACAAACAGGCATAACGGAGCGTCTCAGGCTGAACTGGGACACCCGAGGTGTCTCGGCATGAGCGAGACACCCTAAGGTGTCTCGGCCAAGGCTGAGACACCCAAGGGTGTCTCGGCCTAGGTTGAGACACCCAAGGGTGTCTCCAACCTCAGATCAGTCCGTTATGCGGTTTTAACCGTCCGAAACCCCCTCAAGCCTATAAATACAAGCCTCAGAGCCTCTTTTTTTCGGATTTGGATTTTTGGAGAATTGGTGAAGCCCTGCCGGATTGAAGATTGATCGAGTTCATTAACACAAGAGAGAAAGCTTCTTCAGATCTGCACCGCCCGCATCCGATCCTTAGAATTATCCCGTTGCGATAATTCTAAGAAGAGCAATTATCTCGCCGTTACCGAGATAAGCGCTTCTGCTTCTAGATTCCTTCGCGAATCGATGGAGTTCTGGATCTGATCTGATTGTCAGGTAGTCTACGGATATCGACGTCCCTGTCACCTGCTAAAGACCCACGCAAGCAAGAGACGACGAACGGATCTTTCGTTATTTTCGAAAAGTTGTAATCTTTCATTCTTTATTTTGAATACTTTGAATTCTTTGTAAGCAATCTATAGTATAATGAATTCAACAATGAAGGCAACTTTTTCCGAAAACAACTGACTCCTTGGATTTAGCCTACATTGCTGACTGGGTCTTCAGAGCTGTTACGGCTAGATCTCCTGCGGCCGATGAGCCTCGCTGCATGGTGAGGTTCATCTGATTGTACGAACGGCTAGATCTCCTGCGGCCGATGAGCCTCGCTGCATGGTGAGGTTCATCTGATTGTACGAGCCTCAATATGCAGTGAGGTTCATCTTCTAAGGCCAACTTTGCATTATAGCGAACTCTTTTTCACTGACATCATTTGACGAGCTTCGTATTCACCAACGAACTTGTTCTTTTATAGCTGAGTCTAACTGCATAGAAAGTCTTATGAATTTTTTTTGGTGAGCCTCATCTTCACTAATGAGCTTTACATCTGGTGATGAGCTCTAAACCTCGTATCTAATGACGAGCTTCGAACCTCGTATCTAATGACGAGCTTCGAACCTCATTTCTAATGATGAGCTTTGAACCTTGTTTCTAATGACTATTAGAGGTAATCATTAACATGATAGTTTTATGGTCCCACCATTCTGTTAAAGAGGATTGGCGGGGGAATTTGGAGGAAGTGACTATTAGATGTAATCATTAATATGATAGTACCATCGTAAGGGGCCAGATGCTCACGTCTGACTCCAGACTCACCTTAGAGTTTATTTATGACGAGCTACGGGTCGTCATGGCTTCATGAGAGAGAAATCTTAAGGTAGTACATATTTCGCAGAGAAACCATGACTACCCCCACTCCAGTGATAGCTATAAATCAGGATTGAAGGGTAAAGACTCCTACATACAATAAGGCTTGGATCTTATCCTTCAGGATGTAGCATTTAGAGGTAGAATGATAAACCATCCTGTGGTACACACATAGTTGGGTTCATCCGTTCTCGACATCTCCTTAGGTCGCATCGATTCTGGGAGCTTGATCTTTTTCGCCTTGATCAAGGATTTGAGTATCGAGACGACTTGCTCATCTTAGAAGTTGTGAGGTTGTCTTGGTCATCACCCCCTTAAAAATCATATAGATCTTCAGCATCTAGCCTTTTGAGCATGCTTTTGACCTGTTCTCCTTGGCGAACAAGCTCTTTCCAAGTTCGGGTCTTCACCGCTCCAATCTTGGATAAAATATGGATCGAGAGATTATTGTGATACATCTCGATCAACGTACTTTCAGAGACTTGATCACGGTAATACGGCAAGCGATTTCTAAATCTCTTAACAAAATTACTGACAAACTCTGTCTTTTTCTACTTTTCAACTAGCAGAGTGGCCATAGATACTTCTATGTCATCATCGAAGAATCTGGCAAGAAAGAGTCTTTCCATGTCCTTCCAGCAAGTGATGGATTCAGGCTCCAGTCTATGAAACCATTCAAAAGTGACCCCTTAAGGGTTCTAATGAAAAGTTGAGTCATAATAGGATCATTCCCCACTATGTGTCTAGTCTGCGCCTGGAAATAGTAGATGTACTAGGTCGGAGAACCCTTGCCATCGAACTACAGGAGGCTGAGTGGATTAAACTTTGGAGGAAAGGGAACGGTGTCCTATTCGGTAGGGTATGGCCTGACCACCCCTAGTTCTCTAAAGTTTCTCTGAAGCTTCAAAACCTCAACCTGCTTCTGGAAATTGTCAACTTATGATCTCGGTCATTCTTACGCGGGTTAGACTCAGATTCAAATGATTTAGAGTGAATATTAAAATTCTTTTCCTCCTCATCTTCTTCATTATTATCATCTTGGTTTCGATGGCTAGATTCTCGAGCACTGGGTGAAGGTCGCTGATGCCTTGATCCTGAGGATTCGACGGTAGCTTTCTTCTTCTTCTTCTCCTTGAGGAGTTTGTCCACCATATCCTCCAAGCGTCTGATGGTTTCTTGTTGTTAGAGGAAAGTAGCTTGTTGTTCTTCTAGCCTTCTTCCAATTTATTCTTCATTCCTAGCTATGTGAGCACTCACTTGCTCACTTTGATCAGTGCTGGAAGGTTGGGATGTTGCAATGACAGAGTTTTTAGGCTCTTTATCAATATCATAGGATATACCCGCTAATTTTCGATAATCCAACATGATCCTTGCTCTGGTACGGGTACGGGTGTGTTAGTAAATACCCTATCATTCTATGAGTGCTTCTCGTAATCCTAGGGAAAACTCAAGATCGGAGGACTCGGAAGAAGCGGCTTGGGTTTTACCCTTGCCTTTACCAACCATATTGATTGTTACTTCGATGTGGTGATTTTTGAATACTTGCTTTTTAGGATGAAAGTGTCTTTTTTTGGATGAAGGAATCATCGAAGGCTCTGATAGTCGTTCAAAGACTATAGACTTGTGTGCTGATACCCTACATGGGCATTAGGAGAGCACTGCGGAGATAAGTTTCTCACAACTGCAATTAGATTTCATCTGGCTCATACTATTTTTATAAACTAGGTAATCATGGAGATCAGTAACATGACCACTCCCTGTTAACTCAGGTAGCTCGCTGATGCATGCGTAAGAATCTCTAAGTGTTAGAGATTAGTGAGCCTGATTGGCTGGACGAACCTCATGCTAAAGATGGGGTTTGTCATCTGGGTGCGCTCGGACGGTTGGGCAAGGCTCATGTATGATACGAGGTTTGTCGGTTGGGTGAGCCTCGTCATTCATGCGAGCTTTGATATTTGAACAAACCTGGTTTGGGGAACGAACCTCGTATTTCATGCGAGATTCATCAATCGGACGAACTTGGTTCCAAGGACGGATTTTTCGTCTGAGTCGAACCTCATCTTGGACCCTTGAATGTTTCTTTGTAACAGTGCTAGTCTAAGGTTGAAGGCAAGATTCATACTTTCGACGAGGTTCGTCACTTTATCGAGCTTGAGTCTTGCTATTCTGAGTAGTAGAGCAAATTTGCACTGGTTGTTTTGGATGAGCCTCGTGTTGAAGACGAGGTTCGTCAGTCAAACGCATCTGAATATGTTAGTGAGGCTTGTTGTTTCGGCAGGCCTGAATCTGACTAGCTCGAATATTAGTGTGAGCTTGCAACGGTTGTTTTAAACGAGCCTCATGTTGAAGATGAGGTTCATCATTCGAGCGAGGTTTTTCCTCCTAACGAGCCTGGATTTGGCTATCTTTCCTAACAGAGCAAACTCGTTGAGTTGGAAGAACCTCGTATTGAAGCTCATCATTCGAACCTAATTGGGTACAAGGGTGAAGATCGTTATTTTGACATTCCTCAGCTAAGTGACCCTCAGTAAGCTTGTAGGCCTTATACATGTTGTCTCGTGGCCGATAGTGAAAACCGTTCGATGATACCAGGGCTTGAGCCTTGCGGCGAGCCTGGTTCTGACATCGACGCTATCTTGCTCGTTTTGAGAGTGAATTAGCACCAGGTTCTACAACAGCTAATTTCTAGCTAGGTTTTTCCATAGAAGCAACAAAAGTTTGGCGAGGTTGCTTGACAACCCACCTCTTAGCCTGATGACTAGTTTTCAAGGCCTCGTTATTCAGAGGAAAAGGTTTCTCCTCGAGACTGACTCAAGTTGAATTATCAGAAGCTACATGGGCTGAAGTCCCATAAGAGACTCTACGGCACTTGCGTGCCTTCGTGGGACTCGAAGTTTCAGAGGAGAGGAACTCCTCATACTTGGATTGGTCGAACTCGATGACGAGAGTTTCGACCTCGGTTCCCACCACGATCTGATATGATTGTGCCACCACCAGTTCATTGGAAAGAACAGCTTCTTCCACTATGGTTGCCATCTTTTGTATGGTTAAAAAATTGAAATTGATTGATTCTTGTTTTAAGAAATGGGTTTGATCACTTAGTACGAATCCCGTACAATCACTCACTCTCTTGATTACAGAGGAAGAGAAGATTAATTTGACTTCTTTTTTGTTTAAAAGTAGATTCTTGGTGGCAAAAGGATGCTTCTCTCGATGCTCAAGCAGAGATTGCTTCCCGTTAACGATCAGATCAAGATCGCTTCAACTCAAGAGGAGAATCAGACATTGTTGATGGCTTAGATTGTTAGAACTGAGGTTCGAATCTCAATCTTGAATGCCAATGTAGGCTGTCTAAAAATCACAACAGATATCTTATCCCCATCAAACACCGATGACGGAAGTTACAATTATCTTATCCCCATCAAACACCGATGACGGAAGTTACAATTTGACGACTTCCAGAAGGCTACAATTTGAAGACTTTCACGTAGAAGGTTACAATCTGACGACCTTCACAACAACTAATGAAAGCTCTAATTCAACAGCCTTCACAATCAACATCGGGAGTTACAATCTGATGACTCTCATATTTTCAAGGAGCCAAGACGAAGGTTACAAGGTGACGATCTTTGCAACGCTCTAGAGACTACAAATTGACGGTCTCTTCATATTAAACACAGATATCTCTCAAACCGTAAGGAATTTGGCAAAACTGACGAAACAAATCGAACCCTATGGGGTGGGTTTGGTCGGCTCCATCTCATCGAGATAGCCGATTTTCATATATAATTCATCCAATTCTGACTTACGGTTTGAAAGTTATGACCTGTTCTTCGCAACAAGTTATGTTCTGAAGTCCGTCTTCAAGACTGGACTTCGTCAGAACATCGTACTTATCCTAAAGTTCGCCGAGCCCACCTAAGGCTCACCTATGCATCCAAGATTCAAAACGCAGAGGTCATGCCCGTGTTCTAAACTCAAAACGCAGAGGTCGTGGCTGCGTTCCAGATTCTAAACGCAGAGGTCGTGGCTGCGTTCCAAACTCAAAACGCAGAGGTCATGGCTGTGTTCCAAACTCGAAACACAGAGGCCGTGGCTACATTCCAGAGTCAAAACGCAGAGTTCGTGGACTCAAAGCGCAGAGTTCATGCAGAACCCAACTCTACGTCTTAGGACCAAAACGCAGAGTTCATCTCTGTGTTCCAACTCTGCATCTCAGGTCCAAAACGCAGAGTTCATCTCTGTGTTCCAACTCTGCGTCTCAGGTCCAAAACGCAGAGTTCATCTTTGCGTCCCAACTCTGCGTTTCGGAATTACAACGCATCACGGCCTATGCGTTCAGCCACCCAACATAGGCCCAACTCTGCGTTTTTAGTCTAAAATGCAGAGTTCGGGCCCAGAACGCCATTTTCGGCGTTTGACTCGTTCAAACACGAACCGAACAGTTCCAGGAACCGTTTTTCCCCTATGATTTGAGGGATTTCCACCCCACTTAGGAGCAAATTAAGGGGGTAGTTACCACCCTTAATCCCCTATAAATACCAGAAACTCAATTGAGTTAAGGGCTCGGCTTTTTGCATCAAAAACAGATCGTTAAAGGAGAGATCGGCAACCTCTTGAGCAGATCATCTTCGGATCTTGGAGATTTCTCGGATCTGGAGATCAGAAAAGGGGGGTCTTCGCTCAATCTCTAGAGCATTCCTTGGAGCTTTCATCCTTGGCTTATTAACCGATTTTCGGTTCAAATCAACTCTGTTACAGAGTTTAAACTCGTTTTGAGTTTCTAAATTCGATCTGAGTTATCAACTCGGTCAGAGTTTCAAACTTGCCACGTAAGTCCTCCACAACGTTAAATCATGAGGAGAAGACCACGTTCCAGTGAATCAAGACGTTTGGATCGTCAACAGAGAGCAAACTCGACGCGAGCATTCGAGGGAGGCACTCTATCACCACCGTGAAGAACCCAGAATTAAACAAAGGGGAGAATCCAGATCATTCTCCTCTCTTTTGTAATCGGGAATCCAATTATAATCGAGATTGAGAGAGTTGTAATCATTCTTTTTCTAAGCAGTTAGAGAGAATAAATCAAATACGATTCTTTCATTATTTTTCTTATTACAAATTTTCCATCAAATAGCCAAATCTCTGCCTCTCATGCTCCTCATCTGCCCCTCCAAAGTCACCTCTTTATAGTTGATTGTGGCTATTTATAGAGTTTCAGCATGTAACCGACGAGCTAAAATTGTGGGTAGAGGACGTAACTGATGCGCTGAAATCGTGGAGTCGTGGCATAATTGACTCCTTAGATTTAGCCCACATTGCTGACTGGGTCTTCAGAGCTGTTACAGCTGGATCTCCTATGGACGATGAACCTCGTTGCATGGTGAGGTTCATCTCATTGTATGAGCCTCAATATGCAGTGAGATTCATCTTCTAAGGCCAACTTTGTAGTATAGAGAACTCTATTTTCTCTGACATAGTCTGACGAGCTTCATATTCACCAACGAACTTCATCTTCGATAGCTGAGTACAACTGCATAGCAAGTCTTGTGAATTTTCTTTTGACGAGCCTTATCTTCACTAATGAGCTTTACGTCTGGTGATGTGTTCCGAACCTCGTATCTAATGATGAGCTTCAAACCTCATTTCCAATGACGAGCTTCGAACCTCATTTCCAATGACGAGCTTTGAACCTCGTTTCTAATGACAAGCTTCGAACCTCGTTTCCAATGATGAGCTTCATCTTCCAGAGTAGCTTTGTCCATAGGGATGAACTTTGATGTCAAGCCTCGCTGCGTGTTGAACCTCATCTTTTGATGTTGAGTCTCCCTGCATGGCAAACCTCGTAGGCGAAGCTGTTAGGCGAGCTTCAATCAGTTCAGGCGAGCTAAGTTGTCAGGCAAACTTAGTATTGCAGGCAAACTTTAATGTTCAAGCGAAGTCCAGTCTTGTAGGCGGACTTAGTGTTACAGGCGAACTTTAATGTTCAGGTGAAGTCCAGTCTTGCAGGCGAACTTCAGAACATGCTACGAAGAACGTGTCATAACTTTCAAACCGTAAGTTAGAATTGAACGAATTATATATAAAAATCAACTATCTCGACGAGATGGAGCTGACCAAACCTATCCTAAAGGGTTTGGTTTGCTCCTTTCTGTTTTACTAAATTCCTTACGGTTTGAGAGATATTAGTGTTGTTTTTTGTCAATTTTGAGCTTCTTTGCTTGGAATTAAGGCAATTTTTATTGCCTATATTCCTATCATTCTTAGAGATTGTTTAAGCAATATTCAGAGAGTTAAAAAGATTCATAAGCCACAGTTACACATCCACATCAAGGCTTATAGGATTGGATTTGTATTCTTTCTTCAAGGAAGGTTTCTCTCGGGTTTGAGAGGGTTGATCTCTTGGTCTAGAGAACAGTGTGCAATAGGCATGGTCTTGTCAATTGGGGTTACAATTTGTATGGTCTTATAAATTAGTCAGGTTTGCTTTTGATTTTGTAAGGTTTCAAAATTATAGTAGAAATCTCAAGCGGGATTTGCTTGGGGACTGGATGTACACCGGGGATGTGGAACCAGTATATATGCTTGTGTTTGTGATGTTTATTTTTGAGATTGTTATCATTCTTTCATACAATTTATAACACATCTTGCAAACTCTTTAAATAACACTAATCAATGCTCTCTAGTGTTTTAGTATATGCTTCCGCAGATTCTACTCTTTAATTAAGAGATTAGAGCCCACACTTGAGATCCTATAGTAAGAGTAATGCATCTCTAATACAATAGCATCAACTGTAAACACTACTAAGGCACTCGGCCTCCAAAATAAAATACATCTCTAAATACTAAAAACAATAATCATAAATAGACCACGATGGAGCATCAACTAGCTATTTATGAGTGATGGTGACTATGCTGAATCCCCATCAACCTGTGGCTCTCCAAGACTCTGACTTGTTACCTGAAAAGAGAACAACCGTGTTAGAGCACTAGAA
>NC_033798.1:56874880-56897885 GCF_001876935.1 Asparagus officinalis | reverse complement strand
GCCGGACAACGCGTAACCATAGGTCAACGCCGATCAATGCGTTGCAATCAAACAGTCAACGTACGACATTCGAAACCCTAGGGTCAACGCCGGTCAACGCGTAACCCTAGGTCAACGCCAGTCAACGCGTTGCAAGCAAAAAGGTCAACGTACGACGGTCAAAACCCCAGGGTCAACGCCGGACAACGCGTAACCTTAGGTCAACGCCAGTCAACGCGTTGCGATCAAAAAATCAACGTATGACGGTCAAAACCCCAGGGTCAACGCCGGACAACGCGTAACCTTAGGTCAACGCCAGTCAACGCGTTGCGATCAAAAGGTCAACGTACGACGGTCAAAACCCCAGGGTCAACGCCGGACAACGCGTAACCTTAGGTCAACGCCAGTCAACGCGTTGCGATCAAAAAATCAACGTATGACGGTCAAAACCCCAGGGTCAACGCCGGACAACGCGTAACCTTAGGTCAACGCCAGTCAACGCGTTGCGAGCAAAAGTTCAACGTACGACGTTCGAAACCCTAGGGTCAACGCCGGTCAACGCGTAACCCTAGGTCAACGCCAGTCAATGCGTTGCGATCAAAAAATCAACGTACGACGTTCAAAACCCTAGGTCAACGCCGGACAACGCGTAACCCTAGGTCAACGCCTATCAATGCGTTGCAATGAAAGAACTAACACTCCGAAGAGTATATGAGTATAAACTGCTCCTCAATCCTCCAACAGTGCATGAGGTTAAACTGCTTCTTAATACTCCAATAAGGTATACGAGTATAAACTATTCCCTATTGTTGGTTGAGAAGTTCCTGGAGAATATTTTCATTCTTAAGGATAACTCAACAACACTACGCCGGACAACGCGTCGCAAATAAAGACTCAACGCCGACAGTCGAGGGTCAGTTCTGTGTTCAACCAACAAGCACGAGCTAAAAATCAGAAAACCAGGAATTGACTTCAAGTTCGAATTTCCGACAACGGTCAGACAATAAATGCAGCACCGGAACTCTTGCAGACATTCGACAAAGCACCGAATAGCCTGGAAGATTGAAGGAATCAAGAACGGAAGTCATTCCAAGGTCCCATTACACCGACTGAAGGTGGGGACAATCATATCCAAAGTATTCCAGACTCTTCTATAAAAGAACGAGACTGAAATACTTTGGAGGGGGTATCTGTAGGCATATAAAATTGCTTATAGGTCCCTTTTGCTCAGCTCGGCACAAACCGACGAACCAACGAGGCGACGAGATCGACGAATCGCATCAAGCGACGGAATGCATCCATACACGTGCGGGATCAAGCCAAGGGTTCGAAGAGTCAACGAGTCATCCAACCAAAGGCATACTCGGACGAATGACGATCGAATCAAGATCGGTTTCGGACTCCAACTCAGAAGCGGATTTACTGCCTAATCGGGATCCGGATTTACTGCCAAATCAGGTCAATGAATCAAGTCTGGATAAATCAACCACAGAACCAAATCACAGATAGAACCAAGGCGGAAAACACCAAACCCACCACCTAGAGGGGCTCGGCCGAAGCCGAGCCAACTTCAGGTGGCTCGGCCCAAGCCGAGCCACCTCAAGGTGGCTCGGCCAAGGCCGAGCCACCTTGGGGTGGCTTGGCCAAGAGCCGAGCCACCTCAAGGTGGCTCGGCACAGTGCCGGCCACCTCGAGGTGGCCGACAGTGGCCGACGGTGGCCGACGTTTCTCTTTTTGCGGGCACTGTCCTGAGAGCCTATAAATAGGCCACCCCCTTGTCATTTGAGAAGGTTGGAAATTTTGGAGAGAGGCGAAGCCCTGCTGGATTGGAGACTCGGAACTTAAAAAAGATTGAAACTTTGGGACTTCGGGGACTCACTCCTTCAGATCTGGTGCTCGGCGATCATCAACGTCAAATAAGGCAGGTGTTCGAGAGGATCAGATCTCAGATCTACGCGTACGAACTCCGGATCTAGGCTTGGTCTTAGATCCCGAGACTTGGACGATTGTTTCCTTGGTGAAACAATCCTCCCCGGCTATTATTTCCTTGGTGAAATAATACCCGTCGTACTGCGTAGATCCGACCGGATCTAGATCTCGCGGTGGTCCACGGCAAACAACCCCGGCGCAGGCAAAGAACCCACCAAGCGAGCGACCGCAAAACAGGAGCTCGCGATTCGTTCGACCAAAAGGAGAAAAGTTGTAATCTTTGTTTATTTTTATTTGATTTTCGTTGTAACCGGATCTTATAAAAAGACCGGATCTTTTGTAACTCAAAAAGTTGTAACTCAAGATGACAATGGAATCAATAACAAAGAAAGACACGAATTTTCCAGCGAACAAACGTTACATGCGGAACGGATTTAGACAATCCTTAAACGGCGTGAAGTTAATTAGATTGAACTTCGCCGGATATGGGATCGATTCCCATTCTCTTGGGTATGGGCAAGGAATGCCTGTTTTCTTCGTCTCTTGAGCGGAAATCAATGTATTGATTTTGCTCTCGAGATTTTTAATAAGGGAGTTCATTCCCTTAGCACAACGTTACATGCGGAACGGATTCCGATAATCCGCATGCTAGCCCGACTCAAACGGTAGTCGGTAAAGGCTAATCAAATCCGTTGAAGGCTGGGGGTTAGCCAAAAATCCTAAAGTCAACACCTAACACGTGTCGCCGGGTAGCCTATTCCCGTAACAATGGCGAAGTCTATGTATTCGACATCATAGCACAAAGTCTCGGAGAATTCAATCTCCGAGCATAACGTTACATGCGAACGGATTTAAACAATCCGCATGCTAGCCCGACTCAAACGGTAGTCGGTAAAGGCTCATCAAACCCGTTGATGGCTGAGGGTTTGCCAAAAATCCTATGAGTATTGTGGTCAATCATTTCAAATGGAATGAAGAATCATAATAAAGACGAAAGCAAGTTTCACTAAGAGAATCAAAAATCAAAATGTTCAGCAAACAAAATCATACATCAAGACCATGACCAAAAATCTGCTGACTGATCTTAGAAAGCTTCTCATCATAAGCTTGCCTAAGTTCAGCCCTGATGGACTCCTCGGTGGTGGCTGAAGTCCTCGCAGCAATCTCTTCTGTCTCGGCTAGCTTCTGCTCCAGGGATCTCAACTCATCAGACAAAGCAGTGTGGGTTTGCTGATCCTGTGCTTTCGTCATCTGAAGAATATCCAAAGTCTCCTCTTTTTCACGGAGTGTTCTTCTGAGCTGGTCTATCTCGGTCGCACAGGAGGTAATAGAAAGATCGAGCTCGGCAAGCGAAGATAATTTGGTAGCAAGGCTCGTCTTAACTCGATCTACTCGGCCCCGCTGCATCTGAATCTCGAGCTCAGCAAAAATCCGAGTCTCGCGTGATGACTGTAAGCGGGTGTCCAACTCGGCAGCAATAAATGAGGAGGCACCTGCATCTCGGAGCTCGCGAAACATCTGAAGCTCATGCTCTAGGCAATCAAGGTCATCAACTATAGCCTGTGCCAAAACTGGATGTCCCGCTTCCCTTATCAAATTGACTTTAGAATCAAGGAAAGGTTTGAATTGGCGAAGAGAAAGTCCACTATGGAAAAGCTTGCCAATCATAGCATTCATGAAAGAGAAGAAGGAGCGGACTTCTATGCAGATGACTGCAAATGACAATCTTCTCTGGGTCACTGTCTGATAATAATTCCTTCACGAGAACATGAAGCTGAGAAGAAAGCCTTGCACAAAAAGGAGAATCTATCAAAAGCCTTGATAAGGGAATAAATAATATTTCTTAGTAGCTCAATCTATACCTTCCTCCCCTTGAAACACTGGGGGTGGTGGAGGTATAACGGCTGGAGGTGTATCGACTGGTGTAGTTGGTCCCACAGCCGGCTCAACAGGATTGGTCTCGACAAAAACTCCTGTTAAATACAAGTCAGAATTCTCAGAGGCATCACATTATAGCTGCATTAGTCAAAATTGGCTAGTCCTATAATTAATTTGGGAGGAGGCATATACCTTCGAAAGAATCATCCTCGAGATTCTTATCGAACGTGGGCTCGAAAAATATGTCTCCAGGTAACTGGCCATCAAACTGAGGAGAGCTATACATGAAGTGGAGTGTAGGAGTGTCCGCGATCAAGTCTTCCTCGTCAAAATCATCAATGGAGAAATCTGACGTAAAAGAATATAAGTACCAAAGAAGAATAAAGAGACTACAACCAACAGAAATGAGTTACCCCTTATGGATGCGTTAGCCTCTTTATTCCCAAAATCCTCGTATGCCTCTTTCAGGTTATCTGAAGAAGCAAGATGTACAGAGATGATTAGAGGATACACAAATTCTTTTGTATTGTCAATAGTAGATGTACCTGGATCTGCGGAATCAGGTCCTACATTGTTATCCTCCCTAAAGTCAGCAGCTTCTGCAGGTTTTTCTACCTGGTGAGGTGAGTCAGGCTCACCAGAAGATACAAACTCATGAGGAGCAGGATCAAAACTCATCTCCCCTTCCTCGCGCTCTCCTGTATGGAATGGGAAAGCATGAGCCTAAAAATCTAAACGATCAAGAGAATGATCTATAGAGTAGATGTTACCTCTGTCGCTAGCAGGATCATCACCAGCCAAGTCCATCTCAGATGCCCGCGAATCTGCAGGCGGCTTATGGGCTAGTCTCTTCCGCCTATCAGCACGGACGGTAGTCGAAGGTCTTGCCCGGGCAAAAGGACGGAATTCCTCTTCACTATTTGTCGATGTACCTGAAATATCAGATAGTGGTCAGGAATAGCAATTTGGAAATGCAGAAAGAAAAGATGGGTGACTAACCTCGCTCGAAATCTTCCTCGTAGTCTTCAGGATCTCCGCCTGAAGCCTCTCCAGCAGAACTAAAGGCCCTATGACCTTCTGCATCAAGTCGGCGGGTCTTGCCCCGCGCCCTCTGTGACCGAGCACCATCCCGGATCACATGAGAATCAGTCTGAGAGGCTTCTTCGGCCACCAACTCTTCAATAGGCTTCACAGGGACAGTCTTATTAGCTGCTAACAACCACCTGCAGCTCAAGAAAGTGAGGTTCAACTGTCGCTCAGCACCCGGGAGACTGAACCTAGCACCAGTGCAGCCTGTCACGGTCCACAACCATGCACGAAGACCGTCCACCAAACCTCCATGAGCCCGAAGCTGCTGGCACGGGTTCCCGACATAAAGCTGGTCATAACCAAACTGGCGAGCGAATCGGCAAGGTAGATACGGCTCTATAAAACACTGATTCCCCACCCGGAAAGTCAAGTAGCCCGGCCTGATGTTCACTAGCCAATTAAAGCAGGCGATATCTAAATAAGTGTGATACTCCCTCGGCTTCTCCTCATCAATCAAACACTCGCCATACCGACTGGAGAACTACGGAAAGCAAGTAGAGAATGCCCAGCACTTGTGGACCTGTAACTGCCTCCTGATATCAGAGAATCCTGGGCCTTCCCACTCGCCATTCTCAAGCAGCTGTAGTAAGGGAACAGAGGGGTCCATGGCATGTGGTACCGACATCATGTCAGAACGATGAAGGACGAACCAAGCCATCAAATAAACATACGGAAGCTCCACCTTAGTGGTAGGAATCTGAGTCGGCGATTCCTTCTCCTCCCGTGTAAAAGCGCCAGAAATCTGTCGAAGCCCTCGATGAATGCTAGCCACCATCACCGGAAGAAGTGAAAGTTCCTTTCTGTAGGCAAGTTGAACCGCAGGGTAGAGCACTTCCAATGGCATAGCGTCACCAGACTGATAAGGCACCACGCATTTCTTTAACCAGATGGCGAGGTAGCCGGCAAGAAGAGTCATCGGACGAATCGGTGCGGTCGCATGGCATAAGAACGATCTGAATTTAGACCCTGCAGGAAAGCCACTCTCAGGATTGCTAATGGTATAGGAGTGGGCGTCAGTCTTCTTCAGCAGCTCATTAACCTCTGAAGGAGTCAGCGGTGCCAGTTCACAAATAGCTTTGCCAGAATGGCTATCTAGATTCCTGAACAAATATGATGCGAATTGCTTCAGGCTAACATTTGATTTGGTCCTCTTCGCTAGGGGTTTAGACTGCGCCAAAGCAATGTGATAGTGACAAGTGAGGTCTCATAAAGTCTCGTAACGGTCGGGCATGCGATCCTTCAGCTGACTCAATTCATGGTTGGAAGGAAAATACTCCTGGTATAACATCTGACCCATGGGCAGACCAGAAATCTTATGCATCTCATGGAGAGCCAAGCCCAACTCTCCGTGCCTAGTCAGAAAGGTATTCGAATCCGGATTATAAAGCTCGCATAAGGCAAAGAAATGCTTCGCACTAACGGGTAAACCATGCATGGTGGCACGAATGGCTGCATAAAGACCGCAAGCGTGCAACTCCTCGCTCCATCGGCTCAAGACGTACTTTGTCATACGAGCCCACCAAAACTTGTCCAAAGAATGGACCCAACCATAGAATCTATGGCGCGGCGCTGGCATCTCCCGTCCTAAGTTAGCGAGGCGATTCCTCAAAGTGGAAGCAGAGGCAAGGAACTCGTTACGGGGCGGTGCATCTAGCCCCAGTACTCCAGGACGCAGTCCAACAATGTGATTCCTGCTCGAACCAGGAACTGCCTGATGAGTAATATAGCCACAGTGAACGCTCTCATGCTCCTTTGTCAAACGCCACGACATCTCCCGTTTCACAGCCTGACGCCTAAACTCAGTCAAAGAACGATGTCGAGGAATCTTCGGCAAATACAGGAAACTACTGCCAGCCTTATGAAGCCACTGCTCAGCGTCAATAAACGCTGCATCGGGATCTCTGACAGAATCACCAAACAAAAAATCAGTCTTCCTGAGAGACTGAACGGAACTAGCATCCTTCACGAGGGGCGCATCTGTAATCAGCTGACGAAGGGCTCGATGTCCACCTTCCTTCACCACTTGGGCAACCTCTGTCGACGTGCCCGGAACAAACTGGGAAGCAAGTGGAATCGGCGAAAAATCATCAGACGTCGAACAATATTCGTCACGACGTCCATTCACCGCGTGCGATGAAAAGGCTCCGGAAGGATACTCCACTGAAAACAAGCAATTAAGTGTTTGTTAATTTCAGGTATAAAAGGAAATTGAACTCATCTTACAAATCGGTAAGATAGAGTCATTACCTTATAAAGGGTGAGACGATTTGGCCACATTGTGCATTTATAAGATAGGGCATATCGACAATATATCCCTGCCTTATAAAACACAATGCAGCGTCAAAACGCCCCCTTTATTTTGAGATATGGTTTTGACCAAGCAAAACCTATCTTTAAAGCGTCGATCCTCACCAAGGAGAATCAAGGCTCTTCCCGATTGCCTCACCAAGGAGAACAACGTGGGGTAAAAGGACCAATTTGCAAATTTTCAGAAAAAAAAGGGTTAATTTGCAAAATTTCCATAAAGCGTCGATCCTCACAGAGACCTGCAAGGTAAATTGAGGGATCAGATCTAGAAAAGGAAAAATCTCATGTTCACCCCTAAAAAGGCGAGTTTGAGGCATCAAATCACTCCCTCGACCCTTATATGCGATCCCGCGACTCCATACACTAGATCAAACATGAAATAGATCAAGACTGCGGAGGATTTACCTGAAGAAAAGCCCAAAATCCAATAAAGGCGAGACCTTTAAGGAAACTTGGACCACGCGCTCGAATGGCCTGAGAGAAACTTTTTATTTGGAATTTTTTGGAGATTTCTCAGTCCAAGATTCAAAGGAAAGCCAGATTTAAGACAAATATCAAGGTTTGAAAGAGAAGGGATGCTCGAGGGAAGAGAAATCAAGAGAAGAGGGGGAGGGGTTCGGCCGGCCCTAGGGAGAAAAGAAAAGAAAAAGAAAAGAGGAAGAAAAAGAAAAAGAATAAAAAAAAGAAGAACCCCTTTTATAGTCTTGAACCAGATCTGGCTGAACCAGACCAGACCGGGCTAAACCAGACCAAGCCAGATTGGACCAGAATGGACCAGAATGGACCAGAATGAGCCAGAATGAGCCAGAATGAGCCCAATTGAGCCAGATTGAGCCTGGCTGGACCAGACCAGACCAGAATGAGCCAAATTGAGCCAGATTGAACCAGAATGAGCCAGTTTGAGCCAAATTGAACCAGTTTGAACCAAATTTGAACCAGAATTCAAATTGGAGCTGAATTAAGCATTGGAACGACTTTAGATCAACCTACGGTCCAGTCCTTCACCTATTTAACCCCTCTACCATATATTTGGAAGGGTCGGAGAGATTTTTGAACCCAAATACTGCCTTTTTGGCACATTTTTTTTTGGGCCGGTTCAGATTATTCGAACTTGAAGAATACTCCAATAAGGTATTCGAGTATAAACTATTCCCTCCTCTTTGTTGAGAAGTTTCTGGAGAATATTTTTCTAAAAAATATTCTTAGGGATAACTCAACATAACTCCCAGGAGTGTATGAGTATAAACTAGACCTCCCCGCTCCAACTCCTTAGGAGCTTAAACTGTGTAGACTCCAAAAGACTTACGAGTATAAACTGTGTTAAACGCCGGACAACGCGTCACAATGAAGATTCAAAGCCGTCAACCGATGGTCAATTCAGTGTTGAAACAACCAACTCAAGCTAAAAAAGCCAAGAAATCAAGAATCGACTTCAAATTCAAAATTCCGACAACGGTCAGACAAGAAATGCAGCACCGTAACCCTCTCAAACATTCGACAAAGCACCGAATAGCCTGGAGGATTGAAGGAATCGAGAACAGAAATTCCAAGAGCCCGTTACACCGATTGAAGGTTGGGACAGTCATATCCAAAGTATTCCAGACTCTTCTATAAAAGAACGAGACTGGAAAACTTTGGAGGGGGTATCTGTAGGCATATAAAATTGCTTATAGGTCCCTTAACACGGCTCAACACGAACTAATGAACCATCGGGCGACGTATCTAAGCACGAACGTCAGTCCACAACACCGAAGCCAAGTGACACGCAACGAAGCGGATTAACAAGGCTACGAAGTTGACGAACCACACGTGAACAACGGAATGAATCCACTCGCGTGCGGAATCAAGCCAACGGGTTGAGGAGTCAACGAGTCATCCAACTATATAACGGATTCGAACTCAGACACCAAAGCCGATTTACTGCCTAATCGGGATCCAGACTTCCAAATCAGGAATCAAGTCAACGAATCGATTTCAGACCAATCAACCGCATAACCAAATCACAGACGAAGCGGATACAAGAACCGAAACAACCGAACGACGGACGCAAAGCCAGATTTGGTTGCCTATAAATAGGCGGGGTCATTCATCATTTTGCAGGACTTTTGGAAGAACTTTTGGAGAGCCGAAACTCTGCCAGATTGAGACCTCATCTTGGAGTTTTTAAAGGCTTGAAGACTTGGACGTTCGGATCTGATTCTCGGCGAGCACCCGCATCACAAAAAGGCAGGAGTTCGAGGGGATCGAGATCTCAGATCTACGTTGTTACACTCCGGATCAAAGCTTGGTCTTTGATCCCGAGATTCGAGCGATTGTTTCCTTGGTGAAATAATCCCTCCGGCTATTATTTCCTTGGCGAAATAATACCCGTTATACTGCGTAGATCTGTTCGGATCTATATCGTGCGGTGGTCTACGGCAAACAGCCCCGGCGCAGGCAAACAACCCACGCAAGCGAGTGACCGAATAACAGGAGCTCGCGATTTGTTCGACGAAAGAGAAAAAGTTGTAATTTTTAATTTTCTTTATTTTTGATTTTCATTGTAACCGGATCTAAAAAAAGACCGGATCTTCTGTAACCGAAAAACTGTTATTCAAGATAGCAATGGAATCAATGAAGAAAGCAACGATTTTTCGAGCGAACAATCTGTATCATGTTTTGGACGATTTTCAAGAGGAACAGTGTGGTCACCCCCAGCATTGTTATCTTCGGCGGGACCACCCCCAGTGTTGTTATTTGTAGGGGACGCATTTGGACCACCCCCAGTATTTTTAGAGGGTGCATCGGCCATGATGATTTCGTCCACTTTTGGATCGCTGTCAACTACGGTGTTCTGGGTGCAGTGGATGGATTCACCAAGTTGATTGGATAGGGCCTGCATCTGTCAGTCATGCTCTTCCTTCATCTGTATCATGGCTATTTCCAATTCGAACTTGAAGTTCTCTTTTTTCTTATCCAATGCATCCTCGATGATCTTGGTCATTTGTTCAGCGTTGATCATGAACGCCTCACGATATTGTCCTATGCTGGACACCATATTGTCAGAAGCAATGGCAGAGTTCACATCTGATGCTTCACCATCTGAGGATAATCTGCTATTCATCCTCTGATAGTCCCTACGCATAGTAGTTCCTGCGTGTAATCGAGTTATACATTGGGATACGTCCGAAAAATAACGAGAACTAAAACTTCGCGTTGACTTCCCTTTATCAGCCATATTGATAGTGACCTCTGGGAATTCGTTGTCTCGCGCAGCTGATCTTTTTCTACGGAAACGCCTTGGCTTGATTTCTGATGCTTCATAGGAAAACCTTTGGAATACTGAGACCCTCTGTGGAGCGGTCTTGGGGTAGCTACACGCTGATAATACTGCCCTGATAATTTTGATACATGGATAGTGAGAGTCCGCTTCCCGGGTACCTCTCTTTTGAGATTTGTTCGTACCCCCTGCCCGATAGTTCAACTCATCAACGTTGTGGTCAGAGCAACCTATCGGCTGTTTACATGAATTATCAGGTATAACACGTTCGTCTGCTTAACGCGTTTTCTTCTGAGTAAACAACGCCTTGTTGGCATCTGCAGGAGTCACTCGTTTAGAATCACACTTTTCTGAGGGTGAAACCTTAACGGGCTCCTGGCCTTCTGTACGCACCCCCAAGCGGGCTGTTACAGGAATCAACTTGTTAGAAGGTCGCGTACGACCCCCAGTCTGGATGTTTGCTCGGTGTTCCTTCAACGGTCCTAAGCGTTCCTTAACAGGTGCCTTGCCTCGATCTTCGGGTAAAGAACCAAGGTGATCCTTCAATGGAATTCTAACTCTGGGGAGGTCCATACCACCGTAGGGTTCTACCGGTGGTGTGGGAGCGGAAGGAGCGGGATCCGAAGTTGACGAAGGCTGGGGAGCAACGTTGCCTGTTTTTGCCTTAGGCGTTGATTTAGCTTTTGGCATCCAAGTTTGTTTGGATCTCGGCGATCTCTTAACCGCCTCTTCCTTTTGCATTTCTTGTGCTTTTCGCACCAGGATCTGGGCATGCGCAAGAAGTGCGCGACGCTTCTGAATGCGCTCCTCAAGAGTGGAACGGTTCCGTTTGACATGAACCCATTCATTAGTAGGTGGTTGGGAGGAGGTTCCCGAAGCTTGCTGCTGGAACACTTGGCGCCTTCTGAGTTTCAGATCTGCATCATAGCAGATCCCGTCAACAGGTTTCAAAGCCTTGGCAAATTGGCGCGCGAGATATTGATAGCGCCTTTGACGAGCCCTCTTCGTCAGTACTGGTGCACTTTCAACGGGCAACTCTTTGACTTTTGAAGAGTTGTCACGAACATTGGATCTGGTTTCTTTAGAGGCCGGAGAGGGGTCTTCCACTACATTCGGGTTCAGATCATCAGCCCTGGTCTTCGGATCTGAAGGCATGTTCTTCGCGATAGTGGTTTTCTTGCGTTTGTAAGAAGAAGATCTGGAGGAGGAGGAGGAAATATATTCCTTGAATTTCTGCTGGTCAAATTCGTATTCGACCCCTTCGAACACCGAGATCTTGATCGTCGGCTGCGGCACGACAGCTTCGGCAGCGAAGCTGTTGGCTCCCACTATGGTCGCCAGTTTGTTTCCTTCGAAAGTTGCCTTCATTACTGATTTTATTATAACTTTAGTCATTTACAAAGAATTCAAGTAACAAAAGTAAAAGAATTACAACTCTTTCAAAAATAATACAAGATCCGTTTATCGTCTCTTGCTCACTTGGGTTTTTGGCCGGTGACGGGGACGTTAATATCCATGGACCACCTGACGATCAGATCAGATCCGAAGCTTCGTCGATTCGCAAAGGAATCAAGAAGCCGAAGTGCTTATCTCAGTAACAGCGAGATAATTGCTCTTCTTAAGATCACCGCAATGGGGTATTCTTAAGGGACGAACACGGGAACTGCAGATCTGACGAACTCTTCTTTCCTGCGCTGAAAAACTCAATCAATCTCCTCCTCTCTTCTAAAATTCATGCACCTTTAGTCTTCAGTCCGGTAGGGCTTCGCCAACGCTCGAGAATTCCAGATCTAAAAAATGAAGATCCTGGGGCTGTATTTATAGGCTTAGGGACCCCTGTTTTTAGATAAGAATGGTCGATTCCCTCTTACCCTTAGTTGTAACTACTTAGCCATATTATCAGATCAGTTGGAGCAAATCTAGACGGTTAACGATTGAAAAACAGCTCTAAACTGCCAAAAACAGCTTTTTCGTGTTGCAGACACTTATGAGTGTCTCGGCATGGCCGAGACACTCAAGAGTGTCTCAGCCAGTCTCGGCTTGGCCGAGACACTTGTAAGTGTCTTGGCCAAGCCAAGACACCTCGGGGTGTCTCGGTTTAGTTTTTTTTGTTTTTGGTATGTCGAGTTTGTTTCCACCGTATATTCGTCGTCCGGACTCGGAATTACGCGGTTCAAGATGCGTCGGAAAGCCGACAAGGAGATCTACAGGCTCCCATGATTGAATCATATGTGGAGTAAATAGGACACAAGGGGTGCTCCGTATTTTGTAAACGACGCGGGGCTCCCGATCAGCTCTTGTTTCCATTATTCCGAAGTTCCGTTGCTTCGTATGATCCGTCGACTCACTACATGCGTTTGTCATTGTCAAATAAGCTTCTGTAACTCTAATAGCAATGTTCATCATCTTCTCCCTATCTCGAGCCACATGCAGAGACCTATAGGTAATTTTTGACGCCTACAATATATACAGAGGATTTCCTCTCCTCTGTATTATCTCAACTGAGAAAATCTCCATCAGTGTCCCAAAAACAATCCCTCTCTCATTTTCTTCACTGGTATCAGAGCTGGCCGATCATTCCCTTTCCATTAAAGTTCTTTCCGATTTTTCCCATAATCCCGAGCCTCCCAGTCACCTCTCTTATCAGAAGAGAATCGATCCGCTCTTGGCTAGGAGTCCTCAATATTCCTCTTCAAGAGCTACAAAATCCTAAAGATCTGGACTCAATTTCCTCAAATCCAAGAAAACCCTAGCAGGGAAACGAATTTCATCCCGCATCCACGTCTTCTCACGAGCGCCGCCTCCACCTCTCCCGAGCGTCATCCCCTCTTCTCACAAGTGCCGAGTGCTGCCTATTGAAATTCCAATATATATTTATACATTCTTTTTGTTATTTAAAAAAAATCATTATTATAATTACAGTACAACTTTTAACCTTTTTACTCATAGTTATTTTAGTATCAATTAATTAAGTTAGTTTTATAAGTTAGTTTTAGCATCAATTACTATTATTATTATTTTTGAATTGTTGTTCTTGTCAATTTTTTTGTGTTTAAGCATCAATTAGTTTTATATTTACAACCTAAATTTAATATCTTTGAACTATCAAACAGAATTTAATCGTCATGGTTAGTAAATTGATTGCATCTGAACTGGCTAAGATAGAACACCTTAATGGTTCCAACTACGACATGTGGCATAGAAAAATTAAGTATGGACTTATCCATGACAATCTAGATAGTGTCCTAGAGGTTTCTGCAACAACTCTTGGCGAAGATCCCACTGACGCTCAGAAAAGAGAGCTTGATCAGTGGCAACTTAAGGACAAAAAGGCTAAAAGCTTGATGTTAATGTTCATGGAAGATAGTTTAATCAAAGTTTTTGAAAACTACAATACGGCTAGGGAAATGTGGCTTGCAATTAAAGAGAAGTATGACACTACCTCTGAGGTGAACATACAGCTCTTGGTGCATAGATTTAATTCAAGTCGTATGCGAGAAGGTGAAAATGTTACCGAACATGTGAACAAGATGATTGTCATGGCTAAGGACCTAGCTTCAGTAGGATCTGAAATTCCTGAGAAATTACAGGTGGCAACTATTTTGAATAGCCTGCCACCATCACTAGATATGGCCGCCATAACACTTAGGCTTAATAGAACCATTAAACGTGTTACTAACTTGCCAACCCAGTTAGCAATGGAACAAGATTTACTAGCTACGAGAAAAGGTTCAGATGTGAACCTTGTGCAGCAAGAAGAAGCAAATAGAACTTGGAAGCATTTGATTATTAAAGAATATTTTATAACTTTCATAGATGATTATTCTAAGTATACTTTTGTGTATCTTTTAAACAAAAAATCGGAAGCATTTGAATGTTTTAAAAGATACAAGATAGAAGTAGAAAGGAAACTTGGAAGATATATTAAGGTGTTAAGAACCGATAGAGGTGGAGAATTCAATTCAAATAAATTTAAAAACTATTGCATTCATTATGGCATTAAGAGACATACCACTATGCCTTACACGCCACAACAGAATGGTGTGGCTGAAAGAAAAAATAAAACATTGATGAATGCAGTGAGATGTATGCTGTCACATTCTGGTCTCTCTAAGGATTTTTGGGGAGAAGCAGTATTGACTGCGAATTATATTTTGAATAGGATTCCCATAAAATCAGTCGAGTCAACACCGTATGAGATTTGGAATGGACACAAACCTGAATTAAGTCACTTAAGAAAATGGGGTTGTGTCACACATGTTCTCATTCAATATCAAGTTAGAGATAAGCTGGATCTCAAAACCTTAAAGTATAGATTTATAGGCTATTCTTAAAAGTCTAAAGAATACAGGTTCTTCCATGAAGAGAAAGGGGTCATTGAAAGTAGAGATGCTACTTTTCTATGAAATCTAGAAGAAAAGGAACAAGTTCAAGAGGCAGTACCACCTCTTCTAGACTTAGATGATGTTCCTAATGATGACCTGGACATAGTGGATGTAGTTAATCATCCAATAATGGAAGATGAGCCCTTAAATGAGAATATACCTATGGATAATCAACTAGCTAAACCTGTCAGCCTTAGTGGTAACAAAAGACCCAGAACAACACCTGCATGGGTGGATGATTAGTATCTGTATTTATGCGAACCATCCTATTTCTCGGTAGATATTGACATAGATGAGCAAGCTGATCCCTTGAATTATATGGATGCTATAACACACATGAATCGGAACAATGGCTAGAAGCCATGAAAAGGGAGCTTGACTCAATAGAGAGAAACAATGTAAGGGAGCTATGTGACTTACCAGAAGATAGGAAGTCCATAGGATGTAAATGGGTGTTAAAGAAGAAATATCGGGTTGATGGGTCTATTGATACATTTAAAGCCCGATTAGTTGCTAAAGGCTTTACTCAGAAGGTAGGTATAGATTATCAGGAGACTTACTCTCCGGTGGCTAAGTTTGCCTCTATTCGAATTATCTTAGCAATTATTGCACATCTTGACTTGGAACTTTTCCAAATGGATGTCAAGACTGCATTCCTCAACGGAGAGTTGAAGGAAGTTATATATATGAATCAACCCGATGGATTTCAGGTTGAATGACAACAAAACAAAGTATATAAATTAAAAAAATCTTTATATGGTTTAAAACAATCATCTAGACAGCGGTATCTCAAATTTCACAATACTGTTATCCAACTTTGTTTTGTTACGAATAAATGTGATAACTGTGTATATGTCTTAAAGAGTAGCAGCAGTTTTATAATATTATCCTTGTATGTGGATGATATCTTGCTGGCTGGAAATAACACAGAAGTGCTGAACAGAATCAAGTCAGCACTTAGTAGTGAATTTGAGATGAAGGACATGGGAGATGCATTTTATGTTCTTGGTATACAGATCCTTAGGGATAGAAAGTCTAGAATGTTAAGTTTAAACCAAGAAAGATATTTGCATACAATACTTAGAAGGTTTGGAATGCAGAATTGTAATCCTGCGCCAACACCTTTGGTTATGGGAAAGTGGTTGTGTAAAGAACAATGTCCTGGAGAAGGGCAGAAACCGCTTAGTATCCCGTATGCTCAAGCTGTTGGAAGCTTGATGTATGTAATATTGTGCACTAGACCAAAGCTGGCATATCCGGTGAGTTTGGTTAGTAGATATCAAAGTAATCCTGGTCCAGCACATTGGGAGGCTGTTAAGAGGATTTTGAAGTACTTGAAAGGTACTGTGCACCATAAGTTAGTTTATCAAGCAGACTTGCTTGAGGTTCTTGGTTACTCTGATGCTGATTTTGGAGGAGACAAAGATGACGAAAAGTCTACTTCCGGACATTTGTTCATCTTTGGTGGTGCAGTTGTTTCTTGGGCTAGTAAGAAACAGGGACGTGTGGTATGATACACACAAGAAGCTGAGTACATAGCCTGTAGTATGGCAACTACTCATGTAGTCTGGATAAGACGGTTCCTAAAGGACTTGGATCTCGATTTGGTAGATGGACCAATTGAGATATATTGTGATAATCAAGTAGCCATCAGCTTGATCAACAGTGGTGCAAATAGTTCTAAAGGAAAACATATTGAGATACAATATCATTGTATTCGTGATATTGTGGAAAAGGAAGAAGTCTGTGTGACTTATATTCCTACTAGTGACATGATTGCTAATCCCTTGACGAAGGGCATCCCAGCAGGTACATTCATCAAACATGTTAGTTTGATGGGACTTAGAAATATCTAAGTCAAGAAAACTTTCATGAATAATGAAAGGAGACGATCATGGATAATGGTTGTACACGGTTTATTCATGTAGAGTGAAAAATGCATATATCTCACGGATAGTAGGAATATGGAATTACATCTTGAGTCACATCTTACAGATAGTGGGAGTGTGTGCTTGAAAAGTATTTGGCCATTTCGGCCAAGTGGGAGATGTAAGTGGGTTTGGCCTCATGGGCCAAATTGTTACCCGACCCATTAAGATCTGATCTGGTTGTTGGGGAATATCTCACATTCTGTGGGATATTCTCTATTGAAGATCAGGCGTTACAGAGAAATGGAGAGGAGAACACGGGATAGAGAAATGGAGAGGAGAACACGGGATAGCGGAGGGATATCAGGCGGTTATTTGGGGACGAAGAGGGGGATAGAATGCCTATATATAGAGAGGATTTCCTCTCCTCTGTAGTATCTCAACTGAGAAAATCTCCATCGGAGTCCCAAAAACAATCCCTCTCTCGTTTTCTTCAAAATGAGCAAATCTCCAAGGAGGATGTGAGGAGTGATTTTTAATCCAGTTAATATTGTTTATAGCATATAATTCAAGAATTACCTTACGATATTCTTCATCTATGCATTATTGCAGCCTGTGCAAGATAGCTAAAGCTTCTACTTCATGCATTGAGGATGCACGTGAAATCAATGTCGAAATACTTAGAATTGAGCCATTGTTATTTCTTGCAATTGCCATACTTGGTTCTTTAAAAGCTGTGTCAACATTCACTTTAATATAACCCTCTGTAGGTGATGACTAACTAATACTATAGGTAATAGTAGGTTTTGGTCTCATTCCGGTTTTGACAATCTCCTCTTGAGGCGCATTTTGGGAAACTAAGAGCATTTTAGTCCTTGCAATAACTTGTTTAGGATTAGATCTTTTATTCTAAAAAATAAAATCACATCGTGCCTTCCAAATCATCCAACGAATTGATGCTCCAATCTTGAATACTTCTAGATTATCAATTTGGTACTCAACCCAGTGCATTTTATGGATCTGCTATTTTGGGAATTGTTATGGTGTTTTCAGTCGCCAAAGTATGGTCATTTGCAAACAACGGACAGGTGTCCCCCTACATGAACCGTTCAAATCGAATTAACGGTCAGGACCACCAAGAATCATGACTTAGTCGACTCGCCGAGTCGGCATCTTCTTAGGTTGACTCGAAGAGCGGAGCGGTACTTATCGGACCTCTTATCGAAGACGACTCGCTACGAGCTTACTCGACCAGTTACTCAACACCTCACAGAGTCGACTTGAAAGGTGTTACTTCTTGACACCCCTCGTTACAAGCCAAAGGATGACTTCAACCTCGAACCTCCCCTGCTGATAGCATGTCGGTGTCACATTAAATGCTTGGCAAGCGCCATCATTTTTCCATCCCCTATACTATTTATGACACATCGGACCACGCATGCTTCGTGCGTCGCCCATCGTATCTCATTAATGATGAAATGATAGCCCCCATCATGCAGCTGATCCACGACCGACACCTGTAAAGTAGATGTTGACTCAGCTGCCAGCTCAGGCTCGGCCAAAAAGACTAGACTACCCCTCTTACTTAGCTATAAAAAGGAAAACTATTCCAAATATAATGGTAAGTAATTTTTCAGCATCTTTCTCCATTCCGCTGTATTTTTCTTATATTCTCATTCAAGCACATAGCTGACTTGATCGTCGGAGGAATAACAGGGAACCAGTCCCTATCCTCTTACGAGTTGTTACGCGTGCAGGGACAAATAACCCAACTCGAAATCAAATATTCTGAAAAGCGAGCGGCCCCATATCAACCCAATCCTTGCCCACCTTCTCTTTTAACTGTGTGATTTAAACTATCAACAATTTAGCACCCACCGTGGGGCTCTTTTTTTCGAGCAAGTATGTCTGGTTCTGATTATATGGCTGATCAATCTCACCCTGTAGGACCACACCAGAGCTATGTTACTCAAGCTCGGCTTGAAAAAATAGCTCAGAAGATCTCTCAATCCCTCCAACAGCAACTCTCTACCTTTACCAGCAAGCTCCTCAGCCGGTTTCCACAGTCACAGCAAGCTACTTCTGTCATCCCCCACCTTATGAAGACCAGCGATCGGGTCTCACCCCCCTTCTGGAGCACAGCAAATAGTCCTACCTCAAGCTCCTCATGTTGCTGCCAAGCAGTGGAGGGATCGCGTCGAGCACGCGACTCCGCCGCAACATCGGTCGACTCACCCTAAGGTACCTCTCTGATGCCTCCTCCCTGAACCTAAAGTCACCAGTGAGAGTCCCGACCCTGGTCACCCTAGGGATCATACTAGGGGAGAAATCTCTAAGACTCTCCCCCACCACTGTGCCTCTCCGGCCCCCTCTACTACCATAGGGGCCTCTGGATATAATCGGGTAAACAGATCGATCGCAGAAGCCATCAAGGGGAACACCCCCATTTGCGATGACCTCATGAACACCCCGTGTGAGAAGTTCAAGATACCTCATGTGGAGAAGTACAAGGGCGAAGGAGACCCCTTCGAGCATGTTGATAATTACATTTTTATTGCATTTTATACCCTCATTATCTATTTAATTTAAATAAATTTGTCACTAATAAATTTGTTTTATCTTAATTGCATGTTAACAAATAAAAGCCCAAGGAAAACTCAATATCTCATCTCTCAAAAAAGCACAAGAGTCCAAGCCCAAGAGAAGATCGGCCAAAGAATGAAAAGACTGGCTATCGATACCTGTATCGATAGCGGTATCGATACCTGATAATCATATTTTATTATAATTTTATACCCTCATTATCTATTTTATATGAATAAATATGCCACTAATAATTGTTGTTAGCTTAGTTTGCACATAAATGAATAAAAATATAAATAAATATTATTAAATATAAAAACCCTAAAATTCTCTCTTCTCTATTTTATTTCAAAATTGTGAGAAGCCCATGAAGCTATGAAGCCCATGAAGCCAAAGAAAAAAATAAACTCTTTAAATATTTCATGAATTAATGAAGCCTAAAACGTCAAAGCCCATGAAGCAAAAGCCCAGAACCAAAACAATGAAGCATGAATTATGAAAAAATGAAGCAAAGCTTAAAGGAAAATTAAGAAGCCAAATGGAAAATCAACAAGCAAAAGGCCCAAGAATCCAAGCCAAAAAGCTCAAAGGCTAAAAATGATTCCTTAGGGCTTAAGTTTTCATCCAAGGGCTCTCATTCATTGTTGTTTACTATAAATAGGGATAGAGAGTGAGGGGTTAAAGGTGTGAAAATTTTTGTAACTCTATTTGGAGAAGAGGGCCACTCTTAATTGAGAAGGCCTTCTAAATTTGTAACTTTTGTTATAATTAATAAAATAATTTTTTTTATCACTTTAAATATTTCTTCTCTTTGTTGGATGATGAAGATGGAGATGAAGAATTATTTAGAGGTTTGCATTTTTTTTATTTTTCTATTTTATTTCTTTTTTATTGCTTATTAGTTTAGATTTATTTCTATGCTTGTAATTAGATTTTATTTTCTTGTTAAATAGCCAAGAGGCTAGAACCCTCTTGTCTTAGATTTATTTCATACTTATAGAGTAGATTTATTTCATGCGTATAGAATAGATTTATTTTCTCGTATTTAATTCTTGCAATTTATTTTGTAATTTAGTTTTTATAATTTATTTTGTAGTTTAGATTTTATTTTCTTGCACTATTCACCTTAAGGCTAGGACCCTCTTGGGTTTAGTTTTTTTTTTGTTAATTTTTATTTTCTTTGATTCTCCTTTAGGCTAGAACCCTCTAGGGAGTCACTCTTTTCTAAGATGTGGATTCAATTCTAGATTATCAATATCTTTAATTGAATCCGCCATTTTTAATTTCTTGCATTTTCTTTTTATTCTTAATTTTCCTTTTTGATTCTTGATTTTATTCATCTTTCCTTGTGAAAATCATTCATTCTTTACCACATCCACTTTCACTTACATTTCATTCCGATTTACACACTATCACTTCTACTCTCTCTATCTCTCCACGATCACATTCACTCATCACTCCTATTTGTCATGCACACAACATAAGAACCAATTTTAATTTTCTTATAAAACACCTTCCTCGTGGGATCGATAACTTTTTATACTATAACTTAACACGTTTGTGCACTTGTAACATTTTTAATACATGTTTATGCCGCATCAAGTTTTTGGCACCGTTGCCAAGGAAGATGCTTAAGTAGGATTTTTTATTATTTTGGTTCTTTAACTTGTGTGTTTCTTGTGAAAGAACTACTTGGAGTGCTTAAGTAGGATTTTTTATTATTTTGGTTCTTTAACTTGTGTGTTTCTTGTGAAAGAACTACTTGGAGATTAAAGATCAAGTGTGTTTCTTGTGAAAGAACTACTTGGAGATTAAAGATCAAGAATTGGAGATTGAGGAATTGGAGATTTACTTGTGGTAAATCTTCTTCCTAATATTTTTAATTCCACACCTTTAGTTAGTTTCTCACAATTAGTGATAATTAGGATCTTAAAAAAATTCGTTGACCATAATAAAATTCACCCTCCAGTTTGACATTTATTAACAAGATAATAAATTCAAACAAATTCCCCCCTTCTCATTTGTTTGATTATTAATCCTAATTAAAAAAAAGATTTTATTTTTACCATCCCTTTTAGTCGCTTTTAATTCCTAGGGTTGCATTTCATTTAGTTAGTAGGAATTCTCCAAAGTGATTTGAGCATCTTGATTTGACACACACTTGAAAATATTCTTAAGGGCAAAACACCCTAATCAAGATAAGGTAAGGGATTTCATCACCCTTTCCTTAGCCCAAAAATCACTAATTCCTCACTACACAACCCAAACCTAATAAAAACTCATTAGACGTTGGCCCTAAGGAATCGAGCTCAATAAGGAACAAAGAATCTTTAGGTGAACCGGTTTATGTTTTCTTAGATTAGTTGGTGTCTAAGGAAAGGTTTAAGGGTTACATAAAACGCTCTGCAAGGAACGATGTCCTTAATCGATCTCTAATCAACCTCTGTTTCTATCCTTACCTGGCTAACTAACCGAGTAAAACTTTTATCTTTTCACTTAAGGAATTTTTGGTTAGGAGCTGGTCTAGCTGAGTTAGGCTTAACCCTAGAGTTAAAGTGATTGCAAAGTGATTGTTTTTTATTTGTTTTAGTTAGGTTTTTCCTTTTTCTTCTCATAAAAAAACTAACTTTTGTTTTATATTAAAAAAGGTATAAAAAGAAATTATTTTTGGTGCATGCAAAACGTGGATTAGGGACAATACACATCGACAAATTCGTTTTGAATAAATTAAAGAAAAGGCTAATCCACATGTTCTCCAAGATTTATGTTATCCCAAGAGGATTGAAATCCCCAATGAAACTCAGGAGTTTGTAGAGAGCCCATCTCAGTATTCGATGAATGATCCATTTTTTCTAACCTACAACCTAGGTTAGGCAAATTACCCAAACATTGCATGGAATCAGGGAAACTACTCCGGAACTCAAAACTTCACTCCATCTTCGACCCAACATTTTCCTAAGGGAAACACAGTTCCTTTCAATTCTTATCCATAATTTCAACAACCCAATCTGTCATATCAAAATCAGTCTCCTCATCATCAAGTTGTAACTCACACTCCTCTTGATACAGATCATGATGAACGTTGTTCGCGGGAAAAACCGTTGCTTTCTTCATTAATGATTCCATTGTACACTCTTGTAACAGTTTATCGATTACAAAGATCCGATCTTTTTATAAGATCCGGTTACAACGAAAATCAAATAAAAAGAAATGAAAAATTACAACTTTGTTTCCTTGTTTGTCGAACGAATCACGAGCTCCTGTTTTGCGGTCGCTCGCTTTGTGGGTTCTTTGCCTGCGCCGGGGTTGTTTGCCGTGGACCACCGCGCGATCTAGATCCGGTCGGATCTACGCAATACGACGGGTATTATTCCACGAAGGAAATAATAGCCGGGAGGGATTGATTCACCAAGGAAACAATCGCTCAAGTCTCGGGATCTAAGACCAAGCCTAGATCCGGAGTTCGTACGCGTAGATCTGAGATCTGGTCCTCTTGAACACCTGCCTTATTTGGCGTTGACGGTCGCCGAGCACCAGATCTGGATGAGCAAGTCCTTGAAGTCCTAAAGTTTGAATCTTGTTAAGTTCTGAGTCTCCAATCCAGCAGGGCTTCGCCTCCAAAAAATCTAACCTTTACAAATGAACACCCCTTGGCCTATTTATAGGCACCCTTTACTGTGCCCGGGCACGGATCTGCCGGCCACCTATAGGTGGCTCGGCTCTTGGCC
>NC_033798.1:56795690-56873596 GCF_001876935.1 Asparagus officinalis | reverse complement strand
AAGTTATAACTTATAAATATATATAATATATTTACATATAATATATGTATATATAATATATATAATATATGTATATATAATATATAGTTACATAATAATTTATAAGTATATACTAATACATAATTATATAAAATATAATAAATTTAAACTAATTTTTAGCATTTTTTATCAAAAAAAAAAAGAAAAGAAAAAAATTGAAAAAAATCCGGACCGACCCGGAGCCCGGCCCGGTTGGGCCCGGGCCCAGGCCAGGACCCGGCCCGGGGTACCCGGGTCCTGGTCCGGGCTCCGGTTTTGCCCGGCCCGGGCCCGGATTTCCGGGCCGGGCCGGGCAGGGCCGGCCCGGATGGACAGGCCGAAGTGAAGGATATGAAGGAGAAATTCTGAGTCAACCCGTGGCCAATCCTAAGGACACTCAAATGAATACACTACAGTCAGGAAAATAGGTCGATAATCAGGGGAAAACACCTTTAAGCTAAATTCTTGTTCCAATTCATTCTCCTTCTGATAACTCAATTCAGGAAAGACCAGAGGAAGAAAAGGAAGAGTCAGATCCAAGTTTTGAGGAAATTTTTAGTGAGGAGCTAAAAATATTAGGAGAAGCGGATCAGGTTTGTCAAAATAAAAAAACTGTGTTAAACAATTGCTGTTTTGACCTGAATTTTGAAAAACTCTTTTTTGATAAACTAAGATTTTTGGAAAATAAACAACAATTAAAATTTTATACCTCAGCCCTGAATCTTAGGGTTGATGAAAGTGTTAAAGAAAAATTGGTTGTTAGAAAACAAACATTCATAAATCAAGAATCTAAGTTCAAAACGCATGACACCAATAATACCTACCTTCCATTGCCACAAGAATTATTGAACACCCCGATATGCTTAGAATTTTAGCACAGTGTTGATTATATCATTTTGAATTTGTTTAAAATCCGGGGAAGAATTTTCAGCAATAAGGTAGGATTCAATGTAGACATGAGCTCTTCATGTTGAATATTTTATTCTACATTATTTATTTTGTTTATTTGTGGGAATTAGCTATTTTTTCTCTTTATTTTACATTTTTGTTTTTTTCCCTTTTCTTAAAAAAAAATTTATGAAAATATCGTCACTTGCCAAATTAATAGAGTTATGTAATAGTTGATTTATTTGATAAATTTGAAATTTTCTAATCCCTAGTTGGTTATTTACTTAAGTTCACTTTTTATGATAACTCTAAATAAATTTCTTAAGAAATAATTTTCAAAGTAGTATACTTTACTTAAGCCTTAACTTGGACTTTTATTTAAACTAATAAAAATTTTGCATGCTTAGCTTAGAGTTAAAAATAATTTTTCAAAGTGTCTTGATTTACATATTTTCAGAATATATATACATATACATAAAAAAATTACAAAAGAAGAGTGCGAAAAATGGGCACCAAAAAAAAGAAAGAAAAAAAATTTTGAATTCAATGTGATTCTATCTTATAAAGCCTAAGCTGACCGAGTAATTAAGCCCAAGGAGTATTTCTATACTTAATGACCTAAGCCCAATTGGGTTGGGATCCATTGGTCCAAAACTCGTTAAATGGTCACTTAGAAAGCCCGTAAAGTAGAAAAAAATCACCAAGAAAGAAAGAGTTAAAAAAAGAAAAAATTAATAAAAATAAAAATACTAATAATTGTTTTATATATATAGTTATATTTGTATATATGGTCTTGGAAAATATTTTAGATCAAGTAACTTGAAAATTATTTAAAACAATGAGTTAGCATGTTCTTTTCAAAACTTTTAAATTAAATTTCTAAGTAGCATGTTCTTTTCAAAACTTTTAAATTAAATTTCTAAGTTTGGCTTGGTTTTGTATTGCTATAATAATAAGATTTTCTAGAAAATTTACCTTAGAGTTATATATAAAAATATTTTTTTTGAGTAATAACTAGCTTCAATTATTAAGTAAATTTAGTTATTTACTAACTTCTTTAATTTGGCAAGATGACCGGATTTTATGGGTATATTCACTGCAAACCCTCACGAGACTACAACTCGTCCACTAGGATAACCTAGGGATTTAAAGGTTTGTTGTATGCGCTAAATACAACCGTAATTCCTGCGAAAGTAAGTTAGGTTTTCTTTTCTTTTTCTTTCTTTGCTAAAGGACTAGCAAAAGTTTAGGTTTGATGGTATTTGATAATCACATTTTATTACAATTTTATACCCTCATTATCTATTTTATATATGAATAAATATGCCACTAATAATTGTTTTTAGCTTAGTTTGCACATAAATAAATAAAAATATAAATAAATATTATTAAATATAAAAACCCTCAAATTCTCTCTTCTCTATTTTATTTCAGAATTGTGAGAATCCCATGAAGCTATGAAGCCCATGAAGCTATGAAGCCCATGAAGCCAAAGAAAAAAATAAACTCTTTAAATATTTCATGAATTAATGAAGCCCAAAACGCCAGAGCCCATGAAGTAAAGCCTTACCTCTTGTACGCATTATGAAAAATCCAAAAATCAAGCCAGAATCCCATGAAGCAAAAGCCCAAAACCAAAACAATATAGCATGAATCATGAAGAAATGAAGCAAAGCTCAAAGGAAAATCAAGAAGCCAAATGGAAAATCAACAAGCAAAAGGCCCAAGAATCCAAGCCCAAAAGCTCAAAGGCTAAAAATGATTCCTTAGGGCTTAAGTCTTCATCCAATGGCTCTCATTCTTTATTGTTTATTATAAATAGGGGTAGAGAGTGAGGGTTTAAAGGTGTGAAAATTTTTGTAACTCCATTTGGAGAGGAGGGCCACTCTTAATTGAGAAGGCCTTCCAAATTTGTAACTTTTATTACAATTAAGAAAATAATTTTTTTCACCACTTTAAATATTTATTCTCTTTGTTGGATGATGAAGATGGTGATGAATAATTATTTGGAGGTTTGCATTTCTTTTATTTTTCTCTTTTATTTCTTTTTTATTGCTTATTAGTTTAGATTTATTTCTATGCTTGTAGTTACATTTTATTTTCTTATTAAATAGCCAAGAGTCTAGAACCCTCTTGTCTTAGATTTATTTCATGCTTATAGAGTAGATTTATTTCATGCTTATAGAGTAGATTTATTTTCTTGCATTTAATTCTTGTAATTTATTTTGTAGTTTAGTTTTTACAATTTAATTTATAGTTTAGATTTTATTTTCTTGCACTATTCACCTTAAGGCTAGAACCCTCTTGGGTTTAGTTTCTCTTTTTGTTAATTTTTATTTTCTTTGATTCGCCTTTAGGCTAGAACCCTCTAGGGAATCACCATTTTCTAAGAAGTGGATTCAATTCTAGATTACCAATATCTTTAATTAAATCCGTCATCTTTAATTTCTTGTATTTTCTTTTTATTCTTAATTCTCCTTTTTTATTCTTGATTTTATTCATCTTTCCTTGTGAAAATCATTCATTCTTTGTCACATCCACTTTCATTTACATTTCATTCTAATTTACACACTATCACTTCCACTCTCTCTATCTATCCATGATCACATTCACTCATCACTCCTATTTGTCATGCACACAACATAAGAATCAATTTTAATTTTCTCTTACAAAACACCTTCCTCGTGGGATCGATAACTTTTTATACTATAACTTGACACGGTTGTGTACTTGCAATATTTTTGGTACATGTTTATACTGTATCAATACCGCTATTGATACTCGTATCGATACCGCTATCGATACTCGTATCGATACCGCTAACGATACCCGTATTGATACCGGTATCGATACTTATTTACTATTGAGGAATTAAAGGTTGAAATTGATTAATTTGGGGATCAAGTTTAATCCAATGGCTCTTATTCATTATTGTAGACTATAAATAGGGGTAGAAAGTGAGGGGTTGGGGTGTAAAAATTTTTGTAGAACTCTTTTTGGAGAGGAGAGTTACTTTTAATTGAGAAGACCTTACAAATTTGTAACATTTTGTTGCAATTAATAAAAGATTTTTTTTATCTCTTCATATATTTCTTTTCTTCTCTTTGTTTGATAATGAAGATGAAGATAAAGATGTAAATGAAGATCAAGTTGAAGGTTTGCTTTCAAGAGGCTAAAACCCTCTTGCAATGTAAATTTTTTCTTTTATTTTTATTTCTTTTGAAGTAATTTCTTCTCTCTTTGCTTTAGTAGTTTAGATTTATATTAATGCCTTATAAAGTAGATTTACATTCTTGTCTTTATTTTCATTATTGTCTTGCACTTTTAATTTGTATAATAGATTTATAAAGTAGATTTACATTCTTGTCTTTATTTTCATTATTGTCTTGCACTTTTAATTTGTATAATAGATTTATTTTCTCGCATAATCTAGATTTTTTTATTTTCATTATTGTCTTGCACTTTTAATTTGTATAATAGATTTATTTTCTCGCATAATCTAGATTTTTATTTATGTTCTTTTCTTTTACAACTTAGTTAGATTTATTTCTATGTAAATTTTTTTGTTCTCTTTTCTCTTCTTGTAATCACTTTATATCTTCACTCTTTTCTTTTATTCTTCTCTAGTATAGATTTTATTTCTTGTTTTTATCTCTTAGGATGTGGAACTAATTTTTGTAGGAATTCTAGAATTATATGAAACTAGCCTAATTTCTTTTATAGTTTGTGAACTATTCTCTTGTGCTTAAAATGATAATGTGTAGGATAATCAACTAGAGAACTAATTGGTAGAAAAAGAATTTGATAATCTATGCTTATCTTGAGTGGTTTGATAGGTGTTTGTGGAAAATTTCGATGTAAAAGAAATAAAAGAAAAATTGATTTGTATTCTCTCAAAATCGATTACAATCTGGATTCCGATTACAAAAGAGAGGAGAATGAATTTGATTCTCCCCTTTGTTTAAAACTGGGTTCTTCTTGGTAGTGATGGAGTGCCTCCTTCGATTGCTTGCGTCGAACTTGCTCTCCGTTGACGATCCGACCTTCTTGATTCACTGGAACGATTGACTTGTATGATGAATTCGGTTTAGAACTCTTAACAAGTTTAATAAACTCAGAACGAGTTGAAAACTCTGAAAAGAGTTGTTGAAAACTCTGAAAAGAGTTGCTGAAAACCGAATGATCGATTAGTGTAATTAGCTTGCGTTGCAAGTCTAATTAGGAACTCTTAACGAGTTTAAGAACTCAGAACGAGTTGAAACTCTGTAACAGAGTTGTTAGAACCAAAAATTCGGTTAATAGCCGAGTAGACCCGTTGTTGGTGAAGAGATTCTCCGAGATTTGATTAACTAACTGCTGATCAGTTCCTTGATCTTCAAAAAACTTCAACCCTGTACGGTTTAGATGCTAAAACCGATCAACCCCTTACTCAGTTGAGTAATGCGGTTATTTATAGGGGGATAAGGGTGTAACCAACCCCTAAATCCGCTCCTATGTGGGTGAGAATCCCTCAGAACGTGGGATAAATGGTTGTTACGCCGTTCAACATGTGTTTGAACAAGTCAAACGCCTAACTTGGCGTTCTGGGCCTTAACTCTGCGCCTAAGGCTTGAGACGCAGAGTTAAATCTCTGCTAGAGATTTAAAACGCACAGGCCGCATGCATTCTGGAAATTGGAGACGCATAGGCCGCGTTTGTGCTGAATCTCAACTCTACGTCTTGAGTTTGAGACGCAGGGTTGAGTGTTTGCTGGAGAACGCACAGTCCGTGCGTTTTGTGTTTTAACTCTGCGTTGCAAAGTTGAATATCAACTAGAGAACGCACAGTTCATATGCGTTTTGAGTTTGGGAAATGCAGAGGTGGACTCTGCGTTTGGGAGAGGTTGTTGGATTGTAACCTCATCCATTACAACATCGCAAAGGCTACGGCTCATTGATCTTTGCTTGTTATGGGGTGTGAAAGTCGTCAGATTGTAACTCTCACGGTTGATTATGAAGGCTACTGAATAGAGTTTTCATCAGTTGTCGGAAGTATCGTCGAATTGTAACTCTTCTCGATCTATGTGAAAAGTCCTCCATTTACAGCTTTCGTTTGTTGACATGAAAGCTATCTGATTGTAGCTTTTATTGTTGGAACTTGATGGGGATCAGCTATCCATTGTGATTTTTAGACAGCCTACAGAACCCCCTCCAAAGTTTTTGAAAGTTCGTGGTTGACTGGGACGAATTTTCGGAATACTTTGGATCCCAAAATTTAGTGTATTGATTGTTCACTCCGTCTGATTCAAAGACATTGCGAACTTGGTTGTTGGAATGCTGAAATTCTGTTTCTTTGAACCAAACAAGATTGCTTTTGAGTTTTGATGACAATGAACTTAGTCAAACAAACTAAATCCTAAGTTATCGTCAAATTCGCCGATAGGCTCGTCCTTCTTCTCTTTTTCCTTGGAGGTAAGAGTAGCAGCATTCTCAGCAGTTGCAACAGAGCAACAGCAAACTTGCTCGGATCCTTTAGATACTCCTTCACCCTCTCAGCCTGTGTGAGAGTGTATTCAGTGTCAACAGCAACAGCAAGAACGTTCTTGTAGGCATTGACGAACATGTGAAGCGCAGCTGCAAGAGTTGGGTAAGAAAGAGTCGAGGACAGCGAAGTAACCATAGGAACACCAGCTGCAAATTTGTCAACGAGGTCATCCTTTGTGAGGTTGAGTACCTCAGGGCTTAAGACAGATCCCTTGTCATAGACAGAGAGAATCGCAAGCCCATATGAGAATGGCTTTATCCCAAGTTTAGTCAGGAGGGCAGCCTCAGAGGAATCCGCTTTATCTCTTTTCTTGATCAGCTCAACTGGTGGTGATGATCTTAGCAATATCATCATTACTCTTTGTTAGGATGTTAAGCCACTTAGAAGAATGAGTTTTGCGTCAGATCGTGTCTTCATTAATCTTGGTGGGAATGTTAAGCCACTTAGAAGAATGAGTAGCGTGTCGGATCGAGCAAGATGATTTCAATGTTGTTGATTGTAATCTATTTGCATTCCTCCAATAGACTCCTCAGTGGAGTCGTCTGTTTCTTCTCGGCTTTGGTCACCTAGATGGCCACATTTGCTTCCCTCTATTCATTTAAAGCTATGTCTTGGCTTTAAACGTCGAGAAATCCATTTAGTGGCGTTTAAAACGCACAGTTGGATTCGCTTGCTTGATAATTAAAATGCAGAGTTGAACTCTGCGTTCAGAAGCTCAACCAACGCAGACGCACAGGCCGCATTTGGCGGGATTCTGGGCCTAGAATCTCGCCCTGATTCGACAGCTCACAGCTGTCCATAAATAGACCTCTGGGTCAAATCAAAAGTCATCCGACTTTTTATCTGTCTTTTCTCAAAAAGCTTAACGAAGATTTCGTTTTGAACTCCGGTGAACCCTGTTCATCTTCTCCGATCATCATCCTTAATGGGTCCGAGGAAGAAGACCGTCTCTCGTCAAAGGTCAACTGTTGCCGCTGCTCTGCGTTCTCGGCCGACCTCGGCAGTCGGCGGTGATGGAACTCAGGCTAGTGCGCCGTCGGCACAGGCTTCCCTCGTCGGTGGTGAGTATCGACCTTCATGGCCACAAAACTTGCTTCGGCGGTTCTCTGAAAACCCTAGATGGGTTCTTGTGAACGAGGAAGATGACTCGTTTTGATATTGTAACGCAGAGTTGGAACTTTGCGTTTCGAATTTGAAACGTTGGGGTCCGACCTCTGCGTTAATGAGTTTTGACACATGGTCTGGGCTGTGTGTTTGGAAGCTCGACGCAGGGTTTGACCTCTGTGTTTGATAAAATTTTAACGCCAGGTTTGAACTGTGCGTTCGAAAGCTTAACGCAGAGTCCGACCTCTTCGTTGATAAAATTCAACGCTAGGTTTGAACTGTGCGTTCGAAAGCTTAACGCAAGTTCGACCTCTGCGTTGATAAAATTCAACGCCAGGTTTGAACTGTGCGTTCGAAAGCTTTCACTTCTCTAAGGATTTTGACTAAGGTTCCCTTTGTTTTATTTCCTCGTTGACTAATTGAGTACTTTTCTCTTTTGCAGTGCCTTACTCCCGCGAACCTCTTACTCTTCGTTACCATTTCGGGCGCGAGGGTGGCGTGGATGTAAATATGCAATTCAATCTGCGTCAGGAACTCCCAATTTTTCAGGATGCAGACAAGGATCGTGTTACCCTGATTTCCCATCCAAGCCCAGCTGTACTCAGGATTTTGGTGACAGATGCCAAATTCGAAACCGACTCCCGTAAGCTCACCAAACCGACATTCCTGTTTGACGATCATGTCGTCATCAAAAAAGAGATTGTGACTAACGGCCATTATAAGTGGTTGAGGCAAATAGGAGATCGCCGCTTCTTCCTTCCTTATATGCATAGGATGTTTCCTATCGCTTATTATCAGTGTGCTTCCGTCCCTCGACATATGGATTGGGACCTTGTCCGGAAGCAGGATGGGGTAGCTATCGGGGCTTTGACTTACACAGGTGTACACACTGTAGGTTACAATCGACAGGTGTCAGCTTTGGAGCCCTGCTTATTCTCACGGTGGTATCCTTTAGGGGAAACAGCTAGCACAGCCAACACTTTTATACGGAGGTTTCTGGCCACGAAAGGAGAGTTCCCTTCCTCAGTATTTAGGGCTCCTGGATGGGTACACTCTACCGAGACAGGATGGTGGACACGAATGACGGAATTCGTGATGACAGAGTTAGAGGGATCATTAGCTCAATCTGGGCTTGGTTGCCCTATAATGGCTACTAGATGCGGCATTGACTATAACTATTACAATTTTTTCGCTGTTCTGGAGAAATACAACCCGGAGACGTGTACATTCTTCACACCTGTGGGGGAATTAGGGTTTGCCCTCCATGAAATGTATGACGTTTCGGGTCTTCCTTTTGGAGACTTGCCCTATGAGGAGTTCATCCCGGGGTCAAATGAGCTTAGGATTTTGAAGGAGATGCATCCTAACGTCTATGACACTCTATGGGAAGTAATGTGTCATTTTCAAATCTGCACCCAACTGACGGGGACACGAGGACGTGGTATAAAGCAGTTATCCTGGGCTGAATATCTATTCCAGAATTTGTCCCACAAAACTGCCGCTGTGTCTCGCCGGAGCGTGAGTACCCCTGAGATGATCCAAACTTTGATCAACGACGCTACGGCCCATTATGTCAACGAGGGATTAGAAGAGGATTTCCCTGCGCAGACTGAGTTTGAAAGTTTCCATCACCAGGCTGCTGTGCCTCTTTCTGACATGGCCTTGTTGGCGGGCTTTCTCATGCTGTGGCTAAAGCGATGTGTCGTCCCTACGAGACCTAGCTATAGATGCTGTGATGATAGAAGTAGTCTACAAGGCTGTCCTCTTAGCTCACGGGAGACCTGTGAACTTACTTTTAGCTATGACGTGCTGTTTGCAGCATGGTTTGAGGGAGTTGTGTCTCGAATTCATTCAGGTGAAGGAGATAGACTCTAAAGGAAAGAAAAGTTTGGTGACACCAAATCCTCGAGTTCCTCTGCCGTATACCTATTTGATGGCATGGTATGTATCCCACTGTCCTCTTTTGATGAGTGCCCCATCTTATTCGGACGAAGGATTCGTCCCTTTTGTACAGAGATTGGAAGGAGCTTCTTGGGAAGGCACATATGTAGTGAGGGTCCGTCAAATCTTGTCGAGAGACCTCAATTATCACCTATTCCGCTGTTTCCCAGACTTTGAAGGTGGTGGCTACGGGCAAGTGTTCCAGGATACAGCCGGCTCGGATGGTTTTACCCGTTTAGATGGAGGTGTTTTCCACTGGCTCTTGAACATTAGACCAGGTTATCTTCTCCTTAGACAAGGTGATAAATGTATAATCGAGCTGTATCAACCGTACAGATTTGCTCGGCAATTTGGGTACGATCAATTATACATTGGGAACCCCCGGAGTCAACTTGCAATTGTTGGTAACATATACGAAGGGGCTTGGGCCTGGTACTACTCTACCGCAGGCTGCACTGGAGCTACCTTTAGGTTACCTCACAAGACGCCTACTTCCCTCCTCTCCATAGCTTTCTGTAATTGGTATCACACAGCTTCCAAGATACCTGATTACAAGTTGAATTTGTCGGGGCTACGGGAGATTAGGAAGATGTACTCATCCAGAAAAGGATCCCGGGTATCTCGTCTGAAGGGAATCAATGAGTTTTTATCCTATGAAGGTGAGGCTGAAGAAGGAGCAGGGGACCTGGAACCAGAGAGTGCTCCAGTAGCAAGCCCTAAGGCTGCTGAAACTCCAAGAACAAAAGCAGCTGTAAAGAGGGCTCTTACCGAAGAAGAAGCAGTTCAGTACGAGAAACGTACTCGTAGGAAACTATTAGTAGACCCTCCTTCTCAGAAACTAATGGCGGATGCTTTCAAGTCTACTGGGAGAGAGGAGGAACAAGAATTTGCTGTTGCCAATCAACCCCTCCACACAGGACTTCGCTCCAAGGGTCCCGCTTTTTCCAGTGACTTTTCTTCTTATCATCCTTTGGAAGAAGAGGGTGGGGACGAGTCATTGATTGGGGATGTGGAGTCTTCTCCTACCATGGACCCTATCATTTCACCATTTCCAGATCAGGCTTCAGATGCTACTCTGGAGACGTCACTTGTAGTGTCTCCTGTTAGAGAGACTAGGCCCCCTACAGATGAAAGTCAATCTCCTGCTGCTTCTATGTTACTGCCACAGACGGAGGCTGTTATTCCTAGCCCAATGACTGGCATTATGACTAAAGCGGATGCCACTGCAAATTCTCCTGGATTATCGACAGCGAATGATGAGGAACCGTTAGACTACGGGACTTCTTCCCATAGCGACGATGCTGATGAGGAGGAAGGTGATGGTAATGAGGAGGAAGGTGAAAGTGATGAAGATTCCACCGGCTGGGCTGATCCGCCACCACCTTCTTCTGACAAGGCGTCTGCTTATATTCCTTCCTCCCCTCTTGGTAAAGATCACGCCCGCTGGTTTCTCTAGACTTATCTTTCTTTTGTGCTAACTGCTCTTTTGTGTAGGTTCTCCAACTCGCGAGGCCGCTAATAAGACTTTGTCTCCCAAACAGCAAGTAGCAGCTGTTTCTCTCCCCGAGCCAACGCCGGTAACGACTACCTCTTTACAAGAAGAATCCCCCACGCTAATGATTTCTCTTAAGTCTGCGGGGACGGAGAGTGCGCTGAGTTCAACCCAGGCAGGGGCGCTCATGATTCTTCCATCAAGTCCTTCATAATTGGATGTTTCTATGGCTTCCCCAACTTCTTCGCGATCGTCGCCGACAGTTCTGGCGTCAGGGTCCACCATTTTAGGCTCTCCGATTACATCTCCTGTGGCATCTCTAAATCTAGCATTCATTCCCTCCATGCTTAAAATTCTCATATGACCTTTGGACGATACGATGAAGATGGCGATTGAGGGAGTCAGTGCCGGACAAGCTTCGTTTGATTCTTTTAAGCCCATACTTATGTATTTTTTGAACGGCATTCGATACGTTGAAGACGCTCCCTGGTTTCAGCAATACTCCGAGAACATCTCTCGGTTGGAAAAAGATCTAAGGGCTTTGGAAGAATTGCGTTACGCCGATCTTACTACCCAGACTACATCAGTTTTTGATGGACTAATGGCTGAAGCAACTCGCCAATACGAAACTTTTTAAGAAACTATCACCGAAAGGGAGCTTGAGATTGCATCCTTACAGGGGCAATGCATTCAAAAGCAACACGTTGTGGATACTTCCAATGCTACCGTACAAACGTCCAAGACGGCCATTGATCAACTAGAGGCGGAGATAGCTCGACACAGGGCTGAGCTGGCACGAGAAGAAGAGATTTTAAAGAGGCTCACTTTAGAAAGCGTGAAGTCATACGCCATCTATCATTCATCAGTCCAGGACCTTGAACTTATCCAAAAGACAGCTATTGTGATGGCGCCGGATGAGATCGCCCTTAAGAAGAAAGCCGAGATAATGGTGCAGGCCGCTCACGAAGAAAGACTATCTGCTATTAAGTCCCGGCTTGCGTCTTTCACTTTTACTGATCCGGAAGCTTAACCGTGTATTGCTTCTTTTGTTTGATGAGAACAGGGCTTTTGTATCACTTCTTAATATTTCTGAGTAAAATAAAAAAAGTGATTTTGTCTTTTTTCTATTTATTGCATGTGTCGTGTTCTGACTTGCGACAATGAAGTTATATGAGAAATGCTCAATTTTATAAAATTTCCCTTATTATCTTTTGAGATAATTCTAGAAATATTTTAACTTGTTGGGGATGGATACTCGTCACTCCCTTAGGATGTGATTCGCTCAATATAATTCTTCCTGTGTTATATTATTTTATTATCAACACTGAAAGAAATCTGCTAGTGCCAACTTAAAATTCTCTTTATTATCGTTCACGATAATTTCAGAAAATCTTAATCTATTGGGGATGTGTATATGAACATTTGTTAATCTTATGGAGAAGAATTAACTGGTTCAACTGAGTTGGAACTGTTAGAGGTATCTTGTTAACATAACAGAGATTTGTGGATCCATCACTCTATTGGAGAGAGTCAATGGATTAATTTTGTCAGAGGTATAATATTTACATGACAAGAAGAAGTATTGCGATCAGGGCAATTTTGAGGACTTATCGCTCTATTGGAGAGAGTCGATAAGTTAATTTTGTCAGAGGTGTGATATTAACATGACAAGAAAAAATATTGCGATCAGGGTAATTTTGAGGACTTATAGCTCTATTGGAGAGAGTCGATAAGTTGATTTTGTCAGAGGTGTGATATTAACATGACAAGAAGAAATATTGCGATCGGGGCAATTTTTGAGGACTTATCGCTCTCTTGAAGAGAGTCGATAAGTTAAGTCTGTCAGAGGTGAGATGTTAACGTGACAGGAAAAACATTGCGATCGGGGCAATTTTAAGGACTTATCGCTCTATTGAAGAGAGTTAATAAGTTAATTTTCGTCAGAGGTGTAATATTAACGTGACAAGAAGAAATATTGCGATCTGAGCAATTTGAGGACTTATCGCTCTGTTGAAGAGAGTCAATAAGTTGATTTTTGTCAGAGGTATAATATTAACATGACATCTGGGGGGGAAGATATTTAGCGTCTCGCTTGGGAGGATTGCTAAATGCTTTATCATCGGAGTGATGAATTATATTACTTGTGGTTTGAACAAGATTTGGGGAATTTTATCACTCTATGAAAGTGAGCCGATAAATTGGACATTTACTACTCTGTTAGGGAGAGTCGGTAAATTGATCATGATTTGAATGATTTTGGAGACTTATCATTCCATTGATGAGAATTGATAAGTGGATTCTGACAGAGGAATTACAGTTGTATTGGTATTAATGCCAGCTAAATTCAGACTCTGTAGGGATGATGATCGCCTGGGGTGTAATATTAACCTGCCAAGGATTTAAATTCTACTGAGAAAATACAGAGGTTTAACAACGTTCTGTTGAAAGAATTCATAATCTTGGGGTATATGTGTCATATTTGAAAACACAAGTGTTGATTCTTCTTTTAGAAGAGTTGCAACGCAAGGGTAACTTTTGCGTTTAAGGCCAAAATGCGGAGTTAAGAATTCTTGTAACCCAGGTTTTAGCCTTGCGTTTGGGAATTGAATGCAGAGATGAGTTCTGCGTTTAAAGTCTAACCGACTTTATCTATTAACGTGGAAGATCGTGTTTCAGAACTGGTTGGGATTCTTTCCTAGAATCCCACACCGATTTAACAGCTTGACGGCTGTTATAAATAGACCTGAGTGGTCACATCAAGAGTCATTTGACTCTTTCTACTTTTAGCTTGGTTCCAAGAATGAGAATTCTCGTTTGATTTCCGATTGATTCTCCGACGAACTCCGTCTTCTCTAGCTTGGTTCCAAGAATGAGAATTCTCGTTTGATTTCCGATTGATTCTCCGACGAACTCCGTCTTCTCTGATCACCTACACGCATGGCGCCCAGGAGGATGAGTTCGGGTTCCAAGAAGATCACCAAGGCGGCTTTGGAGACATCGCCAGCCGAGAACACCGGTGATATTGCGACTCTCACGAGCGCTTCGACATTGCCGTCGCTATCGTACGGGCCCCGCTGTTGTGGTAAGTGGTGGCCATGGTAACTTGTTTCGGCAAGTTTTCTAAAAACCCTAGATGGGTTCTTATCAACGAGGAAGATGACTCATTTCTGTCAAAAACGCAGAGTTGCCACTCCGTGTTAAAATTAAAAAACCGCAGAGTTAAAACTCTGCGTTTAGGAAACGTAGAGTTGAGTCTCCACGTTAAAATTGGAAACCACAGAGTTAAAACTCTGCGTTTAGAAAACGTAGAGTTGAGTCTCCACGTTAAAATTGGGAACGCAGGGTTAGGACTCTGTGTTTAAGTAACGTAGAGTTAAGACTCTATGTTGAACGTGAGTCTTGGCCTCTGCGTCTGAATATCACAACGCAGGATTCAACCTCTGCGTTCAAGTGTTACAACGCAGGGTTCAACCTCTACGTTCAAGTATTGATACAAGGGTTGGCCCTTGTATTTAAGGCTTGACACGTAGAATTTGTCTTTCGTGTTATAACCCAATTTTCGTGTTAGCAATCTATTTCTGTTACTAACTATTTGTTCCTGATTTCGCAGTGCTTTTTCCCAACGTGCCACTTCTGCCAGAGCAACATTTCAGTTATACCGACGATCCAGAAGTGGGGAGAGCTTTTGGTCTTCACAGAGAGATTCCTCTATGCACTTTCCCTAGCTTGGAGCGGGCACATTTAATTAGGTTTGCTGGGTGTTCCACCCTTAGGGCTCTGATCACTGATCTGGATCTAGAAACCCCTGTGGGTCTAGATCAATTTGTCAAACCCTCGTTTTTGTTCGGAGACCATATATCTGCTGATGGCCAAGTTGGGTATGTAGAAGATTCCCGGATGCTGCAAAGAATCGATGATCGTTTATTCTTTCTTCCAAGTATGAAGAGAATGTATCCACTTTCATACTTTCTGAGTGTCGGTGGTCGCCGAGGTTTGGCCTTCGATCTTGTCAAGGAGAAGGAGAATATTTCATTTGGATCTGGTCGATCATCCCGGGTACACATTGGTGGGCAACTCAAGGGTCTGAGGCCTGGCAGATTTGAGAAAAAGGACTCTGCTCAGGAGGCACCTCTTCCAGCGAACATCTTCATACGCCAGTTCATTGCTGCTCGAGGGGAATTTCCTGCACAAGCCTTTCGTTCTCCTGGTTGGTTGTTCTCTGAAGAGGATAGTTGGTGGACCCGGATGGTGGATTTTGTTCTTGAAGAACTCAAGGAGCCTCTCGTTCAGTCTGGCCTTACAATACCAGTACAGGCTACAAGGCGCGGAATCGCTCAGAATTATCCCTTTCTCTTTGCTATGCTGGAGCGGTATAATCCGGATAGCTGTACCTTTTTCACGCCCGTCGGGGAGTTAGGATTTGTTCTCCACGAGATGCATGCAGTATCAGGACTATCCTTTGGGCAAATGCCCTATGAAGAATTTGTTCCAACAACTGAAGAGCTTTCCATCCTGAGGACTGCTCATCCAGAGATATACAGTACTTTTTGGGAGTTGATATGTCATTTCCACATCTGCGCTCAGGTCGCTAGGATGCGTGGGGGTGGTCTCATGCATACTGCCTGGGCAGATTATTTATTTCAAAACCAGGGTCAGAAAGACTTGATGGTGACTCGTCTTGCTGTAAGTTCTGCTAATAGCGTTAAAGCTCGTATCAAGGCCCCCAATGCTGTTTATAGGAACAAGTGTTTAGAAGACAGATTTGAAGCTAACAGTGAATTTGAAAGTTTTCATCATCAAGCTACAATTCCCATCTCTGACACGGCCCTCCTAGCTAGTTTCCTTATGCTATGGTTGAAGCGGTACGTCGTGCCGTCGAAACCGACTGAATCGATCTTGGTTGAGGTAGTCTACCCAGCCGTTCTCCTGGCTCATGGAAGACCTCTAAGTCTTCTCTCTGCAATGACAGGTTATCTGCAGAGAGGCTTACGGGATTTGATTTCTGAACTCCTCAACATCAAGGAGATGAATGTCGCTGGGAGGAAAGTTTGGAAGAGTCCCCAACCCCGTGCACCAATGCCCTATACTTATTTAGTGACTTGGTTTATGCTGCATTGTCCCTCTTTGATGACGGGGATCATATATGATAATGACACCTTTGTTCCTTTCGTACAGAGGCTTGAGTCGGCCACCTGGACGACCGTGTACATAGTCCGGGCTAGGCAACTCTTGTCTTTGGAAGACAGTTATGATCTTTTTTGTTGCCGCCCTTGTTTCGATGGGGCTGAAGAAGAAGGCCCGAAGTTTGGCGACGTAGTCTTCGAAGGGTACTCGCTTTTAAACACAGGGACCTTCCAATGGCTTCTCACTATCAGAGTGGGCTACCTGGTTTTCCGACTAGTTGAGAGATGTATAATTGAGTCATACGTTCCCTCGCGTTTTGCTCGACAGTTCGGGTATGACCAACTTTACGTTGGTAACCCTAATCCGCAATTAGCTCACATCGGGAATCTATACGAAGGTGCTTGTGCTTGGTATTTCTTTTTTGCCCGAGGGACTCATGCGCAGTATACTCTGCCTAGTTTGCCGCCTAGTTGTTCCACCGTAGCGGACTTCCGCGATTGGTTTGACAAAGCTTCTCAAATCCCCGAATATGATATATATACTTCATGCATAAATGAAATCCGGGAACTTTATAAATCGAGAAGTGGTTCTGCCATGACTCGATTACCAGGGATAGAGGATTATCTGTCCTGCGAACGAGAGGCGGTCGGAATCGAGGAGATCCCAGAGGAATTACCCGCTGCTAAGCCTTCTGAAGAAGAGGACACTAAAGAGGTTCTCGAGGGAGCACCCCCTCCTGAGCCTCGCTCCTTGAGATCATCAGGGAAGCGGGCTCTTACTGCTGAGGAGGAAGGCGAATATGAGAAGAGGATTCGCAAGCGAAAACCCAGCGCAGCTAAGAATTCCAATAAAGCCAAGTTGATGGGGGATGCCATAAGGTCGTCGCGTGCTGCATCTCCTGAGAACAGAGGGGATACTATGTTTTAAGCTGCTCCTCCCGGTCTTGAGATGACAACAGGTAGGCAGGGGTCGGCCACCCCAGGCTCATTGTCAAATATGCTCGAAAAATTATCTTCTGAAGCTGACCATCGCCCCACTCGCACTGATTATGCGAATTGCTTTATTTATCCGACTGCTCCACCCCCAAGCTCGGAAACTTTGAGGAAGCTTATCGAACAATTAGAGCATTGGATGCAAATGACTATCGACGTCGTTAGCCTCGGGGACATGAGTTTCAAAGTTTTTGAACCCCATCTGCTGGAGTGTCTCGCCAAGATCGGGAACCAAGGGAATGCATTGTGGACCGATAATTGTCGCGAGAGCATTGTTATTCTGGAATATGAATTGGAATTCCTTTCAATGCTACAACGCAACGACATAGGACCAGAAGTGGATCGGGCTCTTTCTCAGGCCAAAGCTTTGAAAGCACAACACCAAGAGGCTCTTCAGAAGAGTCTGTCTGAAACAGAATCTCGTACTGCCCGCCTGCGTGGGGAACATCTCCAAGTACAAGTGGACCTGGGCAGTTTTGCTACGGGTATCCGAGATCTACAGCAGAGCTTACCCGTGCTGGTGTTGAGCTACCTCAGATAAATGCTCAGTTAGCTGATGATATGGAAGTTATAAAAGGGTTAGCTGCTTACTGTGACGGGCTTTTCAAAGGCTATTGCGATGAACTTGTTGCTGCCGACAAGATTAGGCGAGAGATTGCAGAAGCAGCACCAAATGAAGAGGAGCTCAAGAGCAAGATAACAGAGGAAGTCAAAAAGGCTCGTGAGGAGACAATATTAGCTTTGAAGTCTAAGCTCAAGTCCTTTAGGCTGATGGGCCCCAACGCCTAGGATTTGCATTGCTTTGTAGCTAGGGAATAAGTTTGTATCATTTTCATTTCGATTGTCTTCATTTTGTATTCAAATTAATAATATTGAATGAAAATGATATCATTTTGCCTTTCATCATCTCTTTTGTTGAAATCTAGTTCAGGACAATGAAAAGTAATGCAAATGCTGTAGTGTTAACAAAATTCTCTTTATTACTACTTAGAATAATTCCATAAAATTTCAATCATCAGAGGTGTAATGTTAACATGACGACATACAAGATAGGAAAATAAAAATTTATTCTTGAAATACCCTATGAATTGGCAACCCCCAGCCTGATTTGGCTGGAGTTTAGGGGGCTGCATGATTTATGGAAAATATCTTTTAAAAAATTCCCCGTTAATTGGCATCATGAGCCTGTCTCCTTTTTGATCAATGAGGTGATAAGCTCCATTCGAATAGACTGATTCTATTACGAATGGCCCTTCCCATTTGAGATTGAACTTTCCTTTGGTTTTGTGGGTCATTACCATGGGTCGTCTGTTGGCCAAAACTAGATCGCCTTTTTTAAAAATCCGTTCTTTAACCTTTTTGTTGTAGGCTTTAGAAATACGGGCTTGATATAATTCGATCTATTGCTGAGCTTGAAGTCGTTTGTCGTCTAAGGCTTCAAGTTCTTGCACGGGCTTGATATAATTCGATCTATTGCTGAGCTTGAAGTCGTTTGTCGTCTAAGGCTTCAAGTTCTTGTAGACGTAGTAGATGTTTCTCTTCTTCCGTTAGTCCAGTTGTAATTGCGACTCTCAGGGAAGGGATTTGAATCTCAAGTGGCAGTACAGCTTCGCAGCCGTATACTAAAGAGAACGGTATAGCTCTCGTAGGGGTCCTCACTGTTGTGCGGTAAGCCCATAGGCATTCTCCCAATCTTTCGTCCCAATCACGTCGGCTTTTGGAAACAAACTTTTTAAGAAGCTTTACGATAGTCTTTGTAAAACCCCAAAATTTTGAATATAGTGTGATAAATAATTATAAATATGTTATATGGTGAAAATAATGTATTTTGATGTTTGAGTATGATAAGAATTGATTTGAGATTAATTCAATGTATATTTGTGAATATATGAGTGTAAATAAACAAAACATGCACAAAGGCCAAGAGTGAAAATCTGAGAATTTTGACTAGTTGAGAGTTTTTATGTTTTGCATGCTGATTCAGTTAGAATATGGAAACGTGTATAAGACCAAAGTTGTAGGTCTCTTCAATATCTTTCTAACGAATCTTAAATCACCTCATTCCGAGATCGTATGAGAAAGTTACAATCTTTTTACCAAACCCCAGTCTGAGCACGGCCCAGAACTCTGAGCAGTCAACCGCCGTGGTCGATGCGGTCGACCGCTGGGCGTGCAGATGCCAGTTTCAATTCTGTTTCAGGTTGGTTTTGTTTATATCAAACCCGGTTGTTATCCTAGTTATATATACTCATTTTCAAGCTCTCAGAACCCTCTTTTGAACCCTAATAGCCTCAGCCCCCCTTCTCTCTCCCCTCTCAAACCCTAACTTCGTTTTTGGTGATTTTTTGAGGAGTTCGAAGGATTTGCGACGGATTTTTGTATGGATCAGCAAAGGGGATCATTCTCTTGTGAATCCAGGAGCTTTGTTCACCTTAGAGGCGAGTAACATCTCGCCCAATCTCTCACCTATGTTTTTACAAGCTTTTCTAACGATTTTAATGAGTTTTCTTGAGCCTAAATCACTACTTTGCGTATATAGATAGATCTTTATGATATGAGATGTGAAAACCAAGTATTTCAGTTTTTAAATACTCACCAATGATTTTGGTTAAAGAGATCTAAACCTAAAAATGCTTTATTAAGAGTTAAAATTTCGATTTACTGTTTTATAACTTTTAAATCATGTGTATATAAGCTCACAAATCTTGGTGATGTTTTTGTTTACATGCTAGATGTTATTATATGATGATTCATATGTATTAGAATGTGTAATATATTGTTTGGAAGCTTGGGTGTATTGTTTGGATCGATTTCGAAGCAGAACAGAAACCTGGAAAAGCTTTTGTCCGTTTCGCGGTCGACCGCGTGTGACGCGGTGGTCGACCGCTGGGCGTTCTGTCGAGCAGAATGCCTCTGCCCTATACGCGGTCGACCGGAGTGGTCTCTGCGGTCGACCGCCGCGCTGTTTGTGTATATATTTGTTTTGGTTGTGTATTTTATACGCCCGAGGGGTCGCCTCGATTATCTGACACTACATTGCAATGATAGTGACTTGTCTATACATGTGAGTTGACACTTTTGACACAAGTTTAGACCCGCACATCGAGACACGTGCGAGTTTAGGATATGTATATCTTTCCACATATACCTTTGACAATTGCACCTCTTTACTTATAGTCCATGTGTTGGGCATATATTACTATTGATCCATGTGTTGGATACTTATCATTTCGGTCCATGTGTTGGACACGTATTTTATTCAGTCCATGTGTTGGACATGCATTCATATTTCAGTCCTTGTGTTGGACTATAATCCATTAAAGTCCTCGTGGTGGACTATAATCCATTGAAGTCCTCGTGTTGGACTATAATCCACTAAAGTCCTCGTGTTGGACTATAATCCATTTCAGTCATCGTGTTGGACATTTACATATTTGACCACGTCTTGGACATTTTTTAAGTTATGAGTATGACACTTATCTGAATCAGGATACGACATGATTACATGAGATTTGGACATGATAGCTACCTAACTTATCTGAATCAGGATACGACATGATTACATGAGATTTGGACATGATAGCTACCTAGACAGGATACGACACTTATGTGATATTGACCTATGAGATTTGGACATGATAGCTACCTAGACAGGATACGACACTTATGTGATATTGACCTTTGACACTTACATGGTTTCGGCGTGACTTTTGTTTAAGTATTAAGATGGACTGTTTCTTTTAGTTTACTATTCATATATTAGACTTCGGGTTTGGTAATTAGGGATTTACAATTTGAGATAAAAGGTATATACATGAGGGTTTCCTTGTTTGGATTATTTCGCTCGACGTACCTATGCTCGTGTTGTAAGTTCCTAAATACTAAAACCCATTATTTGCGAGGAGTAATGATTTTAACTATTATGTAATAACTGTACTTTCTGTATACAATGAGCCCTTTCCCTTGGGGTTGGTTGTGATGTTGCTCGCTAGCACTTTGACGCTCATTGTCCCTCCCCCTTTCAGGTAACGAGCCAGGAGCCCGGAGAGTCGCAGGTTAATGGTGACACACTTTAGTGTTCAGCTGACTATTTTTAGATATGTTTTATTTTGGAGCTCCACTGTAGACTTTGTTTAGACATTTGAGGACTTGATTCTAGATGTGTAAAGGCTGTGTGCCTTATTTCCTTTACTCAGACTTATTGTATTTGAGATTTGTTAAGAACTCCAGTTTATACATTTCAGACATTGACTTTGTATTCCTGTATGTTGGATGATGAAGTATTATTTTGATCTCTATCATTTCATCAGTTATCTCTTATAGTATCTTTTACTTGCTTTTGTACCTACACCTATTATTGACTCTACTAGAGTGATAGAATTGTGATGGTGAAACATGTTATTGCACGGTGTGGTGCATGGCAGGTTTGACATTCTTGGTTTCACCTTGGACTGTAGCCTTGTGTGAACCCAGGGGCATCACAGTCTTGTTAAAAGCTTCCGCAAGACCATTCGCGGGCGGATAATATGCCGTGGATGCGACACTCTGGATTCTAAACTTATCACAAAATCTCTAAAACCCAAGGCTGACAAATTGTGTCCCGTTGTCGTGAACTATTCGTCTCGGGACCCCAAAGCGATAGATGACGTGATGTTTGATGAACTTAATCACATTCTTTATCTTGACTTCTTTTAGCAGGATTGCCTCCGCCCATTTGGAGAAATAATCGGTTACTGCCAGAATGAACCGGTATCCTTTGGAAGTCGAAGGAGAGATTGGTCCCACAATATCCATGCCCCACATTTCAAACGGCCAAGATGCCGATGTGGGATGTAAGTTACCTGGCGCGTGGTGGATAAAATCCCCATGAATCTGACACGCGTGACAACGTTTAGCGTAATCAACTGCGTCTGAGAACATCTTTGGCCAGTAATAGCCAATTCGTCGGAGGCGATCCCCCAACTTAACTCCAGGTTGGTGAGCTCCGCACATTCCATCATGGGCCTCCTTGAGGGCCTCTTTTGCTTCCTTTTGAGAGAGGCATCGAAGCAAAATTCCATCATGTGACTTACGATACAGGATTTGAGAAACCGTATCGTAATAGAATCGGAGAGCCTTTCGTTTGATAGAGGCTGCTTCCTTAGGGTCATCAGGCAGAATTCCATACAGGACGTAGTCGATATATGGGAATCTCCAATCTCTAGATTCGAACTCCATGGAGGTTGTACAGACTTCTCCTGTCGTTGTCTTGTCTGAGCTTTCCTCTATAGGAATCTTGTAACAGTATAACTCGCGTCCCGTGACTGGAATCATTGTTTCAGCCCCTGGTGGCAATGCTAATGAAGTTGCCAAAGAGGCTAAAGCGTCCGCATAAGCGTTCTGAGCCCGCGGGATGTATTCAATAAAGAAACCTTCAAACTTTTTAGCTTGCTTTAGCACTGTGAAGTAGTACGGGATTAGATCCTCGTGACGCACCTCGTATTCCCCTCGGACTTGATTTACGATGAGCTGAGAGTCACCGTAAGCCTCGAGATGCCAAATATTGAGTTCTTCAGCAAATTGCATTCCTAATAGCAACGCATTATACTCGGCTACATTGTTGGTACAAGGTTCGATCAGTGAAAACCCTCTTGGGATCACATGACCGTTCGGGGAAATGAGTACGACCCCCACTCCTGCGGTAATTGCTCTATGAGGATTTGCTCTAGATGTACCGTCGAAGAATAATTTCCATACTTGCATAGCTTCTTGAGTAACGCAAGCCTCAGCGGCTTCATCGGGTAGTTCTTCGTACAATTTAGATGTCCCTGGCACCGGATGATCGGCTAAGAAGTCTGTCAATGCTTGACCCTTGACCGCCTTTTGGGGCATGAATTGCATGTCATATTGTGACAAGAGAATGGCCCATTTTGCGAGCCGGCAATTTAGAGATGATGGCTTCGTCATCAGAACTCTCAAGGGATTCACCTTAGAGATGACGTGAATTGTTTGTCCAACTAGGTAATGTCGCATCTTTTGAACTGCGAATACCAAAGCGAGACACTCTTTTTTGACCGGATTATATCGATGCTCGGCTCCCATCATGGTCTTGCTTAAGTAGTAGATGGCTTGCTCTTGCCCTTGATCATTATTCTAGGCCAACAAAGCTCCAAGAGAATGTTTCATGGCCCTCACATACAATAGGAATGGATTTCCTGATATTGGGGCCACGAGAACTGGCGGTTGAGTAAGATATCTCTTAATCTCCTCAAACGCTTTTTGACATTCTCCATCCCAAACAAAGGATACTCCTTTCTTCATGAGCTTAGAGAAAGGTTGGCAGCGCCCCGAAAGATTGGATATGAATCTCCGAATGTAGGCCAGTCTACCTTTCAAGCCTCTAAGTTCTTTGAGATTCTTCGGAGGTGGCATATCTTGGATAGCACGCACTTTTTTCGGATCCAGAGATATTCCCTTGGATGTGACGATAAATCCTAAGAATTTTCTGCTTGATACACCAAGAAAAGATTTTGTTGGGTTCATCTTCAGTTGATGTGCTCGCATGATGTCGAACATTGTTTTCAAGTCTGTAAGATGATCGCCTTTATGTTGGCTTTTCACTGCTATATCATCAACGTAGCATTCTATCTTCTTACGTAAGTGTTCATGGAAGATGGCATTCATTACACGTTGATAAGTTGCACCTGTGTTTTTCAGGCCGAAGGGCATCACTGTGTAGCAATACACCCCCAGTGGTGTTCTAAAAGCAATATGCTTTTCGTCTTCCGGGTGCATCTTGATCTGATTGTACCTGGAGAATCCGTCCATGAAAGACATCCTTTCATATCCGTAGGTGTTATCGATCATGACGTCAGTGATAGGAAGAGGAAACTCGTCTTTTGGACAAGCTGCGTTAAGATCGCGGAAATCAATACATATCCGGACCTTACCGTTCTTCTTGGGAACTGGAACAATGTTGGCCACCCAGTCCGGGTGTTGTTCTTCCCTAACAAAGCCCGAGTCTATAAGCTTTTTAACTTCAGACTCAATTTCTTCCATGATCTCTGGACGAAACCGACGTTGCTGTTGTTTAACGGGTTTTGCATCCGGATCGATGTTAAGCCGATGCATGGCAACTTTTGGGTCCAGGCCAGGCATATCTTCATAATTCCAAGCAAAGATATCTATATATTCTCGGATGAGAGATATAAGGTCCTCTTTTTCGGATGATGATAAGTCTTCGGCTATAAAGATAGGCTTAGGGTTAGATTCATCTCCCATGTTGACCTGGATCACTTTATCTTCAGTGGGTGGTTCGCGTTGTTCAAAACATATCCCACAAGATGTTGAGGCGTTTGATCCAAGGATCGTCGGTTGATTCGATTAATCCTTCATCACCCCCTGCGTCTTCATCTGGATGACTAGTTGAAACCATGTTCACAGTTAGATTTTTAAAGAAAGGTCCGACACTGACGTCGGATTCCCAGGAAGATGTCCCGGATGAATAGTCCTGACGCAGATAATTGTTTATTTCATTTTCTGATGCAGAGGGAGTTGTGACATAACCTAAGCCTCTTCCTGTTTTTTGATAATAATCCGGAGGTTTTCCTTCAGGGGTTAGAGACATTCGGATCGGGGTTCGCCTACCCTTCCCAAAATTTAAACCTTGTTTTTCATTAAAGTTATACCCCATTCGTTTCATTAAATATATAGAATTGGGTTCGTGGTAATGGAATTGGGGAACTCCGTTATCTTCCTTTGAACTTCCTCGTTCGAGTTGTTCGGGTTTAACTTTACCAAAATGAATCGGCCTCTGCCCTTTCCTTTTGGACGGGACTTTGAAGAAAGCCTTTTGTGCATCTTCTGCTTCTTCATCTGACGCGAAGGATGACTCGATTGGCAATGTGAGTGATGCATCTGTGCACAGTGCGTGCTATGAGTTGGTACCTGCATTAGGATCATTCTCTATTTGTTTATTTTTAGAGGAAACATCAGACAAGTACGCCAAAATAAAATCTTTATTAATGCACCATTCACCCTCGCTCGGTACATTATTATTACTCTCATCCTGACCCATTACATCGAGGTTTAACTCCCATGGACAATCTTTATCAGGATCTGGTTCGATGTCAGCTTCGTTACCACTATCCACATCTTCTTTTTCCTGGGACTCTAAATAGAAGACGGAGTCGGTGTGAAAGTTTTCCACCCCACGGAAAGGGTATTTTTCTGCTATTAAAGTTCGAACTTCTCCCTCATCATTAGCATACTTCATGACCTGATGTAGGGTAGATAGGACAATGCGGTTTGCATGTATCCATGGTCATCCTAGCAAAAGGTTGTAGGACGTGTCCGCATCTATGATATAACAAGTCACTTCGGACCTAAGATCTCCGATTTGACACATGAGTTTGATATTCCCCAGGGCCGAGTGCTGTTTGCATTGAACCCGAAGATGGTAGTCTGAGTAGTGTTCAGTCGATGCATGGGAATCCCTAAGACCTGCATGACCCTATAAGGCATGATGCTGAGCGCTGAGCCTGGGTCTACTTGGACACGACTGATTTCGGAGGATCCGATATACCCTGTGTAGTATAGCGGCCTGTCGTGCTTGTGTTTGACCTGCATGTCTTCTTGAGTAAATGATATGCAGGGTAAACTTCTCGCCGCTTGCAGACATTGCCGACAAGTTTGATCTTCAGAAGCTTCGGGAATTGGAGTGACTTGGGTGATGAAGCTCTCCGTGTTCTTTAAGGCTTCGATTAGAGCTTTCTTGGTAGTTTTGGATAACCTCAAGAGCTCATACAGAGTAATCCTAGCCGGTATGTTAGCCAGCTGCGTCATGACATTGAATTGGAAGGGAGTGCTCGACTCCCCGGATTTCTGGTGGAGATTTTTGTTGAACCGGAGCTCTTTTTGTTTTCCTTTATCGGCCGGCTTCTTTGGTACAGAACCCCCAGCGTCTTGGGGATGTTCTTCAGCTTCTTGAGTATTCTGGTTGTAGTCTTTCAAGTAAGCCTTTCCTGACCGAGTGCCAGGGTTGTCTCCTGGGTATGCTGCCAGGGCAATCCTCTCTTCCTCTGAATCGGTAAGAGATTTAAGGTGATCATCATTCTCATTAACAGAGGGGCTAATCATGTTGGATGACTTAGCCTTTCCTCCTTTCTTTTTGGACGTGGTTTTCGTCCTCTGCTAATCTTCTACCAAGTCGGGATGTACCCACATGATCTCCCCTTTAGGGGTAGTGAGAGGTACCAACCCCTTGTCCTTATGACTATACAAGTCAGTGTTTTTCAGGTGCATTTCTCCTTTATGAATAGGGACAACACCATCTGCGGCCACTATCGGAGGGAAGTCACCGAATTGGACCGCTATCATATTGGTGGATACGGTCTTTTGCTCTGGTTTCAAAGTGAGCACATTAGCATTCACCAAATTTTGGAGGATGTCTTTAAAGACATAGCACCTTCTGGTAGGATGTCCTAGGAACCTGTGATAGCGGCAATTCTTTAAAGACATAGCACCTTCTGGTAGGATGTCCTAGGAACCTGTGATAGCGGCAATAATTAGGATCATGCACCTTTCCTGCTCATCCGGCTTCTTGATTTCAGGAAGCTGTAGCTTGTTATTCTTCCGCAGTAACTGGAACAAGGTATCTACATGCTCCTCCTTAAATGAATACTGCTTGGGTGCTCTTTGTTGATTCGGTGTCTTGCCTTGCTTAGTAGGTGGTGTAGGCGTATAAAATTGCCTATAGGTCCCTGAACACAGCTCGGCACGACGATTCGACAAACCAACGAACCATCGGGTGACGTATCTAAACACGAGCGTTAATCCGCAATACCGAAGCCAAGTGACACGTGACGAAGCGGATTAACGAGGCAACAAGGCTAACGAACTGCACGCAAACAACGGAATAAATTCACTCGCGTGCGGAATCAAGCTAACGGTTCGGTGAGTCAACGACTCATCCAACTGTATAACGGATTCGAACTCGAACACCGAAGCGGGTTTACTGCCAAATCAGGATCCGGACTGCCAAATCAGAGTTCAGATCAACGACGAAGCTCGGATAAACCGATAAACCGCGAAACCGGACAACGGACACAACGGCGAACACCGCAAACCGACAAGGGTGTCGGTGCGGCCACCAGTGTGTGGCCTCGGTGCGAGCCCATGGTGCTCGGCCTTCGCGGAGCCACACTCAGATTGGCCCGATCGCTATCAAGGCTTAAATAGAGGATAAGAGCTCATTTTCAAAGGGTGGAATTTTTTCTCGAGCCAAAACTCTGGGATTGAGAACCTAAACTTTGAGTTTTTGAAGCTTTGAAGCTTGGCTCTTTCCGATCCTGGTCTCTTGCATCATCCACGTCAGATAAGCAGGAGTCGAGAGAGAGAATCAATCTGAGATCTACACGATAGCCTCCGGATCAAACTTGTTTTTGATCCCGAAAGAGTATCGATTTCGCTTGGTCGATTCGTCGATTACTAAGGCTATTATTCCCTTGGTGAAATAGTCCCGCTTTATTTCCTTTGTGAAATAGCACCCATCATATCGTGTAGATCCGACCGGATCAAGATCGCGCGGTGGTCCACGGATTAACCCCGGCGCAGGCGAAGAACCCACACAAGCGAGTGACCGCAAAACAGGAGCTCGCGATTCGTTCGACATAAAAGGAAAGTTGTAACTTTTATTTCTTTTGTTGATTTTGTTGTAACCGGATCTTATAAAAAGACCGGATCTTTGTAACCGATAAACAGTTGTCAAAGAGTATGCAATGACGTCAATGAAAACTATAATTTTTCCCACGAACAGGTGGCGATGCTCGTGTGTTGGCGTCGGCTGCCAAAGTCTCCTTTCATTTAGACCGCTGGGCATTGTGCTGATTGCGTTGCTGTTGCGGCTTCGGTTGCGCAGCTTCTTCGGCTTTAACTCGAGCGACAATCTCTTCGGCTTGTTCTCCTTGTGATACCAGTTGCCTCCAGGAGCGACATTCCGCTACCCCCATCTGAGCAAGGAGCTGAGTCTGCAAGTTGTGCTTGTAAGTTTCAACCAAAGTTGATTGGGTCATACCTGACGGGCATCGCAATGCCATGCTGCAGAATCTCTCAACATAGGTCTTGATGAACTCTCCTTTCCTTTGCTTAGTGGTGAGAAGAGTCGAGACCGAAACTTCCGTATCATCCTCGAAGAACCTGGCCAAGAAAAGCCTTTTCAAATCTACCCATTTCTGAATAGATCCGGCAGGCAATTTCATGAACCACTCAAAGGCCACTCCTTTAAGAGTGCCGATGAACAAGCGTGTTAGGATGGCATCATTTGCCACCACATCTCCAGTCTGAGACTTGAAGTAGTAGATATATTGATTTGGTGATCATGTGCCATCGAACGGTTGTGAGGTTGGAGCTTTAAACTTTGGTGGGTATGGGGCTGTGTCCCACTCAGCAGGATAAGGCCGCACCACTCCTTCTTCACGGAGCTCGCTTTTGTTGGCGATTGCATTAAGGCGAGCCTCCAGTTCATCCACCTTAGAGGACTGAGGGTGTAGCTCTTTTTCCATCTCCTTCTTATTTTCAGAAGAGGATTCCAGGTTGTGAGTCTCACGATCTGAATGTTCGGTCACTTTCTGTTTCCCTTTGGAGGTTGTCCTCCGGGAAGATTCAGGTTTTTGGCCTTTTTCAGCCAGGAGCTGAGCCAACATATCCTTCATCTGAAGAAGTGTTTCTTGTTGCGCTTGGAGTATGACGTGATGTTTGTCCACTCTTTTGACTAGGTCTTCGGGGTTTCCTGTCATATAAGCAGAAACCTCTTGTGCTCCGACAGAGCTTGAAGATTGAGATTCGGCTATTGCCGAATGTTCATCACTTGACGTAATCCCCTTGGCTAACTTTTGATAGTCAACCGAACAGATAGCTCCTGTCCGAGTCCGAGTGTGTCGGTATACTCCCTCGAACTCATCACAAATTTCCCGAACAGTCAGGGAATGAATTTTTTGTGACTCATCAGAATCAAGATGTGAGGCTTTTCCTCTGCCGATCATGTTGATAGTAACCTCGGGATATTCGATTTCAGAGGTCTTCTTTTTGTGGCGACGTTGTCGTTTAACAGGTCTAACGACATTCATCAATCTGTTGAACACGGATTGCCTAGGCATAGGTGAACAACAGCTGCATTCGGAGAGGACGGCGGAAATAAGCCGCTCACATTGGCATGAATGAGCCACTTGCTGTGTTGGCCTTCCTCTCGACAGTAGCTCACGCAGATCAGAAACTTGTGAAGAATTTTGTGAGGGTGGAGATGGAACCCCCTACCCCTGGGTGGGTTGGACATGAACTTTAAATCCATGCTGATTCTCTCGAACTCGATGGACCATGTCGTGTTCTTGAGAAGAAACACGAGAGTCGCGTTTGGGTTTATAAACACGAGGCCGAGGCCTGTGTTTAACTGATGAAACAGACCTCTGTGGGTCGTGTTTTGATTGAACGCACACTTGTAGTGTGCGTTTTGATGATGAAGCAGACCCCTGAGGGTCATATTCTGGTTGAACGCACACTTGAGGTGTGCGTTTGGTTAATTGACCAGACCCTTGAGGGTCGGGTTTTGATTGAACGCACACTTGTGGTGTGCGTTTGGTGGACTGAACAGACCCCTGAGGGTCGTGTTTTGATTGAACGTACAGTTGTGGTGTGCGTTTAGATGACTGAACAGACCCCTGAGGGTTGTGTTTTGAGACGCACTCTTGAGGTGTGCGTCTAGACTGAACAACACACCACTGAGGGTCGCGTTTAAGTTAGATTACCCGAGGTTCCTAATCGGGTTCATTGCCACGAAGTGTGCGTTCTGGAGCAGAGACACACAGTTCGGACAAAGGTTCAGAAACGCAATCTTCGCGTTGGGCAGTAGCTCGGCTATTCCGTAAATATGCTCGGCGTATAGATCTTCTCCTTCGTCGAGCGGCGTTTTTCTTGGCTTGTTTCAACGCCTTGGTCGTAGCGTCATCGGCGTTGGTTGCATGTTCCTCCACCATAGGTCTCTTACAACCTATTACACACCGTGTTGATACGGGTGTAGCATCTTCAGCTAGTAGAGCGAGTTTAAGGTCTTGGCCAAAGGAGAGGGCTTTCTTTGGCGTCTCAGCAGTAGTTAAGACCTCCTTAGAGATCTTGTAGGTACCACGCCTAGATTTAGGGCTAAGCGACCCAGAGGAGAGGGCTTCCTCGTATTTGGCTTGGTCGAACTCTACGACGAGAGTTTCGACGGTGGTTCCCGTGAGGTGGACGTCGGATTGTGCCACAACTTCTTCGTCAGAGAAGCTCTTCCCTAGCGGAGTCGCCATCTTTTGTTTGTGGAAAATTTCGATGTAAAAGAAATGAAAGAAAAATTGATTTGTATTCTCTCAAAATCGATTACAATCTGGATTCCGATTACAAAAAAGAGGAGAATGAATTTGATTCTCCCCTTTGTTTAAAACTAGGTTCTTCTTGGTAGCGATGGAGTGCCTCCTTCGATTGCTTGCGTCAAACTTGCTCTCCGTTGACGATCCGACCATCTTGATTCACTGGAACGATTGACTTGTATGATGAATTCGGTTTAGAACTCTTAACAAGTTTAATAAACTCAGAACGAGTTGAAAACTCTGAAAAGAGTTGTTGAAAACCGAATGATCGATTAGTGTAATTAGCTTGCGTTGCAAGTCTAATTAGGAACTCTTAACTAGTTTAAGAACTCAGAACGAGTTGAAACTCTGTAACAGAGTTGTTAGAACCGAAAATTCGGTTAATAGCCGAGTAGACCCGTTGTTGGTGAAGAGATTCTCTGAGATTTGATTAACTGACTGCTGATCAGTTCCTTGATCTTCAGAAAACTCCAACCCTGTGCGGTTTAGATGCTAAAACCGATCAACCCCTTACTCAGTTGAGTAATGCGGTTATTTATAGGGGGATAAGGGGTGTAACCAACCCCTAAATCCGTTCCTAAGTAGGCGAAAATCCCTCAGAATGTGGGATAAACGGTTGTTAGGCCGTTCAGCTTGTGTTTGAACAAGTCAAACGCCTAACTTGGTGTTCTGGGCCTTAACTCTGCGCCTAAGGCTTGAGACACAGAGTTAAATCTCTGCTAGAGATTTGAAACGCACAGGCCGTTTGTGTGCTGAACCTCAACTCTGCGTCTTGAGTTTGAGACGCAGGGTTGAGTGTTTGCTGGAGAACGCACAGTCCGTGCGTTTTGTGTTTTAACTCTGCGTTGCAGAGTTGAATATCAACTAGAGAACGCACAGTCCGTATGCGTTTTGAGTTTGGGAAACGCAGAGGTGGACTCTACGTTTGGGAGAGGTTGTTGGATTGTAACCTCATCCATTACAACATCGCAAAGGCTACGGCTCATTGATCTTTGCTTGTTATAGGGTGTGAAAGTTGTCAGATTGTAACTCTCACGGTTGATTATGAAGGCTACTGAATAGAGTTTTCATCAGTTGTCGGAAGTGTCGTCGAATTGTAACTCTTCTCGATCTATGTGAAAAGTCCTCCATTTGTAGCTTTCGTTTGTTGACATGAAAGCTATCGTCCTCCATTTGTAGCTTTCGTTTGTTGACATGAAAGCTATCTGATTGTAGCTTTCATTGTTGGAACTTAATGGGGATCAGCTATCCATTGTGATTTTTAGACAGCCTACAATAGGTTATGCTTATGAATTCTAGAAATACTATCTAGTTGTTGTTCTTTTCATGAATGTTAATTTTACTTAGATGATAATTTGATAGATTATGCTTTCCTTAAGTGTTTTGATAGTCTATACTTAATAAATTTAAAGTAAGATGTGATACAAAGAGAATGATTCATAATTTATAATTAAAATTAGCTAGTAGATTCAATTCTAGATTCCTCATATTTTTAATTGAATCATCCATCTTTACTTTCTTGAATTTTTTCTTTGTTCTTGATTTTTTATTATTTCTTTCCTCTTTATTTCCTTGATTTCTTTCTCTCCTCATTTTATTTTTGTTTGCATATATTCACAACCACTCCTCATATCTTTCCATGATCACACACTTTCAACACTCCTAATTTGTTACACACATAGCATAAGAACCGATCTTAATTTCCTCCTACAAGCACCTTCTTCGTGGGATCGATAACTTTTTATACTATAACTTGATAGTTGTGCACTTGTAACTTTTGGTTATTATTTTTACCCTATCAAGTTTTTAGTGCCGTTGCAGGGGAAGGTGCTTATAAGTATGATTTTATTTATTTTGGTTCTTTAACTTATATGTTTTCTTGTGAAGGAACCACTTGAAGATTGAAGACCATGGATTGGAGATCAAGGATTTGAAGATTTATCTTTGATGCCCCCTAGAAAAAGATCTCGAGCGGGTTCATCATCCTCTCAAGTTCCATCTGATGATATTGATAGACCCACACTCTTGGCCAGGATTGTGAGTCTAAATATTCATTTTGAGAGAGGATTTCAGATCAGTGCACTTTAACATATAAATCTACAATTGATATATTGACCGTAGTGGGACTTAGAAGTATGATGGATACCCCTAAACAAAGCCAATATTTTCTTAGTTTGTGAATTTTATACTGGATGGGAATTTGATCCAGATAAAGAATTTTTGGTTTTTTCTACAATTAGGGGTGTTAAAGTTGTCATTGATCTTCCCACACTTCGACATATTCTTGGACTTGATGAGCCACCGGCTGATGTACTCGATTACTTTCAGTTAGCTTCTAGCTTACAACCCGGTACACCAGAATATAATGATATGTCTATGGTTTTGTGTGGGAGGACCTTCACATCCAGCTTTGGTTCAGGAAATCTCAAGCCTAAGTATAGATTACTCAATCTTTTCCTGAACTTTTTCACATCCAGCTTTGGTTCAGGAAATCTCAAGCCTAAGTATAGATTACTCAATCTTTTCCTGAACTTTGATCTTAAACCCACCACTACATACACAACCATCACCACTCATGATATACTCCTTCTTTATTGGATAGCCACTGATCTACAATTTGATACAGCCAGGATTATCTATGTGTGGATGGGATCTTCAGTGAAGGGTGTGCTAGACTGGGTCAGGACATAGTCTGGATCGAGAGTTTAACTTATTTACCCCTACTTGATTACTAGACTCTGCTACAAATTTTCTGTTCCAGTTTTCACATAGGATAGACTAGAAGTAGGGAATGGGCTATTGACAGATCAGACTATGAAGAGGAGCATTTCAGAATGAAATTAGTCAGGTTCTTTACATAGAGCTCCTCCTTGGCGCCAACCGGCTACGCATGACCCTATTCAGGAGATTCGTGAGGAGCAGGCTCGGATGCGGGGTTAGATAAACTATGTTACCGAGTCCTTATCATATCTAATGAGAGAGTGGCAGAGGGTGCATGAAGATACAGCTGAACCCCCACCTCAGCTTCAGACTTTTGTCACATCACGTCAGCCTGATAATTTTCCTGGAGGATGGGAGGATGAAGCTGAACCTAGTATAGGAGTTGCCACTGATGATGCAGACCATGATCCATCAGGTGATGAGCGGTAAGGGATGTTTCTTTCACCCAGTATTAAACTTTCATTTTGGCATGCACTTATATATTGTGATATTTTGGATGTTATTGCTAGTATTTGCCTTGAGGACAATGCAAAGTCTAGGTATGGGGGTGTGAGCTAATTAGATGTTTCTTTTTATTTTGCTTCATTGGTTAGTTAGTATTTTGTTTTTCTTAGTTTTAGTATTTTTTTTTATTTTTGTCATTTTTTAGCACTTTCCTTTTGTTAGTTTTTAGTCAAAAAGATATTATTATTTCTGTCAATTTGATCAAGTCATTGCATAATTGATCTATCTAATAAATTTTTAATTTTCTAATCCCTAGTTAATTTTGTACTCAAGTTCACCTTTTATGATAACTATAAATAATTTTCTGAAGAAATAATTTTCAAAGCAGTATACTTCACTTAAAACTTAGACTTTTAATTAAAATAATAAACTTTTTGCATGTTTATCTTAGAGTTGAAAATAATTTTTTAAGTTGTCTTGATCTAGATATTTTTTCAGGATATATATACATATACACATATATATATATTTAAAAAAACTCTTGAAGTCAATGTGATTCTATCTCATAAAGCCTAAGTTGACCGAGTAATTAAGCCCAAGGAGTATTTCCATACTTAATTACCTAAGCCCGATTGGGTTAGGATTCATTGGCCCAAAACTCATTAAATGGTCACTTAGAAAGCCCGATAACGTAGAAAAAATTCACCAAGGAATAAAGAGTGAGAATTCTAAGTTAGACTTGGTTTTATAGAGCTATAATGAAAAGATTTTCTAGGATATTTACCTCAGAGTTATATATAAAAATATTTTCTTGAGTATTAACTAGCTTAAAGTAGAATTTTTAAACTTATCAAGTAAATTAATTATTCACTAACTTCTTTGAATTGGCAAAATTAATCGAATTTTGCGGGTATATTCACTACAAATGCTCACGAGACTACAACTCATCCTCTAGAGTAACCTAGGGGTTTAAAGGCTTGTTGTATGCACTAAATACAACTGCGATTCCTACGAAAGTGAGTTAGGATTTTTAATTTCTTTCTTTACTAGAGGACTAGCAAAATTTTAGGTATGGGGATATTTGATAATCATATTTTTATTACATTTTATACCCTCATTATCTATTTACTTTAAATAAATTTGTCACTAATAAATGTGTTTTATCTTAATTGCAGGTTAACAAATAAATCCATTGGCCCAAAACTCGTTAAATGGTCACTTAGAAAACCCGTTAAAGTAGAAAAAATCACCAAAGAAGAAAGAGTTGAAAAAAATGCTAACAATTGTTTTATATATATAGTTATATTTGTATATATTGTCTTGAAAAATATTTTTTTAAGAGACTTGAAAATTGTTTAAAACAAAGAGTTAGCATGTTCTTTTTAAAACTTCTAAATTAAAATTCTAAGTTAGACTTGATTTTATATAGCTATAATGAAAAGATTTTCTAGGAGATTTACCTTAAAGTTATATATAAAAATATTTTCTTGAGTATTAACTAGCTTAAAGTAGAATGTTTAAACTTATCAAGTAAATTAATTATTCACTAACTTCTTTGAATTGGCAAAATTAATCGAATTTTGAGGGTATATTCACTACAAATCCTCATGAGACTACAACTCATCCTCTAGGGTAACCTAGAGGTTTAAAGGCTTGTTGTATGCACTAAATACAACCGCGATTCCTGCAAGAGTGAGTTAGGGTTTTTAATTTCTTTCTTTACTAGAGGACTAGCAAAAATTTAGGTATGGGGGTATTTGATAATCATATTTTTATTATATTGTATACCCTCATTATCTATTTACTTTAAATAAATTTGTCACTAATAAATGTGTTTTATCTTAATTGCGGGTTAACAAATAAAAGCCCAAGAAAAACTCAATATCTCATCTCTTAAAAAGCCCAAGAGTCAAAGCCCAAGGGAAGATCAGCCAAAGAATGAAAAGACTGGCTATCGATACCTGTATCGATAGCGGTATCGATACTGCTATTGATACTCATATCGATACCGGTATCGATACATATTTCCTGTTGTGAAATTAAAGGTTGCAATTGATTAACTTGGGGGATCAAGTTTAATCCAAGGGCTCTCATTCATTGTTGTATGTTATAAATAGGGGTAGAGAGTGAGAGGTTGGGGGTGTGAAAAATTTTGTAGAACTCTTTTTGGAGAGAAGGATTACTCTTAATTGAGAAGACCTTACAAATTTGTAACTTTTTATTACAATTAATAAAAGATTTTTTTTCACCTTTTTATATTTCTCTTTTCTTCTCTGTGTTTGATAATGAAGATGAAGATGAAAAAAATGAAGATCGAGTTGAAGGTTTGCTTTCAAGAGGCTAAAACCCTCTTGTAATGTAAATTTTCTCTTTTATTTTATTATTTTTTGTAGTAATTTCTTTTCTTTTTGCTTTAGTAGTTTAGATTTACATTAATGCCTTGTAGAGTAGATTTACACTTCTATCTTTATTTTCATTATTAGCTTGCACTTTTAATTTGTAGAATAGATTTATTTTCTCACATAATCTAGATTTTCATTTATGTTCTTTTCTTTTACAACTTAGTTAGATTTATTTCTATGTAAATTTCTTTGTTCTCATTTCTCTTCTGGTAATTGCTTTGTATCTTCACTCTTTTCTTTTATTCTTTTCTAGTATAGATTTTATTTCTTATTTTCATTTCCTAAGATGTTGAACTAATTTTTGTAGGAATTCTAGAATTGTATGAAACTAACCTAATTTCTTTTATAGTTTGTGAATTATTCTCTTGTGCTTAAAATGATTATGTATAGGATAATCAACTAGAGAACTAATTAGTAGAAGAAAAATTAGATAATCTATGCTTATTTTGAGTGGTTTGATAGGTTATGCTTATGAATTTTATAATTACTATCTAGTTGTTGTTCTTTTCATGAATGTTAATTTTGCTTAGATGATAATTTGATAGGTTATATAATTACTATCTAGTTGTTGTTCTTTTCATGAATGTTAATTTTGCTTAGATGATAATTTGATAGGTTATGCTTTCTTTAAGTGGTTTGATAGTCTATACTTAATAAATTTGTGGTAAACTATGATACAAAGAGAATGGTTTATAATTTATAATGAAAATTAGCTAGTGGATTCAATTCTAGATTCCTCATATCTTTAATTGAATTCTCCATCTTTACTTTCTTGAATTTTCTCTTTGTTCTTGATTTTTCATTATTTCTTTCCTCTTTATTTTCTTGATTTCTTTCTCTCCTCATTTTATTTTTGTTTGCATATATTCACAATCACTCCTCATATCTCTCCATAATCACAAACTTTCAACACTCCTAATTTGTCACACACACAACATAAGAACCGATCTTAATTTCCTCCTACAAACACCTTCTTCGTGGGTTCGATAACTTTTTATACTATGACTTGATAGTTGTGCACTTACAACTTTTGGTTATCATTTTTACCCTATCAAATGTCCAGAACTATTATGATGTAATGTGCATGTTCTAAGTATCAGAAGCAGTTATTTACCGATGCTTCCCCATCACTCTGTCAGGGAGCGCCAGTCTCTAGTGGAACGCCCTCGAGAAGAAGTCCATTAGCAGCTTCCAGTAACTCAGCCTGAAGTTCATCCATCACTTCTTGGCTGACACCAAACAGAAGTTGTCCCCTCATGTATTAATCCAGATGAGACAAGAGCCCGGAGAGAGCCTTCATGCTTACTTCAAGAGGTTCCAGGCAAAGAGGCAGGAGGTTAATTACCCGAGGAGTGTAGTTGCTATGTTCGTTCTTGTAGCCGGTTTTCAGAATAACGAATTGGTCGACTCACTTGCCAAGAAGTTAGTCACCAATTATGAACAACTGATGGGCAAAGCTGATGGGTATATGGACATGTAGGATGTCCGAGCTTATAAGGCGACAGCCAGGGCCACAGAGACCTCCACGACCACGACCTCAGCAGTAGCAGTAGCTGCATCAACTGCAGCACTAGAACTACACACACCACCGACACCTGCAGCAGTACCAGTGATGGTGCTGACACCAGAGTCGGCAAGAGCCCATCCAGCGAGGCAGGAGTGGCTGAGAGACTCCCGAGAGTCGACTCCCGCTCAAATCGGTCCGACAGGAGAGACCGGTGGAGGGACCCGGCGCCGAGGCCCGCTCTCACTGTCTTCAACACCTCCCTCGCAAAAGCTCTCGCCTTGGTCCAAAAGGAAGGGCACCTCAAGGAGCTCGCTCCTAAGATGAGGTCGGATCCATGGAGCCGAGATACGTAGTACTATTGCCACTACTATAGAGATTACGGCCACCTCACCAACGATTGTTGTATCCTGAAGAGAGACATCGAGGATCTGATCAGAGAGGATACCTAAGAATATTTTCTCTAAGAGAGACCGGAGAGAAGCTGCCCCAGCCAAGGTAGATAGAAGATCCCACTCGCAGTCACCTCATCCCTAGACGACCACCAAAGCCCAGCCATAATGGGGTCATCAACATGACCAGTGGCGGCCCCACCGCTGGAGGGTCATCCAACAACGCCCACTACTATTGATTTGTTATCTAGTTAGGGAATTTGATATTAAATACTAGTTTTCCCTTATGAAGTTAATTTGACCCTAACTTTTACATTCTAACTTCTAAGAGTTTAGGTTAATAAATATTTGCAACTCTATGTTGAAATCAAGATTTTATTTTAAAACTCTACATTTCTAGCTAAAGCAAACCTTCATTCAAGTTCACAGAAAACTTACAAATAAAAGTTACATGTCGTGCAAGAGCTCTTTCTAGCGAATAGACTTTATTTTGACTTTTTATTTCTAATTGAAGGGTTCATCATAAGAGAGACTGATATCAAGACACATAAATATTTAAAAAAGCTTTTATTCCGGTCCTTTTTACCTACTTAATTACATGTATAAAACATTATTATACATATTTGTTCGTTATTTTTTTACTTACGTTCCATGATAAATTAACCCCCCCCCCCCCACCACCCCACAACAAGAAAAAAAAATTCTTGGATTCGCAAAAGTTTGTAAGAAATATATTTCTAAATTCAAATTTGATGTCTGATTAATTGCAATAACTGTCAATTTCCATTTCTTGCTGCATAAAATGTTTTTACATTACAGATCATTTGTTTATTTTTATTTAAAATTATAAAATGATCTACATTTTTTCAGGATCAGTGCCTCGAAAACCATAAGATCCCTTTGCTAATCGAGTCCATGCACAGAATCACTAAATATACACTTTCTTCAATTAACTCTCAATATAGATTATCCATATCCCCATCAATTCCCGCTCAAAATTGACCATATTATGTCCATATCTAATCTACATATAGATTATCCATATCCCCATCAATTCCCGCTCAAAATTGACCATATTATGTCCATATCTAATCTACCATTTATAAAAATTTCACGAGCTTATACATACATGCACATACAAAATAGATATAAGAAATAGCATCCTATATATAGGCTCAAAGACCACCTTCTTCTTCCAAATCCTCACGTTTATCATCTATCCATTTAAAAAAAACTTGTTTTGATGCTGAGTAGATCTCATGATGAACGTATTAACATTGAGCTATGAAGACCATGCCAACGGCAGAAAATCACTGGAGGAGGAGGAGAGGATGGACAAGCTGTGGGAGCAAATGAACGAGAGTCTTTATTGCAATAAGAGAGAAGATGTCAGTCACAAGAGATCAAGATCAAGAGGCTGCATAGGTTTCAAAGGAGGAGAGAAAATGGTCTCAGTGAAGCAGAAAAATCACAAGAGCAAAAGTTTAAGCTTGCAAGCGATGCTTAAGATGGTGAAGAAGTTGTTTATGGATCGAAAAGTTCATTCTTATAGCAAGGGTTAGTAATAGATGTGGTTTTGTCTCTTATTTTTATTTTCGAGTAATTTGAGATGAATTATGTACGTGCACTGTAAGAGAAAATGTGTATGCTGACAAGGTTGTTATTGGCTTGGCTTCATGTTTTTAATTGCCCCAGATGTAATTTGTAAACAATGTCAGTTGGCGTTAAGGTCAAGTATACAACATACTCTTTTTTTTTTTAAAGGAAAATGGCTACGTACTTGGGAGTTATCTATATTCCCTATTGTTGTTTAAACTTTAAAGACTCAAAACCAACTTAATGTCCTACGGAATCCAAACATAGGTTTCAGGGATATTTTAAATATTTTTAGGCTTTCTCTATGCGGTAGCAATATCACCCAAATAAGGACTACCTTCATCTCTCTACCAACCTGCGATTCAAAAGGCTTCAATTCAAAGTACACAGAAAATATGATAGTAGTAATTTCTCAGTCAAGAACCTGCAGACTCCCCCTGCAGAGCAAAAAATTTGGCACATTTGTCGTAATCCTCAGGGCTGGAACATTCATGAACAAACTTCAAGTTTTTTTCCCTCTTCCCTTTGATGGAAAAATATTCAGTAAATATGATAGATATCACGAACCAGCAGAGTACTGGCTAAGCTAAATTTTTACACGAAACAGCCATTGGTATTATCACTGAGACTAAGAAAATCTTGACGCCAAACAAAGATTAATTAGAGATTCAATTATATTTACTGTCCTAAAGACTAACCAAAATTCCCTTCATACATAAATAAGCCTAACACTTTCTACGGTATCCTGCTTGCATCTAAAGCTTACTGTCTTATGAAAAGTTAACCACATTGCCTGTTGCTGCTTACGAACTAATTAGTCCGACAGAAAAATATCGACAGGAAATCCCCATTAGACTTAACCTCTCAAGATATGGATGAATGTTTTCTTTACTCTTCACATTCACAGCGATCCCGGGTTTCCACTGAAATAGATGCTCTTGCTCAACTAGGAACCAGGAGAGCTTTCGTAAAGACTCTTAGCAGTTTCAGACGTTATTCAAACTTTGTACCATTCCTATAGCCGAAAGCCTCGTTAAGAGTTTATATTCCAGGAGAAAGCCAACATATTTCCCAACCTCCTTATGTTCCTTCAAAGTTATCACTTGGAATTCTAAGTGCTTCATAGCCTCTCAATGTCTCAGTGCTATAATTCCCCAAGGCTTCAAAAATCGGAATCAAACCCGTCTGTAAGCTACTAGAAGCCACTTCTTGAACATGCTTCATAATTTCTAGATGCTTAACTTTCTCTTCCTCCAATCTCTTCTTCATGGAGTCCAAGGCCATCTTTATATGATCATCATGAGAGGACGCATTATTTGAAAGAGGCATGGGTCTGTTACTAGAAGCAATATCCACATGCCCGTTTTCTTTCTGATGGGATCTAAGCCTTCTGGAGAAATCTCGAGACAAGTACTCAGCCTTCAACTTCTGTCGCTGTTCCTCGTCTTGCGTCTCCCACAACTTGTGCACATTGTCAGCAAAGATTTGCATCGCAGACGTCACTCCAACTTCGGATATATTATCAACTGTGTGATGCCAATCTTTGGAGACTATGAAAATAGTGGGGGCTCCAATTCGACCAGGGGAGAATGGCAGGACTCCATCAGGGGTTTCCTCCTGTTCCTGAAGAAGCCACTTCATTAACCATCCATTGAGAGCTTCGATATAAGCTTTCTGGGTGCTAATCCACTTTTGGAAACAAGATGACCAGTTTAAGAGCTCTACTTCTAATTCCATGGTAGCCTTTGCAATGGAATTTCTTTGGTACCTGCTTCTAGCTGTGAGATTATGGCTTTTACTTTCAGCTATAGCCTGAAACTGCCTCTGATGGCAAGCCAGCACAGACTTCCACATTGTCATTAATCTGCAGCAGAAAATTCATATCCATATATCAATCACTCAAGAGCATGATAAAGGCATAAATTTTAGAAACTGGCACATGAATCCATTTCAATGTATTTAGAACATGAAACATCACCATATGTGTTGAATGAATGTTGACAGTATAACTAGGCATAAGACAGGAAAACCTAGATTCCCTGATGCAAGCTGTAAATTACATTTGCAGGTGTTTTCTCTATTTTTATTTTATTTAAGGAAAGGCATGCAGGTAAAATATTTTACATTAAGATCGTTAAGATTTGGAAACTAGTGAACAAGCAGTTGCTGCATTAAAAAAATAATAATATGAATTGGCTATGCAATAGTCTAGCTACACAGAGTTTGGATTTTTTTTTCTGAATAATTCAGAAACATAAGGCCTAGAGACATGATTCACCCAAATTCATTTACTATATTGAATGACTCAGAAAGATCACACCCATCCTCTCCCCCAAACAGAGAAGAAAATTCTGCCCATTATGTCGGCTACAGCCTACAGGCATGTCTTATACCTTGTCACCTACATTGCCAAGCAAATGCCTTTCCCACTCTACCTCAAGTCTATATCTTTATCTACCTTTTAACCTGTATAGAATGTAAATGAATTCTACCAATGCTATCAAGTATTAAAGGTACCACTGTCCTATATACACAAAGAAAAAAAATAAAAATCCTGTTACATTATGTCTTACTATTTTCAAACATGCATGTATCGTCTTATCATCTTCATTCCACATGACCATAACATCAAAGAAAGTCTTCACCTCCAGAGGAAATTTTTTTTTAATCATATCCTACCCGCATGTCTTCCTGTCCTCCTTCCACCTCTCTTAGACTATAGTGGGAGTTAAACACAATGCATGTTTCACGTCTACCATCTTCATGGTATTCTGCACAACCTCTTGACGCATCAATATTAAATCTTGGAAAAGAAGTCATCAAAGGTCATCCCTTGGTAACCATGAAGCAGAGACAGTTTTATCATGAAACCAGTACCATATATATTCTTATAGCATACATACTGGACATGTCTCATTGTATGTTATTTTGCAGATCATGTAACCCCTGAATATAATGGGCTCAGGAAAATAAAGTTATAGGGAATTATGTTGCCACTTAAAATGACCAACGACCTTATCTTAACCAAAATGCATGTTTTTATTTTGCACATATCGTAAAAATAGAATTATAAACAACGTACACAGGCATAATGGAGGCTTCAACGTATAGGACACAAAAAACTATAAGGAAAGTACTTAAACATAATGGAAGTCATTATATGCATAGATTTCACTAAAGCATCTTGTCTGTCATCCGTGTACATGGTATCGAAGGTATGAGGACCATAATTCGTAGATCGCTTGACCGGACAGTATTAGCTTCAGCTGACACACTTGAAAAGATAGTAAAAGATGAAAAATTCCACAGCACCCTTGAATTCCCCAATATCTTGCTAATGATATGCTAAACTTGGTAATGGAAAAGGCACTACAGATTGGTATTCTGATGACAATGCTAATACAGTGATATCAAATTGTTTAATCATGCCCTTCCCTCTCAGAGTGCAGAAAGACCGACATGTTGGTGCAATATGTCACATCACATATGTTCCATATTCATAATAATAAGCACATATAGGGCTGATGGATCGGTAGTTCAATAACCTGAAAGCAAAAATTAACATACTGACAGTAATACATGAGGTTTAGCTGTAATACCCTTGAATTAATTTGATTACTTGGGGGCGCAGCTCTTCATCTCTGAGCTTGTGTATCTGGAATGAAATGCCATCCACAGATTTGATAGCAATGCTTAGATTTGTGAGCAGTGTTCTTATTACGGAGCGGGTAGAGTCAATCTTTGAAGATTCTGCTCCACCATCATCCATGGCTTTCAACCTCCTGCACTCCTTTTCATAGAGGACTCGTAGTTTTTCTTCATCCTAGCACAACCACCTAAGCAATTTTAACAAAAATTACCTCAAACTTTTAAATGAAAAAAAAATATTCAGAGTGCCAAGCGATCTACCTGCTCTATTTAATTTGATATATTGCTCGAAGCTTGCAGTTAAGGAGGGTATGAAATTGTATCGTTAAGATTTGTCTATATTGTAAAATATAATCATGCCCTCAGTGCTAACTCAATATTGTAATTCTCCAAAAAATTGGAAAAATCCTCCAACGAGTAAGAGTGCAACTTGCAGCATACTGATATAACTAAGAACTAACGTATATATTCTGAATCCAACTGTTCCAATTTCTACAAAGAGAGAAATACTGGCACAAAATTTTTGTCCATTCCGCTAGTTGCTTACGTTACTAAGTTCGCACAACAACAGATTGTGTGTGGGAAATTTATCTGTTATATGTTACAGCTGGAGATGACAGAACATCAATTATCAACAAATGCAAGAAAGACGACCACAAATTAACTGATTTGTGATGGAACTGCATTTCAAGCCATATGGTGAGAACAGGCTCAAGTCTTTTGACCCAATTGGCAAGGGGGTTGCTAAACTAATCCGTTACCTGTTACTAAATAGAGTAATGATGGACCAGTGCACAAATATAAGCCGACTAATCTAAAATAATGATTTTAGTTGATTTATTGTTGCTCTATTTGTGAAATCTCAATCAGCTTTGTATATTGGACTGAAAACAAAGTCGCATTTCCCTTTTCTTTAGTTAGCTAAATGAGGACAGAAGGAAAAGAGTCAAAGTACATACAGCTGCCCTGATTAGAAAAGGGAACCCACAAAACAAATGCCTCGTGGAGAGTTAAATCTCCTTGTATATTATCCAATAATTGTCATGAAAACTGAAGGAAAGTGCATATTTTTCCTCCCCAGATAACTTCAATGGAAACTCACAGTAAAGCCCCTGCATTCTGACTAAGCATTCCCTAGTGAAGGTGGGCTTCATTTCATATCCTCATTAAAATCAACGTAGAAAAGATGCACTCTTAGTCTGCTTGATCTCCAAAACCTGGCATGGTACTTGAAGGACTCAAATAAGTAATAGCTGCTGAAAAAGATCAACTTTCAGGAGAACTGCCAGTGCACAGTTGGAATCGGCTTAGGAGAATAAGATGAGAAAAATGTGGTCATGCAGACTCCCGAATCTTCTCATAGCCAGTTATATCACAGAAGGGTCCTAAATGAGAGGGAGTGAGGGAGATTTTCTGTGTGGGAGATTTTCTGTCTTTTGGGGAGCTTGCATGACCACATTCTAGCCACTTCCATCGCAGAACGTCCTAAACGAGAGGGAAGGAGGGAGGGGGGGAGGGAAATTTTTTGTCTTTTCGGGGTTTTTTGTATTTCCTGCCGTCTTTTGGGGCTTGTTTTGTGATTTCTACAGTCTTTTTTCCTGAACTTTCATGATTTTTTTCCTTTTTTAAAAAACCAAACCAGATGAATTTTGTCTCCAATTTATCCTGCATGTAGAGGAAAAAGAAACATTGTAGTTTTCTATTGTTGGGGAAGGGGGGAATAAAGATAATGTAGATACTGCCAGCAAGAGGAATTAATATTAAAGGATTTTTATTCCCAGTCATCGGGAATAAAGATAATGTAGATACTGCCAGCAAGAGGAATTAATATTAAAGGATTTTTATTCCCAGTCATCATATTGCTGCTCACCTGGTGTGGCGAGGGTAAATCCCTCGTGAAAACAATATACATGAACCTCATCATCATATTGCTGCTCACCTGGTGTGGCGAGGGTAAATCCCTCGTGAAAACAATATACATGAACCTCATTTAGGGAATCACCATCCAGATTATCATCCACGTGAAATGGGGACAAACAAACCTCTGCAACTACAGAAGTTAATGAGGAAATTACGCTTCTTAAGGGGTCTTTGGCCATGAGGACTGATTTAAACATCTACTTAAAGGTTGTGTGAAGCATCATTCTGTGATTATAGCAGTTACCTATTACAGGATAAAAGGAAAGCTGGTAAGAAACAGATTGTGAAAGAGTTCACAGTTGAAATCCTTTAGTTTGTGGGTTTATACATGTCAACGAGAGGAAACATGGAGATAGGTAATCATTAAAAATCCCTCTCAGTAGAGATTTCACCAAAAATACTATCATATTGCCACGTCAAAACAATCTCAATAATGAATATAGAAAATAAGATCTGACCTAACCTTTCGCGACACTACATCTATAACCCTGATAGACTGAACTCTAAACTTGTTCAAATAGTAAATCAAGTAACAGTGATTGGTTGAAGTCATGTACGCATGCCATGAACCCCTCAAAATGTCTTAAGATCAAAATAAAAAATTGTTCAAGACAACTACAAACTGGACTGACATATTGCAGGACTAAAAAAAGACATGAATATTATTCAAATAATAAGTTGAAAGAATTTCAGGATCAGATAACAGAAATTAACATGAATATAAAAGTATGAAGACAATTCCCTAGTGAATGAATCTAGAAAATAACATTTGACTAGTTAAATTTATTGCTAGTGCAAAAGAAATACCTTGACTTCTTTATACAGTTTCTTCTCCCATGTGTACAACTTTTCCAACGTTGCTGCAAGATTATCAGACTTCCGATTGATGTAATCAGAACCCATTACATCATGCTCCTTTGGCACATTCAGATTTGGATGTCGAACACCAGTTGATGATTGGCTCAAAGATGTCAATGTAAATAGACTCAAGGAATCCAAAATCCTGGAAAAGATCACTGCACCACGAGTTATTAGAGGTCTATCCATCAATCATACAATGAATGTTTCTCTATGTTTCTTGATGAAATTGAAAAATGCTACATTAGGAGAAATCAAAAGATACACCATCTCCTTTTTAGAAACCAATCTAAACTAGTATGGATAGGCATAATTAACTTCACCCGTTAACCATTTGAGGACCGTTGCGCAGTTAGTTCTTAGGAAAACATGAGAAATTGGATAATGCTATTCCAGTTGATCTAGATTCATGTATCATACAGAGGATATAGGAGAAAAATTTGAAGGATATGCCTCATCCAATACAGGACAACAAAGAACGGAACTATGGTGCATCTTTATACATTAGCCTTAATCAAGGTGTCAGATAGCTTAGATAATTGGGACCAAGTTAATTATCAACTAAGTAAGCTTGAGAAGAACTTGTGGAGAATATGAACAATTGACCATTTTCTCTTCTGACAGAGAGGTTATAAATCCATGCCTCTTCCAACCAACAAAATGAGATATCCTTTTTTCGGCCACCATTCAGGATACAGTGAGTCATCCATCTTTTCTATCAAACGAACAAAAGATTTATGCTAGACTCAATAATAAAATTTTTGTGAAAGGAAAACATAACTTTTGTCTCGGGTTTTATTTCAAAACCCCATCCTTGTTCTCAAAGAAGAACATAACTTACATGAAACCTAAATTTCCTTGCAGCTAATAACTGAATAGACATGATATTCCCGATATTATGGTAAAAACCATGAAATAAGATAGGATAGCAAAAAGAAATGAGCAGAAACACAAATGTTTTCTGCAATTTAAAGTTATATGAACACTACACATGCATGGAACTTCTGAAAAGTATTCATTCAATTATTTTATATATAGGCATACATCAGCTAGAAAAAAACACAAAAAATGTCTGGATTAACAGGATAAAAAGACCCTAGTACACTAATCATAAGGTAAGTTATGGGAAATCAATCTAGCTGTGTATTTATCACACAAGAATTGGATTCAGTTCTGACCAGAAAATGGTATTGAAGATGAAAGGGCATGTCATTCCAATGGTATGATGTGATATATGGTAAATGGCGGTCCCAAATGAAATAAAAGATACCAGAGTCTACATAAACTAAATAAGTAGAAAGATACGACTAGTATATATGTGTGGCCATTGCCCCTACTCTCTTCCTTTCACTTAAATAGTTATAGTTATATGACATAAATTATAGATAAAGATACTTTCACTCAAAAGAAGCTAAAATCAGCAGGATCAGAAGTTTTTTTCCCCCCATAAGCATATTTTCCCCTCACAAATGCAGAAAGAACAAGAAGCTAAGACGAAATAAAAAAAGAACTTATACGTAATACATATACATGTGTTTGTTTGGCATGCGCGCAAATTAACAGCACAATCCTTGACTAAAAGCACACGTTCAACCACTTTAACTCTTCCAAACAAGTTCTAACAGCAGAGTAGAATAATACTAATATGCTAAAGTGAAAAACAATGGCACGATAAGCTATTCAGTAAAATTGCAAATTATTCATGAGAAGACATTAACAGGATTTAAAATTTTTATTGCACCGTGCAAAAGAAAAGCTAATTCCTCAAAAATCAAAGAATGAAATTTTGGGACTGAATCACGTCCAAGTATGCAGTTGTTACCTCTCAATAGCGTCCTCCTCGATCTATATCGTAGCTTTCCCACCTCAAGCAACCTCGCTACCTCTTCTCCACATCCAGATGCTGACTTGAACTGCTCCTTTATCTCCTCCACAGCCTCCACTACATCCTTTGTTCCATGAACATGCAGCTCGATTCCATCAGTTGACCTGCTTTCCTCAGTGACAAGAGAACTACGTAACGAACTACCGGGACTGCTTTCCTCAGTCTTTATCGAGCCTTCCACCTCAAAACTCACACCTTTCTTTCTCACAAAAATTTCCTCCTTCACACTGGGTGCTTTTTCTTCCCTGACTCGCTCATTCATTATATTTTCAGTCTTTTCTTTGACCAATTCCTCCAAAGGTGGCGCCTTTGAGGTACCAATGCTTGAACCCACCACTTCCTTTTTCTTCTCAACTTCCCTAAATGACTCCGGCTCGGTCTCCTCTTCCAAATCAGGAATCCCTTCTTTTTCCCTAATCTCACTCGAATCTGGACTGCTCACAGATCCGGGCCCCAATCGCAAAGTCCCCTTAACTTTCATCAAGTACTGCTCGTAACTGTCAAAAACATTGAAAAAATCCCAACCAGATCCCTCTGGTTCCGGCGGCGGCGGCGGCACTGCTGCCTCCGGCGCTTGCCGACCAGCGCTGGAATCAGCCACATTGCCTCTTTCGTCTCCAAATGTTGGGCCCCGAACATTGTAATAGTAACTAGAATAATTCGAATACTCAGATCTTTCCATATTATTCGGATCAACGTAAAATGTTGAAGGAGTTGTCGCCGATTTCTTCATGTAGTAAAAACTAGGGTTTGAAAATTGACCTCCGGTGACCGGATTCGGGTAATAATTAGGGTTTACAAAGGTTGGATACTGTCCTCCGTCCAAATAGGGCTGGCGGTAATCAAACCGACCGGTGACCAGATCCTGATAAAAGGTAGGGTTTAAGAACGAAGAAGGAAACTGCGGAGGAGGAGGATAAGCTGAAACCCCCTCCTGCGCTGTTTCTCTCCTGGATCCAAGTTCGGATCCGAATCTAGAAGCGACATGCAAGTGCGAATCCGCATCCGCATTCTCCTCCGGCAAATGTGAATGAGAAAAATCCGAAACCGAAGAAGACGAAGACAAAGAAACAGACGACGAAATTGAAGAAAGATGACGGGAATCCCCAATGCCGTTACCGTTACCGCTAGAACCGTCATCAGATTTGGACTTGCTCTTGCCCTCAGAAGGAGGAAGCGTGAGCACTGGAGATGACGGCGGCGAGGGGACGGCCGTTAGATCCTCCGTTACGAAACGGTGTAGGGCGCCGCCGACGCGGTCGTCGCGGCGGTGGCGGCAGAGGGAGACCAAGGGGAGGTCCTCCTCTTTAGAGCTCGAGCATCCCATTTGTTGCTAAATTTGGAAACCCTAGCTTCTTTTATCGAAGGAGAGAGCATTTGGGGAATTTTTTGGGATGATGGTATAGAGCAGACAGAGCGCGCGAAGTGAAGAAGAGAGTGAGAGAGCAGGGATGCTAATCTTTTTACATATGTATCCCCATCTTTCTTATATTGACAAATGTACCATAAAGTTTCACATATCAGAAAATTATTTACTTATTTTAGTTTGCATAAAATTATTTACTTATTTTAGTTTGCAGAAAATATAAAAAATATGCGCTAGTCAGCATCTAAAAGTTTTGGGACTTTGTATGAAAAATCCTCCAAGTTTTTAAATTGCAACAACACCCCTACAAATTCAAAATTTTATTAAAACATCTTAAAAATTATAAATTTTACTTATTTTAATTCATTGAGATATCTGAAAAATATATGCTAGCTAGAAACTGAAAGCTTTTTAACTTTGGAGAAAGTCTCTCGTAAGTTTTAAAAATTACAAAAACACCACTAAAATTCAAAATTTGTAAAAAACACCTTAAAATTTTTAAACCTATAAACACACTATAAACCTACAAATAACACAAATAACCCCCAAAAAATTTATAAAATTTATAATAAACGCTCTAAACTTTTTACAAATTATAAAATCAAACCCTCAAAATTGTAAAATTTATAAAAAGCCTAATAATTTCTAACCTAACATTACATTAAAAATATAGGAATTATAAATATCCCCTACATAATTTATAATTTATAAAAAACACCCTTAAAGTTTCAAAATATACAAACAAAAAAACAAAATTCAAATATTACAAAGAACACATTGAGAATTTCAAACTCATTAGTAAATTAAAAATATATGAATTATAAATAAATTATAAACAATTTACAATCTGTATAAAAGGCATATAAGTTTAGAAAGTTACAAAAAAACCCTAAAATTCATAATTTATAAAAAAAATACAATGAGAATTTCTAACCTATAGACACTAAAATGAATATACAAAATTACTAATAACCCTTAGAAAATTAAAAATTTGTAAATATCATGCTCCCTTTAAAAGTATAGGTTTAGGAAAAAAAATTCCATGGTCAATATTACCCATAACGTTTTTGGAAAGAACATAACTAATTTAAAATCTATTAAATTTAAAATTTACCAAAAAACACTCTTAGAGTTTAGTACATTACAAATTACCCCTCCAAAGATTAAAAATTTTCAATAATTTTTTGTAATTCCTTGATTTTAATGTAATGTTTAATAGTTTTGTGAATTTATAAATTATAAAATTTTAGGTTTTTTTTTACAATTTTTAAAACTTTTGAGGGTGTTTTTTATAGTTTTCTAAATTTTCATTGTATTTTCAATGTAATGCATAGATACATCAATTAACGATGATATCGAAAAGTAAGTTGTTCTCAAGATGTATTAGGCCACATGTCACTATTCCTAGACAGTGTAGTTTATATATGCAAATTTTTTTAGATAATCTATATAGTAGTTAAAATAATTTTGACTTTAATGTACTATTTTTTATAAATTATATTTAATATGAACTCACCATATAATTTTAACTGTGGTCATCATAATTTCAATACATTTGATTGATTGACTATATAAGTATATAGACCATAGATTACTTTACTTTCTCGCATGAACTAATATTTAGCGCCTAATAATTTAAATTATTATTTTTAAATTTAATATAAAGAGGAGGTCTAATAATATTTATTTATTTACATACAAGATAATACAATCTCAATTCCTATCTTTTGCTTAAGATTTATTTCACAGTTACGCATACCAAATTAGTAACTAAAATAATAATTATTCATGCTTAAATTATGATGATTGTAGTTGGTCACTCACTATGGAATTTTTATGAAGATGTATACATTACTCTCAATAGATATCTACATTACCCATGTATATTTTATAAATTAGTTGTTAATTTGACATATTAAATTACTTTTCCTTTGTAGAAATCTCTTCTTTAACTTTTGGGTTATGTACTCATTATATCATCATTCTAGCGTAGAAAAGACCTCACTCTAAATGGTTTCAAGCTAATGTTTGAGTTGAACTGAAATATATATTTTTTTCTACTATATGAATATATTTTTTTAAGAAAATCATATCAATACTTTTTAAATAGAAGAGAATATTCTAACCTCTGATATTATAAAAATTAAATATAGTCAATTGAGTGATTAGCAAAAGAGGTCTTATATTAGAAAAACGTGAATAATAAGATAAAGATAAAAGATAATGGCATTGCAAATAGTACTACCAATAGAAAACTACAATGTAAAGTTAACATATTTTGTGGTACCCAACTACTACCATAAGTATCGAGGTTTTCATATATATAATTTATAATTTATTAAAAAGAGTCATATAATATTATATAATACAAATGATTTAATACTGAATAGTAATATCGTTGTAATAATATCGTTATTAGGTAAAATTCTTCATGAACCAATATGTTCTTTACGATATATAAGCTATTTACTCTAAATTCTTATGTCTTTTATAGAGCCAAAAAGTTTGAATACAAGTCTCTAATATTTTTATCTCACAATAGCAAAATCCACTTAACAGATGTGGATATTCCGGATGAGTTATATATTATATATATAGGTCTGTCCATCCGGGCCGGCCCGAAAATCCGGGCCCGGGCCGGGCAAAACCGGGGCCCGGACCCGGACCCGGGTACCCCAGGCCGGGTCCGAGCCCGGGGCCGGGCCCGACCGGGCCGGGTTCCGGGCTGGCCCAGGTGTTTTTCATTTTTTTTATTTTTTCCAAAATTTTTCAATTTTATTTAAATTTTAAATTATAAAAAAAAAGACAAGAAAAATAATAAAAATAATAATTTTATTAATTACTTAAAATGACATAAATTACAAATAAAAAATGATAAAAACAAATTCTTTATTAATAATTAATAAATCATTTACAAATTATAAGTACAAATTTATTTTGGAATTAATCGCATCACAATAGATAAGTAAATCCCAACTAGGTTGGCACCTACTCACCTATATCACTATTATTTGCAATTATTTCTAAAATAATTCTTTACAAATTTTAAGCTAAGATATAAAAACTACAATCTATTCTTTATATCTATCTGCTAGTCTCAATTCTTCAAATTTATCTTCAATTTCAGCCATCCGATCGATGCCTTGCGTTCGCTTCTCGTACCTCCACCAATCTTGTAAGCACATCACTGCTTGTACAGTATACGGATCCAAACATGTCCTATGATCGTCAATCAAACGACCTGCTGTGCTGAAGGCGGATTCCGAAGCTACCGTCGAAACCTGCACTGTTAGTAAGTCACGAACCATGGTGGAAAGTATAGGATATGAAACTGATCCATATACTTTCCACCATTGCAAAATATCTAAAGCATTTCCTTGACATCTAACTAAAGAAGCAGAAAAATATTCATCTATTTCAGAAACCTCCGATGATGACGATCCAAGTCCAGATCTACCAGTTAGCTCAGCTACCATTGCATACCTATCAAAACTTACACTTTTACCTCGGGCTCGGGATGAGCTCAAAGAAACTGAAGCTGTAGACTGTTGTGTAGTTACACCATGTCTAGCTTCATACTCATCATATAAGGTTTGAAAATAACTTCTAATAGCTAAATGATGAGTAGTAGCAGTAATGGTGGTTCCATCATCTAAGTCTATAACCTGAATACCATACAAAGATTGTAACAAACTTCGAAGGTCAATATCCTTCAAGCATGGATCAATAAGAACCCCCAAACCAAAAATATGAGGAATAGGCCTAAAGTACTTATTAAATTTGCTCTCCATTTCAAAAATCATAGGTCCAAAAGTATTATCCATACGATATTTTACCAAAAAAAATTTGAATATTTAAAATTTGTAAAGCAACTAAAGTAATGGTTGGATAATAACAGCCAGATAATAACATTGTAGCATCATAAAAAACTTGTAACATTTCATTTAAATTACATATAACTGTCCATTCATCTTCAGTTAGTCCATAAGTGCTACCAGAACTAGAACTAGAAGCATAATAGTTTATAAAATCAGTTATAATGTCTTTATATTCTATTGCTACACTTAACATTGCATATGTGGAATTCCACCTATGGTCAACATCTTTTGGAATTAGTCTAGGCTTTATATTTTTTTCTTTTATAAAATTGTTTCTATCTTTTAAGTCTTTGTTCAGAAGTACTATGCATATAAGCAACTGTTCTAACATTTTCTATCATGGGTTTAATTTCAGTAAATGCACTTTGAACAATTAAATTTAAAATATGACAGATGCACCTAATATGAAAAAGATCACCATGACATGGCAATGATAAAGGTGATCTGATAAAATCAACAGCTATATTGTTATTACTTGCATTATCTAGTGAAAGAGAAAATATTCTTTCTAATATTTCTAATTTCATAAGTTCTTCAATTATTAAATTTGCAACATTAGCACCAGCATGTGACTCTTCAATTGCAATAAAAGAAACAACTCTTTTAAACATTTCCCAATTTTCATCAATCCAGTGTGCTGTGATACATAACTCTTTTAAACATTTCCCAATTTTCATCAATCCAGTGTGCTGTGATACATAAATATCCAGTTTGTGCTCTAGATGTCCAAATATCAGAAGTTAAAGAAAATTTACAGTTTAAATTTTTAAAATAAGAAATTATTTTTCCTTGTTCCTCCTGATAATATTTTAAAATATCACGTTGACAGGTTTGACGAGAAATTTTTTTAAATGCAGGATAAAAACCATCTCTAAACATATCTTCAAATTCATCATCTTCTACTAATTTAAAAGGAAGGTTTTTAAGAATGATAAACCTGATTACGCATTTCCTGGCTCTGGCAGCGTCATAGTTCCAACTACCGAGACTACCAGAAGAGGAGGATTGAGAAATCATAGATTGTCGGATATCACCTTGAGGATTCTGGCCTTTGTTGTGTTTATCTAAATGGCGTTTAAGGTGGTTGGTGCCGCTCTTATGATGAGCTTGAAAAATCTTGCCGCACAATGCACACTTAGCCTTCTAGGTGAGGATCCTATCGTGTTCATCCTTGGTGACGTCGATCTTCTCGTAAAAATTCCACACATCGGATCTTGGCCTTTTAGGAGCTCTTGGTGCAGATTCGTCACCACCGGATTCGGAATTAACTTCGGTAGGAGTAGACCCAGTAGGAGGACTCATTTCAGGAACGGGAGATAGGTTTTGCTCTTCATAATCAGACTCGGAAGCCATTTGATGAAAGGATTAGAAAGTATAAATAAGAGAGTATAAGAGTATAAGAGAGAGTATAAGAGAGAAGAGATGAGTTTTTGGTGTGAAGAAAACAAATAACCCCCCCCCCTATTTATAGAACCAGCCCCCTAGGCAAATGATCAAAATAACCTCACAAAATAGGCCGTTTCTTTAACCGCTTTTTGGGAGCCAAAACGCGTCAAACCGCCGAGTTTTTGGCCGTTGTGACCGGCGTCTTGCTCGGCCATTTGGCCACAACGGTCACCAATTGGTGGGACCGTTGTGGCCCTGGCGGCTTGGCCCGGATTTTCAGAGGCAACGATCACCATTGGTGACCGTTGCCCCGGGCCGGGCTACGGGCCCGGGCTGCCGGCCCGGAATGTGACCCGCGCGTCGGCCCTGTTCCGAGCCGGGCCGGGCCCGGGCCCGGGCCGGGCACCGCTGGGGTAACTCGCGGCCCGGAACCCGCGGCCTGGCCCGGATTTCCGGGCCGAGGCCAGGTCGGGCTCCGGCCAGAGCCCGGGCCGACGGGTATTTTGGACAACCCTATATATATACAATACAATTATCCTAGGCAAGTGATTAATAATAACATTTTTCATTCATGTCATTTGGGGCAAGATTTGATAGGAACCTTGCATCAAAGAAAAAATAATTTTTTATAGCACATGACGAAATATATCATAATCTCTCTGCTCTAATTTCGCAAGAAAATAATTTCTCATACTTTTAGTTTTACTTCTATGATTCAGAGAATGAGCTGTAAAATTAAATGAGAACATTAGGTAATCTAAATATGAGTGAGACCATAATTAAAAGTTAATGTGAATATGAGTGAAACCATAACTAAAAGTTTAATGGACATATTACAAGTAAATTCATATGCATAATCTCTTTGCTCTAATTTCGTAAGAAAATAATTTCTCATACTTTTAGTTTTACTTCTATGGTTCAAAGAATGAGCTTTAAAATTAAATGAGAACATTAGGTAATCTAAATATGAGTGAGACCACAATTAAAAGTTAATGTGAATATGAGTGAAATCATAACTAAAAGTTTAATGGACATATTGTAAGTAAATTCATATGCATAATCTCTCTGCTCTAATTTCGCAAGAAAATAATTTCTCATACTTTTAGTTTTACTTCTATGGTTCAAAGAATGAGCTGTAAAATTAAATGAGAACATTAGGTAATCTAAATATGAGTGAGACCACAATTAAAAGTTAATGTGAATATGAGTGAAACCATAACTAAAAGTTTAATGGACATATTGTAAGTAAATTCATATGCAATATTCCTTTGCGAATTGAACGATCACACATCTTTTAAAGACTTCAAAAAACTAATAAACAGAGATGTTGTACTAGATCAACATGTTTATAACTCACAAATAGTAGATCAAGTGGCCACAGTCTAGGTTAAAGGAAACAATGCTAATATTTTATTTGAGAGAGAGATTATTGAGTTGATGATCAATCTCACAAAAAACTTCGTTTTTTTATTTTTATTCTTTTTTTATCAATTTAAATAATCATTATATTCAATCACGCGCATTGCACATGCATATCAACTAGTTAATTAAAGTACACCAAAACCTTAAGATGGTTATTTTTCAAAATAGTTGGATGGATTTTCAGAGAGACAATTAACAGAAAAAAGGAACACGCACGTTTTAGCAATGGGCATTGGGGTAAATTTTAAACTATCTGCACTTGTGGCTTAATTTGCAAATATGAATGATTTGTAGATTTTATAGCTAAAACCCATATTTTTCTTGGGGTCCGCTAGTGTCAGGGAGTGGTCAGATTGAGGAAGTATCAGAGTGAGGGGAGGGGACACGTGGGACCCGCGTTTTGCAAAGAGAGACGAGACGCACGTGGATCGATGACTTCCGAGTGGGAGTTTTAACGGATGGGATACGTTTCAGAAAAGAATGAACGGTGCATCCTTTTTACCGCGTAGAAACTTCTCTGCGGACGCTCGTACGGGAAGTGAATGCACAAGTTTCGAGATGTGAAAGCTCGCATTTGGATGCGCAGCGCATGGCATGGCCGTGTAAAAGCTCCTGTGTGCAGGAGCTTAACATGGCGAGGGAGTAAATTACAGGTCGATTCGGCCAACCACTTCGCACGTGCAGTGCACGCGAGAAAAAAAAAATCCAAAGTTCCCCAATTTTTGCTGAAATTAAATGTTTAGGTAAATGAACAAATTTTTGATTTAAACCCATTCCAATTTTTTATTTTACAAACCGACCGATTTTTTTTATTTAGCGGAATCGACCCACTTCTCGGTCACGTCAGCAACGTGGCCGAGAAGCGGGTCGATTTTTTTTAATCCCGTCACTAAATAGTCGGGGTTGCCAACCCCGACTATTTTTTCAGTAGCCGAGAAGTGGGTCGATTCCGCTAAATAAAAAGAGAGTCGGTCGATTCCGGTTAAAAAAAGTTGAAATGGGTTTAAAACAAAAATTTGTTCTTAGGTAAATATTTTCGTCTTGTTGCATGATCTTGCATCACCCTTGGGTCTACATTCAGATCAGGGAGGTGGGGTTTTCTTTTCAAATAATGATGAAAGGCTAAGAGGAACAACAGCATTTTTTACACTTTATTAAATGTTTAAGTAAATGGTGGATTTAGGTTTCGCTCAAATGCCTTGACCATAAGTAAAAAAAGACTTCACTTTTAAGCTCATAGCTTCCAAACCCGAGCCCCACAATACAAAAGGTTAGGGAATTGTTCCCACATTGGATATCATTAGAAAGTCATTGCACCCCCTAGAGGCTACATAGCCACACTGTTTGGTGGGTAATTTGTAAGAAGACAATTAAGAATATGAATTTGTATTATTCTCTCTGACAGACTCAGAAAAAGAATTAATCACAATCTCTTGATACAATTTCTCTCTAACTGATTTAGAAAAAAAAAATTTACACCCTTCTTAATCGGAATCCCGATTTACAAAAGAGAAAAAGATCGACGAAGATCCTCCCTTTGTTTAAGTCTGGGTTCTTCACGGTAGCGATGAGATGCCTCACTCGAATGCTCGCGTCGAGTTTGCTTCTCGTTGACTATCCGAACATCTTGTTTCACTGGAACGTGGTTGATTCCTCTTGATTGACGTTGAGGAGAACTTGCTTGGCAAGTTTGAAACTCTGAACGAGTTGATAACTCAGAGCGAGTTTAAACTCTTGAAAAAGAGTTGATTTGAACCAAAAATCGGTTAATAAGCCAAGGATAAAAGCTCCAAGAATTCTCTGTTGCCGAGGATGCTCTTGGTCGAAGAATACCGACTTCTCCTTTGTGTAGTTTTGATGCAAAAAACTGATCCCTAGATCTCCAAATGCCCAAAGATCCGCAGATGATCCACTGCAAGATCTTTTTTCCCATCCGAAAAGTTAGCCTTTAACCCAGTCGAGTTTGTTGAGATTTATAGGGGGATTAAGGAGTGTAACCGCCCCTTTAATTCACTCCTAAGTGGGGGGAGTGATCCCCTCAAATCGTGAAAACGGTTTTTGGAACCGTTCAGGTCACGTTTGAGCGAGTCAAACGTCAAAACTGGCGTTCCGAACATGAATTCTGCGTCCTGAGCTTGGGACGCAGGGTTAGGATCCCTGTTGGCGGCTGGGAACGCAAAGGTCATCCCGCACTTGGAACTGAGAACGCAGAGGCCGCGTTGCGTTTTGAATCTGGAACGTAGAGGTTGCGTTGTGTTTTGAATCTGAAACGCAGAGGCCACACTACGTTTTGCTTCTGGGCTTGAACTCTGCATTCGAACGCAGAGTTTGCAAGCTACGTTAGCGGCTGAGTTTGTGCTATGTTTGGAAGTTGAAGACGCACAAGTTGTGTTGCTTTGACTTTGGAACACAGTCGCAAGCTTTGCGTTTCAAGCTGAGAATGCGATCACGAGCTCTGCGTTTGGAGCTTGGGATGTGGATCCGACCCTTGCGTTCTGATTTTGGAACGCCGGGAGGATCTTTGTATTTTGGTCTTGGAACGCAGGGAGGACCCCTATGTTTTGGTCTTGGAATGCAGGGAGGACCTTTTACGTTTTGGTCTTGGAACGCAGGGAGGACCTCTGTGTTCTGATTTGAAGAGACCGTCAATTTGTAGTCTCTTTTGAGCGTTTACAAATATCGTCATCTTGTAATTTTTGTCTTGGCTCCTTGAAAAGAACAGAGCTTTCATCGGTTGTCATGAAGGTCGTCAATTTATAATATTCATCGATCTACGTGAAAGTGTTCAAATTGTAGCCTTCTGAAAGTCGTTGAATTGTAACTTCCCTTGTTGATATTTGATGGGGATAAACTATCTGTTGTGATTTTTTTGATAGCCTACATAACTCCCTCCAAAGTTTTCAAAAGTTCACAGTTGACTGGGATGAATTTTCGGAATACTTTGGATCTTCATTCTGATCTTGGAGCTGTTGACTCCTTGGTGATTGTCATAATTCTACTTCTGGAACACATGGCTGGACCTCTGTATTTGAAACGTGAGGTTGACCTCTGTGTTTTGATTTTGAAATGCGGCTCTGTCCTCTGCATTTTGATTTTGAAATGCGGGTCTGACCTCAGCATTTTGGTAGTTGAAATGCAGAGATGAGCTTAGTGTCTGACACTTGAGACACAAATATGAGTTTGGCGTCTACGCATAATAGGATTTTTGGCAAACTCTCAGCCATCAACGGATTTGATAAGCCTTTACCGACTACTGTTTGAGTCGGATTAGCATGTAGATTGTCTAAGTCAGTTCCACATGTAACGTTGTGCTAAAAAATAAACTCTCTTAGACTTAGTGCTATGATGCCGAATATATAGACTTGGTTAATTTCACGGGAATGGACTACCCGACAATACGTGTTAGGCATAGACTTATCTCTAATTAGGGATTATGATAAAATCCCCTAGACGTGGATTCTGGTATTTTTTTCACGGCAAAAAACTAATCGGCAACGCGTGTTAGGCGCAGACTTATCTCTAATTAGGGATCAACATAAAGTCCTCCATGCATGTAAGGCATGGATTTCGGTGTTATTAATAACAACATGCCAGGATGTTGAATGCGTGGGCCATTTTTACGGGAATGCACTATCCAGAAACGCATGTTAGACATAGGCTTATCTCTATTTAGGGATCGGGATAAAGTCCCTAATGCATGAAAGACATGGATTTTGATGCTACGATGTTGAATACGTAGGCTTTGTCGCTATGTCTTCCTGTGTTTTGTTTTCACTTGAAACACTGAAAGAAAGTTAAAAGTACCAGAGGTGTGTATTAACTTGGTATGGATTTTCATTTAGAGTGAAATTCATAAATTTTCTTTATTATCACTAGGATAATTCCAGAAAATTTTTAATCCACCGAGGATTTTATAATAAAAACTTGCTATTCTTGTTAAAAAATAATTAACAAGTTCATTGGGAGGTTTGCCTGTTAGAGGTGTGATGTTAACCTAACAGTATTTATGGGCCTATCGTTCTATTGAAGAGAGTCGATAAGTTGATTTGGTCGTCAAATGTGTGATGTTAACATGACGGGTTAGTGGACCTATCGCTCTATTAAAGAGAGTCGATAAGTGGATTGTCAGAGATGTGATATTAACGTGACAGAATTTTGTTACGATTAGAGCAATTTTGAGGACTTATCATCTTATTGAAGAGGATTGATAAGTTAATTGGTTGTTAGAGGTGTGATGTTAACATGACATGAATTTTGTTGTGATTGGAGCAACTTTGAGGACTCATCATCCTATTAAAGATGATTGATAAGTTGATTGGTTGTCAGAGGTGTGATGTTAATATGACATGAATTTTGTTGCGATTAAAGCAACTTTATGGACTTATCGCTCTATTGACGAGAGTCGATAAGTTGATTTGGTCATCAGATGTGTGATGTTAACATGACGGGTTTGTGGACCTATCGCTCTATTAAAAAGAGTTGATAAGTGGATTTATCAGAGGTGTGATAATAACGTGATAGAATTTTATTGTGATTAGAGCAACTTTGAGGATTTATCATCCTATTAAAGATGATTGATAAGGTGATTGGTTGTCAGAGGTATGATGTTAACGTGACATGAATTTTGTTACGATTGGAGCAACTTTGAAGACTTATCATCCTATTGAAGAGGATTAATAAGTTGATTGGTTGTCAGAGGTGTGATGTTAACGTAACATGAATTTTGTTGCGATTGGAGCAACTTTGTGGACTTATCGCTCTATTGACGAGAGTTGATAAGTTAATTTGGTTGTCAGAGGTGTGATGTTAACGTGATGGGTTTGTGAACCTATCGCTCTATTGAAGAGGATTTATAAGTGGATTATCAGATGTGTGATGTTAACGTGACAAGAATGTGTACTTGTGATTTAATCAAGATTTGAAGACTTAGCGTCTTGCTGGGGAAGATTACAATTTTGAGCAATTTTAAGGACTTATCATCCTATTAAAGAGGATTGATCATCAGAAGTGTAATGTTAACTCGACGATGTGAGAGATTCGTTACTCTTAATCTAGTGGATTTCAGGTAACCAACCCCCAGTCTTGATTAAGACTTAGCAGGGGAATAATTTTACAGTTGACAAAGGTGTTTTGTTGAACATGACAACTTAGAAGATTTGTTACTCTTAATCCAATGGATTCTAAGTAACCAACCCTTAGTCTTGATTAAGACTTAGCAGGGGAAGAATTTTACAGTTGACAAAAGTGTTTTGTTGAACATGACAACTTAGAAGATTTATTATTTATAATCTAATAAACCAACCCCTAGTTTTGAACAAGTGCAGGGAGGAAAGGGGTAGACAGAGCATATTACCTAGTGGGCCACTATCCGTGAAGTCGTTCAGTGACATTGGAGTATAACGACTATAATTGGAATAGAGGCATGTCATGTAGCAGGCCGTTATCTGAAGAGTTTGGCTATCAGAGGTAACTGTTAATGTGATAGCTTTGTGGACCCGCCATCCTATTGAAGATGATTGACTTCAGTGGTCGTAGTATCTTCCCCTTCTGACCGAGAAGATTGGGCTTGGTCCTGTTGCTCATGTTGATCCTGCTTACTTTGTTCTTCAGCTTTGATCCTGGTAATAATTTTTTAAGCATGTTCGCCTTGAGAGATTAGTTGTCTCCAGGAACAGTATTATGTAACCCTTATTTTTGCTAGAAGGTCGGTCTATAAGTTATGTCGGCAGGTCTCCACTAAGGTAGATTGTGTCATACCTGACGAACATCGAAGAGCCATGATTCGTAACCTCTTGACGAAAGCTTTGACAGGCTCGCTCTCTTCTTCTGCTTAGTGACGAGAAGGGTATGGATGGAGAGTTCTGTATCCTCTTCAAAGAATCTTAACATGAAGAGTCTCTCTAGATTCGTCCACTTTTGAATATATTCGACAGATAATTTTTTAAACCATTCAAAGGCAACTTTCTTGAGGGTACTAATGAACAATCAAGCCAATATAGCATTATTTGATATCACATTCCCAATCTGTAACTTGAAATAATAGATATGTTCATTCGGTGATCTCATGTCGTCAAAAATTTGTAGCGTCAGGACCTCAAACCTTGGAGGATAAGGGGATGCATCTCATTCGGCAGGATAGGGCCTAGCAACGCCCTCGTCTTGGAGCTCGCTTCTGTTAGCAATGACATTGAGGCGGGCTTCCAATTCTTCCATTTTGACAGACTGGAGATTCTACTCGTTCTCAGTCTCTCTTTCTTCATCAGAGGAAAATTCCATGTTGTGGACTTCTTGGTCAGAAGCAGCACCATCAACCACTTTTTTCTTCTATTTTCTTGTGTGAGGTCGGGATGAAGACGTTCGTCCTCTTCGGGAAGATTCTTGTCTTAGCGATGAATTTGTCTTCTGAGATTTGGCTCTATCGATCTGTAACGAATTGAGTCATCAGGATCCGGAGTTCATCGATGGCCTCCTGTTGTGCTTTGATCATGGCTTGTTGCTCATTAATTCTCCTCGCCAGATCTTCAGGGTTTCCCATCATAAGAGCAGAGCTCTCATGTTCTGTAAAAGAACTAGAGGATTGAGATTTTGGGATAGCTGAATGCTCACCATCGGAAGTAGTTCCTCTAGCCAATCTTTGATAATCGATAGGAGGTATGACTCCCCTTCAAGTTTGGGTATGTTGGTAGATTCCCTCGAACTCATTCAGTTTCTCTTTAAAGTTTGGAGACCAGGTCGTCTCTGACTCGTCAGAACTAGGGATTGATAATTTCCCTCTACCGATCATGTTAGAAGTAACTCCAAGGTATTCATCCTTTGAATTCTTCTTCCTATGCGAATGTCGTCGTTGGTTGGGCAAAGCAACGTTCATTAGTTGGCCGAACACCAATGGTTTGGTTGCATATGAGTAGTATTGACATTTTGAGATGACCGTAGGAATCAGTCGTTCACATTAGAATGAACAAATGACTTGTAGAACACACTCCTGAGAGTTGCGTTTTGGTTCTGGAATGCACTGTTGAAAGCTACGTTTTGACTGAATAACGCACTCTTGAGAGCTGCGTTTAATTTGGTTCATGCGAAGCTCTTCTTTGGGCTCATGAACGTGTGTCTCACATTTTATAGTAGAAACGCAGAGCTCAGAGTTGCGTTTTAGCTCACAAACGTGAAGCTAGCATTGGTTGAGAGATCGACTTTCTCGGAATTGTGCTCGTTGTCGAGATCTTCTTCTTCATCGAGCGGCATTCTTGTTGGCCTGTTTTAAGGTATTTGCAGCAATGTCGTCGACATTGACACAGTTGGTCACCGTGATGAGCCTTTTGTGACCCGATACCCATCGCTTTGGTGCGGGTACAGAACCTTCAACTCGGTAGATGAGTTTGGCCGAAGCTAAGTCTTCTCCTTCAGAGAGGGGACTGTATGAATAGTGCAACCCCCAGGGGAGATCGTTCTTTGACGAGTCGGCCATAACTGGAGTTTTAGTCTCCTTAGAGACTTTGTGGATCTTACGCATAGCCTTGGGGCTAAGGGATTCGGAGGAGAGTACCTCCTTATGCTTGGCTTGATCAAACTCGATGATCAGAGTTTCAATGGTCATTCCAGTGAGCTTGATGTCAGATTACGCCACCACTTCTTCCTTGGTGAAAAAGCTTATCCCCAGCAGAGTCATCATCTTTTGTTTGGTGGGAAATTTGTAAGAAGACAATTGAGAATATGAATTAGTATTATTCTCTCTGACAGACTCGGAAAAAGAATTAATCACAATCTCTCGATGCAATTTCTCTCTAACTGATTTAGAAAAAAAATTACACTCTTCTTAATCGGAATCCTAATTTATAAAAGAGAAGAAGATCGACGAAGATCCTCCCTTTTGTTTAAGTCTGAATTCTTCACGGTAGCGATGAGATGCCTCCCTCGAATGCTCGCATCAAGTTTGCTTCTCGTTGACGATCCGAACATCTTGTTTCACTGGAATATGGTTGATTCCTCTTGATTGACGTTAAGGAGAACTTCGTGGCAAGTTTAAAACTCTAAACGAGTTGATAACTCATAGCGAGTTTAAACTCTTGAAAAAGAGTTGATTTGAACCGAAAATGAGTTAATAAGCTAATTAAGGATAAAAGCTCCAAGAATTCTCTGTTGTCGATGATGCTCTTGGTCGAAGAATGTCGACCTCCTTTGTGCATTTTTGATACAAAAAGCTGATCCCTAGATCTCCAAATGCCCAAAGATCCACAGATGATCCACTGCAAGATCTTTTTTCCCATCCCAAAAGCCAGTCTTTAACTCAGTCGAGTTTGTTGAGATTTATAGGGGGATTAAGGGGTGTAACCGCCCCCTTAATTCACTCATAAGTGGGGGAGTGATCCCCTCAAATCGTGGAAACAGTTTTTGGAACCGTTCAGCTCACATTTGAGCAAGTCAAACACCAAAACTGGCGTTTTGAACATGAATTCTGCATCCTGAGCTCGGGACGCAGGGTTGGGATCCCTGTTGGCGGCTGGGAATGCAAAGGTTGTCCCGCACTTGGAACTAAGAACGCAGAGGTCGCACTGCGTTTTGAATCTGGAACGCAAAGGTCGCGCTGTGTTTTGAATATGAAACGCAGAGGCCACACTGCGTTTTGCTTCGGGGCGTGAACTCTGCATTCGAACGCAGAGTTTGCAAGCTGCGTTAGCGGCTGAGTTTGTGCTGCATTTTGAAGTTGAAGACGCACAAGTTGCGTTTCTTTGACTTTGGAACACAGCCGCAAGCTTTGCGTTTCAAGCTGAGAATGCGACCACGAGCTCTGCGTTTGGAGTTTGGGACGCAAATCCAACCCTTGCGTTCTGATTTTGGAACACCGGGAGGACCTCTGTGTTTTGGTCTTGGAACGCAGGGAGGACCTTTGTGTTTTGGTCTTGGAACGCAGGGAGGACCTCCATGTTCTGATTTGAAGAGACCATGTCAATTTGTAGTCTCTTTTGAGCATTTGCAAAGATTGTCATCTTGTAATCTTCGTCTTGACTCCTTGAAAATGTGAGATTCGTCAGATTGCAACTCTCATTATTGGTTGTAAAGACCATTGATCAGAGCTTTCATCGGTTGTCGTGAAGATCGTCAATTTGTAACATTCATCGATCTACGTGAAAGTCTTCAAATTATAGCCTTCTAGAAGTTGTTGAATTGTAACTTCCCTTGTTGATGTTTGATGGGGATAAACTATCTATTGTGATTTTTTTTTTTTGACATCCTACACACCTATAAACTCCCCCAAAAAAGAGTTAAAATTAAAATTTCGCATAGAACCTCTCTTATCATATTTTAAACTTATCATTTCTCTGGTTTGATTTTTGAAACTTGGGATGATCCAAATTTACTAGTCGGTAGAATAAATGGATAATGATAGTTCCAAATTTACTAGTCGGTAGAATAATTTACTAAGTTTAAACTGACTTTCGATCCTGTTTCCAATAATTATAGTCTATTAATTACTCTAAACCTCTAGATATGAATCTTTAAATACACGCACCTGAGAAATATAAAACATTAGATTATACCTTAAACACCTGCTAAAAGAGATATAGAGAAAATAGAAATAATCTCTTTTCAGATCTATGAAGCAAATAATAACTCCCACCTGCACCAAGATGCAACCTATTTTCTAAATAGAACAAAAAAAGAATACAAAAATTCCAACTGCAACATACGACTACTTAAAAATAGAAAAACTCCACATTTCTCAGCTCATTTTGAACTACTTTACCAAGTTCTGTATCCAGTTTTACTACTATCAACCAGACAGAATCTGCCTTTCCATAATAGCAACAATGGATTTGCTCATCATAAATTAATTAACCTAGTTACAAACTTCTAAATATCAAGCTATAAATGTTTGTGTACTTTTATAAAAAAAAATGTTTATGTGCATAAATAGTTGAGGAAAAGCAAACAGATGTCTAACCAACAAACACAAACAAGAGAGATGTTGTGTTTAATTGTCTTTGTCCAAGGCAACAGGCCGCCAGGAAATAATAAAAATACATGCAAAAAGCATGATGAATTGCTTTTACAAATTTTCACAATAGATGTTTGCTAGTTTACAATTAGCAAAATCGCATATAAATCTCGACAATTTTTTTTTTCAATTTTGTTCCGCTATTGTCCTCTCAAGCTTGATCTCCTCTTCTTCAATGATTGTCAGCTCCTTCATACACTCATTCAGTTTCTTCATGTTCAAGTCTTGTACGTGCTGGGGAGCTTTGTCTCTGTAACCAGCAGCAGTCACTATTTGAGTTAAGTCCGCTTGTCGCCTGCAAAAAATAGTGACCGAAAAAATTAGCAGATAAAAAGATTTCGGATGTAAACAAAACCTCCAGTAGATTATTGAAGAGACATTCAAGATCATGCAGAGAACAACATTGCAATGAAGTTTCATTCAATTATTATAGGTGAATTGAAATGGTAAAAGGTTGCTTAAAGTATTGTCGCAAATTGTTTCACTAAAGATTTTCTGGCAGCATTTTTAGTTAGCTAACAGCAAAAACAAGGCTTCAGAGGAAACAAGCTTTCACTCAATTCATTCTTGATCTTAGAATCAACATTATGAACTCATTCTCCCTCTACTTCTCACTTTTCTCAGATAAGCAGCTAAAACTGAATCTCTCAGCCTGTAATACCCTCAGCTCTCATTCGGAATGCTACCGACCTCTTCATGTCCCATGCTATATTTTGTGCTTTCTAAACTATGACAATGAATATGGGGAAACATATAAATTGTTCAGATCTAAGAGTGGAGGATCTGCTAATTTATCATTGTAAACAGAGGGTCACAAAAACTTTGCTCTTGGAATTATCAAATGGATCAACTCTTAAACTAGGAGACTTAGTTAACTGAACATTTTCATGGACAACAAATAGGTGTTTATTTTCTAAAGCTGTTCTTTAAGGGTAAAAAAAATTCCCTCAAATAAGAAAAATCTCACTATGTCCAGCTTAGTAGAGGATCTGCTAATTTATCATTGTAAACAGAGGGTCATGAAAACTTCGCTCTTGGAATTATCAAATGGATCAATTCTTAAGCTAAGAGACAAATAGATAATTGAACATTTTCATGGAAAACAAATAGGCGTTTATTTTCTAAAGTTGTTCTTTAAGAGAAAAAATTCCCTCAAATAAGAAAAATCTCACTAAGTCCAGCATAGTGGTCTCAAGACCAATTAGAAATACAAGAAGCCACCCACCCCCTACCTCCCCCCTACCCAAACAAAGGCAAAAAATTTTTTAAAAAAAAAATAAAGGACAAAAAAATACTGTAAACTTGTTACAGAAGTGTTATCACCTGTCTCAAAGTAAGCTATTAGATAGCTGAAATGTTTTATGGAAAACAAAGAGGTATTTAATTTCTAAAGTTGTTCTTTATAAAAACTTCTCTCAAATAAGGCACAACTCACTAAGGCTAACGTAATGGCTGAAATATTTCATGGAAAACAAATAGGTATTTAATTTCTAAAATTGTTCTTTATAAAAACTTCTCTCAAATAAGGAAAATCTCACTAAGTCTAACATAGTAGTCTAAACACCTATTAGAAATACAAGAAGCCATCCCACCCCCCTAGCTGCCCCCTACCCAAACAAAGGCAAAAAAAATATATAGAAAAAAGCACATTTGTTACAGAAGTGCTATCAGTTTTGGATGCCCATGTAATACGTGGATGTGCAAAGCGCCTATACCTAAGGTAACCCTTGTCTCTTTAATGTCAAACTTCTGTTTTATCCTCAAACTCTGACAGAAAAGGTTCTAGAAAAATAACAAAAACAAAATTTTCAAGTAGCATTCAATATGCTACAGAGAACATTCACAGATATTGACCAGTGGGAACTCACTTTTGTACTTCCTCTTTCATTTTCCTGAGCTTCTCTCGTTCAACTTCAGCATTAAGCTTTCCTTGGAGCTGTAGGTACATAGAGAGACTTTCATTTACGACATCAAAAGCACACCCACGCGGAACATCATCATCCCTGGATAAAACCTGCAAAAGTTCAAATAGGGCTCAGAAACAATACTCCATCAAAATTATAGACAAGAGAGATGCTCTACAAGCCATTACGGCCAAAACACCTTAATTTTGCAAGGAACCTGTCTTTAATTTGTATGGAAGGTCAGAAATTTTTTGTTTCAATGTCTGACTACTCTTCAGGGTACCGCTATCTAAAATTTCAACAATTTTGAATTAGAATATAGGAATTTCAACATCAATATCTTAAGTGAATATCAAAATTTCTAATGTTTTTTAAACATTATCAAGGATTTTTCACATGTATATAGTTACTATTCAAAGGAATCACCTATTTCACCTCGGCCTTTGACCACAAATCACCTTGTTTATCAAATTAAGTTAACTTTTTTTATCCACTACCCCCATGTGTGAATCCTGGCTCAGTTCCTCGCCACACAAATCATGAAGATAATCAGAATTTCCAAATATTAACAGTTTAAATTTATCTACTGCTTGCATAATGGCCAGACAGTAAAGCTATTAACATTTTATCAAAATTTCACTATAGACACATACATGAATGGAGGAATGCTTCAGGATGATGTTGTTCATCGAATCAAATAGGAATGGTTGAAATGGAGGAGTGCTTCAAGAGTATTAGGTGATCATAGAATATCTATGAGTCTGAAGATAAAATTCTATACGACAATTATAAGACAAACAATATTCTATGGCTCAGAATATTGGGTAATTAAAAAACATGTAACAGAAACAAGAAGCAAGAAGGTTACGATGGTCTTGTGAGTATACACTAAAATATATGATAAAAAATAAGTGCATCCATAGTAAATTAACTGTTGCTCCTATTGAGGATAAAATAAGAAAGAATCAACTAAGATGGTTTGGTTATGTATAACATAGACCTCTTAATGCACCGATTAGAAAAAGTGATAATATTATAAATAATAGAGGCAAAAAGATCTAGAGGTAGACCTAAGAGAACTCGGTTAAAAACAACGAAGAAGGATATGACAATGGTTAACTTGACGAAAATAAAGGCCAACTATCGAACGAAATGAAAGAATAGGCTTCATTTAGCCGACCCGAAACATTCAGGATAAAGGCTTTGTTGTTGTTGTCGTTGTCGTTGATGTTGTTGATCTAGTTGTTGTACACATAGGGGAAAAATAAAAAGGTTAAATCAGAAAGAAAAATAGGCTGCAAAATAGGCCCATGTACTACTCTACTCAGCAAAATCTCATGTCTATGGAAAATTATTGTAGTTATTTTATCTGTATGAGGTCATACCTTTAATGAAGATAGAGAAGCAAGAGTTACGATCTCAAACTCATAAGCTTTAATAAGTTTAGCAATATCATCTGCTCCACAAAGTGCAAAAGCTGCACGTCTGAGGAGAAAACAAAATGAGATTAAAGCATTTTCCAAAGAGATAAGTATCTCAAGATAACACTGCTAGCCAAAAAAAGAATGGATCGACTGACAAAACCCTGGATACCTCTCGTTCTTGTCACTTTGTGGGCGAATCGATCTAAGTTTTCTCACTGCAGAATTAACAACTTCCATGTCACTTTCAATTTGTTCATTGGTCCATGCCTGCAAATGTCATATAGCAACACAAAAAAAATTGAAACTTCAAATTTTTTTCATAGATTATCATTAAATGGTCATGGGGAAAAAATTCTGTAGATTCTCAAAGGAAGGTTATCAAACAGCATTTACATTTACAACTGAAGGGTATTCTGATATCATTATTGATTCTTTCCTCTCAGTTCCCTTTGCTTGGGGAAGTCGTTGCCACAGTTCCTCAGTAACAAAAGGCATAAATGGATGGAGTAGACGCAAACCAGTGTCCAGACATACCCACAGGGCATCCCTAGCAGCTGATCTTTCAGATTCGAACTTTGATTCGTCAAAGAAATAGGGCTTGATAGCTTCAATAAATACATCACAAAGTTGTAACTGCCACCATGCATATACTGCAGTAGATGCATCTGAGAATTTATATGCTTCTAGAGATGATACAGTTTTAGCTACAGCTTTGTTCAGGGAAGAAAGTATCCACTTGCAGATAGATGGCATTTGATCTACCGCAACTGCCGCAGGAGGAGCATAATTATCTCCTAGCTTACTCATAGCAAAACGTATAGCATTCCACAATTTATTACACCATTGTCTGTATCCAACCACCCTTAGAACATCCAGGTTTATTTTATCAGACTGCAGAAAACAAAGAAATCACTTAGTTTGTAGGTGTTAAACTATAGGCGAAAAGAAAACAAAAAAAATCATAAACTATAGGCGAAAAAAAGAAAAATAGAGGGTATAGGAAAGAACCTGGGCTGTATAGGAGATAAGAGCAAACCGGAGGGCATCAGCTCCACATTCAGCAATACCATCCTTGAAGTCCTTTTTCTGGCCTTCTTTAGCTATCTCCAGTTCTTTAGGGTCTAAATTGCCCTCCTCAAGCCGTTTGTGAAGGCCTTCTAGTGATATACCATTTATTACTTCAAGCGGATCAATAACATTACCAAGAGATTTGGACATCTTCCGACCATGGGCATCTCTGATCATAGGATGCAGGTAAACCTAAATATAAATATAAAAAAGCTTCAGCTAGCTCGTTTTGGCAAAACAAACCCCATAAGGGCTTTTGAACGCGTAAACGAATTTATATGCCACATGGATTAAAAGATTGAAGTAAATCATTAAATTAGTCATAGATGTTGATAGAACTAGCTTCAAACCAATCAAAGATTGACCCCAGTTTTAGGATGGGGAAACGTGCTTCCTCATAACAATGTTGTATAGAAATCGTCAAAAAGCTAATTTCTTAAGATAATCCAACTTCAAGCTTATTAACTAAGCCCCCACCCTACACACATCCACCCATATATATATATATATAAGATGCAGCTAGTTTTGCTAAATGAGCTACCAAGAGATCGCATGTGATGATGCTCGTCATTTTTATCACATCATAAGGTGTGGGCCTCACACTTCAATCCTTTGTAAACTCAGTTTGCTAAATGAACTACCACCTCACAGCCATAAAATCTTACCATGTATCCATGTATGTGTTGTTTGGGGTTGGGGGTGTTAGTGTGTCTATAAGCATGTATCTATCTATCCCTTCATCTGTATCTATATACGTACACACATACATGCACACACCCACATCAGATGTTGAGGAAATGAGCATGAGGTGGCAGTTCATAATACTAGATGAGATGCCAATCTATAGATTAACCATGAGGCTCCCTACTAGTCATATCAGAGAAGGGACTTCATTCCTATCTCAGTATCTCTTAGTAGCTTATTTTCTCTAAATGAGACAATCTCTCTCATACGCACATGCACACATATATAAAGTAATTGTTAAAGAATATATTATGGAGATCTATAATGTTATAGTTATATTAGTAATAATATATTTAGAGTATAAATTAGAGCTTTGGTGATTGAACGATATTATGAATGTAACTAAGAAAATATTGTGATTAGGTAATCGTGTTTAGTCTCACATTGACTACACAATAAATTGTTATTGTATCTCTATATAAAGGGGAATATTTATAGTTTTTAAAATATGAATGAGAATCTATAATATTTTATTAATTAAGATGGTATCATAGCCACGCAAACCCTAGCCTCCACAATACCCTAGATCCTCACAGACCCTAGTCCCCCAATCCCTCAACATCAAATTCCTCCCTCTGCCTTACAACCTCCCTTCTTTACTATGACCGATCACCGTGAGTAGTGTTGCGGTAATTGTTCACTATGAACAGTGCCGCAAATTCTTATCCGTCCTGTTTTCGATGGCCTTGTTGGTGATCAAGATTGTCATCATTTATAACAGTAGTCATCCTCAATGTATATGTTCTCACATCGTTTGTACCGCCTCGCTTTCCCTTTGTTCATCGTATACTCAACTTGTCGATTCATCACCTACTCAACTTGTCGACACCATCGCCATCACCACTTGTATTTTAGAAACCTTATATTTTAGAAACCTTGACCACCATTAGCTATCAGAAAAAAAGATTTTTTTGATTGAATCAGTATTTGGTTTGGAGTCTGGTTCAATGAAGGTTATTTTCTCGGCTTTATTTGTTTGATGGATCCCTAAAAAGGAATCATTTGTTTGGTTGATCCCTAGAGAGGATCGTTCTTTTGGTTAATCCGTGAAGAGAATTGTTTGTTTGGTTAATTCGTAAAGAGAGTAGTTTATTTGGTTGATATGTGAAGAGGGTCGTTTATTTGATGGATCTCTAGAGAGGATCGTTTTGCTCAGCGAATTCCTGGTGATGATAGTTTGTTTGGTAGTTCTCTGGTCGATCTGTGAGAAAGATGCGAGCATCGCATTTGGTAGATTTCAGTTCAGTTTGTTTGTGGTGAACATTCAATAAGAAGACTAACAAATAAAACAACTACAATGCAGAAGGTCTACAAAAAGATTTTACACATTTAAGTCGTGTCATAAATTATAGTGAGTACATCTTGTTTGTACAAACCGGACTGTTAATAAATACATCTCTACTGAGGGGAGTGTTGAGAATATAGTATAAAAAATCCATAATGTTATAATTATATTAGGATTATATAATATATATATATTATATATATATTATATATATATATATATATATATATTATATATATTATATATATATATATATATGGGAAAAGTGTACCTAAGGTGCCACCATAGGGTGCATCTAAGGATGCGCGATCTAGACCGTCCATTCAAAATATAGTGGGATAATCTCAGCCCTCTGTTTATTATGTAACTCCCCACGTTAATTAATTCCCCACCTTCCGCTAAAAAATTCCCAACCCCGAAAATTCCCAACCCCGATCGCCTCTATCACCGCCTGCCTTTCCCAACGAAAAAAAAGATTTATTCGATGCCTCTTATCTCCGGAGATCGCCGCCCACGCTAAGCCCCCGAGCCCTCGCCCGCGCTCAGCCCTCTAGCCCTCGCCCTCGCCCTCGAGATCAACCGCGCTCACCACCGCCGTCTCCTCTTCTGCGTCGGATCACGCCGCCGCTCAGCTTCGCCGCCTTCCGCCCGCGCTCACCACCGCCGCTGTAGTCAGGTCTGAGCCCTCCACATCTCCGGAGATCACCGCCGTCTCATTACACTGTTTCCCCTCACCATGCTGTAAGTTAATTATTCTTTCGTAAATTATGCTTTTCTGCGTCCTACATATAGTATTCATTTGTTTAAACATATTTGATATATTAATTTTCATCACTTTGAATGCGGTTCTTAGGCATTTCCTGTGCATTTGTATAAACCAGCATGCTTGTTAGGACACTACATTGGTGTTAATATAACGTTGCATGATCGCTCAACAAATCGCTCTTTCCTTACTCCCTGCAGATGAATGCTTTGGTTGCGCGCGCTTAGATGAACTTGAGGAATCTGCGCTCAAACAAATCCGCCTCTTTAGCCTTCACGTCCCCGCGTCGAGTAGAGGTTGCGTGCGCCTCGCCCTCTTCCTCAAGTTCAGCCCTTCACCACGCGCTCGTTGCGCTCGCCTCGAGCTCTCCTCAGACCACAATCCGCATCGCACACTCCAAAACCCTCAACGCGTCGCAGCAAATCCTCAGGTCTCCGCAAAGCCCTCAATGATAGTTAGAGAATTTTTATCTGTAATTCATGTTGATTTTGGGATATAAATTATGAATATGACAATAGTGTTAATATTGGGGCTTATATTTGAGTTTACATTTAGGGATAGGTTATTGTTAAATTGAATATGAACTTTAAATTTAGATGTGAACTATTGCATATTTATTTCATTTGAGAGTCGACATTGTATATTGAATTTGGTACACTTTGAGCTAACTATTCATTGTGGTTGATTTTAGTTTTTGAGTTTGGTATGAAAATTTTCTAGTGATTTGAAAGATCAACGTGATGACTAATTTTTTAAAAGATTTATTTAAACTTTTTATATGTGATAATTAGATAGCTTGTATGGACACTCCAACAATCTCCCACTGTGATATCAACAATGGAGAAGATGAAAACAAACAATAAGGGCTTGATCTGAAGGCGAGCAACCATGATCAACTATCTACGGCAAGTTTTTTTCTCAAGTGATAATACCCTATTATTTATAGTGTACTGCTATCTAATGACATATACCAAATATTTGTCTTTTAGCATGAACTGGGTTTTTTTAATAATTTTTGTTTCTCTATTTTTGTAGGCATCCGAGGCATGAAGGAGAATGTTTGATGGCCCTATTGGTGTCGAAAATAGGCGAAGGTAATCTTGTTGTTGATCCATATATCGCGGAAATGGAGTTTCTCTAGCTGCAGGAGGAAGTTATAATTTTTACAATGCATATGCCAGACTTAAGGGGATTTTGTATTCGCAAGGGTCATACAGCACGGTCGAGAAAGAAAAATGCAATCATATCTTAGAACCTTTGTAGTTGACAAAGAGTGCTTTAAATATTTAAAGATAAAAGAGAAGATGGTCGGAATATAATTCGAAAGTGTGATACAAGATGTGGATGGCAACGCAAGGATGTTATTGGACTTGATAGAAGTACTGAGAAATGGTTGGTGCGAAAGTTTAAAACGTTAATCATAATGGCCATATGTTAACCACCCCAATCTGGGTAAAGAAGCACTACTCGCATCGGACACTTCATCGATCTCGAGCGACAAAAAGGTTGATAGATACTCTTGACAACAAGGTTTACGGCCTTCTACGCATTTGTAAGGTTTTAGACGTTGTCCATGGAAATGAACAAGGCTCTTCACACGACAAAAGAATGCCAAGGTCATCTAAGAAGTAAACGGAAAAGAACAATTTTCGGCCATTGAGTGCGTGAAATAGTTCGTCAATTCAAGAGAAAAAGGTATCTGATCCTCAATTTTACTTAGCATAGATTTTAGAAAATGATGGGACGATGAGAAGTGTTTTTTGGATGGATGGTAGGGCGAGGACTTCTTACTTGCAATTTGGAGACGTTGTTTGTTTTGATGTTACATATAGAACAAACAATTTAAAATTACCGTTTGCACCATTTACGGGTGTTAACCATCACCGTTAAACCATCACCCGACAATCTATTCTATTTGGGTGTGCACATATTGGACCGATGAAATGGAGGGGACCTTTATATGGTTATTTAGCAATGGCTGAAATGTTATGTCAGGTATAGCACCATTAACAATCATACACTGATCAAGATAAAGCTATTTGTAGTGCAATTCACAAAAGTTTTTCCTCAAACTCGACATCGCTTTTGTTCTTGGCACCTTCATAAGGAATGCATTACAAAATATTTTCAATCATGCGTTATGATTTTGGTGATGAAGTTTCTATAGAAGTATTACAAATGATATTGGAGTAAATCAGAAGAAAAATTTGAAGCGCATGGGAAGGAAATGAGGATAAATATGGTGCAGATAAAAGGAGCTGGTTAGTTAATTTATACAATCACTCGAGATCATTGGGCTCCTGTGTATCTTAAAGATACTTTTACTGCAGGAATGACATCTACCATCAGCGGAGTGGGGGAATTAATGCTTTTTTTGATCACTTTGTTAATTCCAATACCGAGTTACATGATTTTGTTAAGCAATATGAATAATGCTGTCAGAGCTGCGACGAGCGGCCGAACTGAGCAAGATTTTAAGTCTAACACAAACACAATTCGCTACATTGATAATTGATCAATCCAATTGAAAAAACAAGCTAGGAGAGAATTATACAAAGAATATGTTTTACTATCTTTCAGAAAGAACTCAAGGATAGTTAACTCAATGCTTCATGAGAGGTTGTCGAAGGATGGCGCAGGAGTGTTACTTATGCCGTTTGGAATATAGATAGGGAGCTGGAAGCAAGAGGTAGAAAAGCATCATGTTGTCTTGCCGAATGCAATCGGCCAAAAGAAAACAGAATTAAGTGTTTTGTGCAAATTTGAGATTAAGGTATTATGTATGCAAAACATAGTGTTGCACATATTTTAGTAAAGAAGCAGTCATTAGAAATTCATCAAGAATATATTAATGCAGACGATGGACAATTAATGCAGAGACATGTTGGGTTGGAGTTGGTTAGAAATTGGCATTAGCAGAAAGTCGAAAGACCAACTCTCTAATCATTAAAGACATTGGGCTCTTAGGAGTAAGATGCAAGCAAGGTCCACTAAGAAGACACCAGTCAGACTGCAAGTAGCACTTCATGATAATTTAGTGTCTCTTTTAGTAACTCTTTTTTTGAAGAAGTTTTGAAGAATTACAAACTAAAGTGACATAGGAACATAACGATGATGGAAATGAGAGCAAATGCTAGCAACAAGATGCCTACTTCCATCCCATACGGAACATCTCTATAGAGGAATTTGCAACTCAAATTAGCTATTCGTGATCACAGATAAGCCACGTTGCCACGAAGGGGACGACCAACGCTCAGGCTAGCTAAGAATTAAGTCCGGAATGGAAATAGCTTTTCAGAAAAGAGTAAAATAAAAACAAAGATTTTGTGGATGTTTGGTAAGGGAAAGGACATTATATAACAAAGTTGTCCTTTAGCCTTAAGGTATTATAATTTTCATCAATAATTTGGATGCCCGACCCCCAATTTCGATGCATTTTTCATGAATAAAGGTTATTTTTTTTTTGTAGATGAAAATGTTGGCAGGTGGCAGGGTCGAGTGACAAGTTAATGGAGAACTACAACAAATTAGATTTGCAAAGCGTATTTCCCTGAACTTACAAATAACCATGCATGTGTTTCGGACATGTGGTGAATAATTGAAGTAGAAGTTATTAATGTTATGGATGGCAATTAATTTGTTGTTTGAAGCTTTTGAAACCGCCATAATTTGCGAGATGATAATGTAGTTGTATGGATTTAATAATATGTTTCAGAATAATATGATGATTTAAACAATGAGTTATGTGTTCTTGAACCAATGTGTATCTTAAGTTTGTGAGTTATAATGTTGTTGTACCATGAGTAATCATTTTATTCGGAATGATAGAAAATTTGAAAATAAAAATTATGTTTATGGATGCAGTTAATGTGTTCTTTGAACCTTGTGTACCTTCATTTTGTGAGTTGATAATTCTTGGAAGGAGTTAGCAAAAATTAATGAGCTACAAAAGTTTTCAAGAACTATGAGTTTAGCAAAACTTTACCAAACGAGTTACAAAACTAGTCTAACGAGTTACAAAAATTGATTAAGGGGTTATAATTTTTTTTAAGAGAATAAAGAGTTAGCAAATTTGATTAAGGCGTTACAAAAACTGGTCAAAAAAAAAAAAAAAAAAAAAAAAAAAAAAAAAATAAAAAAAAAAAAAAAAAAAAAAAAAAAAAAAAAAAAAAAAAAAAAAAAAAAAAAAAAAAAAAAAAAAAAAAAAAAAAAAAAAAAAAAAAAAAAAAAAAAAAAAAAAAAAAAAAAGAAAAAAAAAAAAAAAGAAAAAAAAAAAAAAAAAAAAAAAAATAAGGAGTTATAAACATTTTTTTAAGGAGTTACAAATTTTTTTCGGAACTAATGAGTTACAAAACTTGCAACAACGGTTTACAAAACTAGTCTAACGAGTTAACAAAAATTGATTAAAGGGGTTATAAATTTTTTTTTCGCAGAAGTTAAAGAGTTACAAAACTTGATTAAGGCGTTACAAAAACTGGTCTAAGAATTTTGTTTTTGTTATAAAATTTTTTTAGGAGTTACAATTTTTTTCGGAGCTATGAGTTACAAAGCTTCAACAACGGGTTACGCAAAACTAGTCTAAAACAGAGTTACAGATAATTGATTAAGGGGGTTATAAATTTTTTTTTTTTCAAGAATTAAATAAGAGAGTTACAAAACTTGAATTAAGGGTTACAAAACTGGTCTAAGGAGTTTAATAAAAATTTTTTAAAGGAGTTACAAAATTTTTTGCGGACTATGAGTATTACAAAACTTCACAACAAACGGGTTAGCAATACTGGTCTATACGAGTTACAAAAATTGATATAAGGGGTTATAAATTTTTTTTTCAGAAAGTAAGATTA
>NC_033798.1:56778825-56794690 GCF_001876935.1 Asparagus officinalis | reverse complement strand
CAGGTGTTTCAATTGAAATAGTTCCGAGGCGTTTTCGGAGCTTGAGTAAGTTTCTCGTGCTGCGTCCCAAATCTCCTTTGCAGTTCCGAATAAAAGAAAATTCTCACCAATGTCATTGTTCATGGAGTTGATGAGCCATGACATGATCATATTATTTTCTGTTTTCCATTTCCTGTAGCCAGGATCTGATGTAGCAGGCATAGTTGCCTCACCCGTGAGATAATCATCTTTGCCCTTTCCACAGATGAACATCATAACTGATTGAGACCACTGAAGAAAGTTATGGCCATTCAGTTTATGACTAATGATCAGAATAGGCGAAGAATTAGGTCCACCAAGATGTGTAGTCTCCATATTTCCTCCCGACGGTGATGTAGTATCAGACGACGTGATGGATGTTTGCGAAGAGGTCATTCCATATTTCGTCATCTTAGAAACGATGAGAGGTGAAGAATGGGAAGGATTCAGTCGGATGAAGAGGTGGTGGAGAGAATAGGGTGGGCGGCGCTGCTAGGGTTCAGAGAATTGCTCTGATACCATGAAGAAATTGAGAAAACTCTTTCTTATTGTATTCTGAGGAAAGAATTACATATATATTGTTAACTAGGGAATAAAAACAGAAAAGGAACTAATTGATTCTGTTCCCACAAAATAGGAAAGAATCATGAAGAGGATCACGCATGATCTTCTCTCTAACTAAATAAAATACTAACTAGAGTAAATTACAATTAACTCCTAACTTTGAATAACTAATTTCAACATCGACAAGAGTTATCAACCGGCCAAGACAGTTGTTCCAGTGAAGTATAGATATTCGGATCGTCAACGAGAAGCAAACTCGACGCAAGCATTCGAGGGAGGCATCTCATCGCTACCGTGAAGAACCCAGAATTAAACAAAGGGGAGAATCCAGATCATTCTCTTCTCTTTTGTAACTAGGAATCCAAATTGTAATCGAGAGTTGAGAGAGTTGTAATCATTCTTTTTCTAAGCAGTTAGAGAGAATAAAATCAAACGCAATTCTTTCCTTATATTCTTTTTATTACAAAATTTCCCACAAACAAAAGATGGCGACTCCGCTGGGGACTAGCTTCTCTGACGAAGAGGTGGTGGCGCAATCCGACGTTCACCTCACTGGAACAACCGTGGAAACCTTGGTCGTGGAATTTGACCAAGCCAAATACGAGGAGGCTCTCTCTTCCGGATCGCTCAGCCCTAAGGCTAGGCGAGATGCTTGTAAGAGCTCTAAAGAAGTCTTAACTGCTGTTGAGACGCCAAAGAAAGTCCTCTCCTTTGGCCAAAGCCTCAAGCTCGCTCTGCAAACCGAAGATCACACGCCTATGTCGACACAGCGTGTACTTGGTTGTAAAAGGCCTATGACAGAGATAGGCACAATCAACGCCGGTGTTGCTGATACTAAGGCTTTGAAACAAGCCAAGAAAAACGCTGCTCGACGACGAAGAAGGTCCATCCGACGAGCACACCTCCGAGAAAATCAATCCCGAGTCCAACGCAAGGATTGCGTCTCCGAAGATCTGCCTAAGCATTGCGAACGCACACTTCGAGGTAATGAATCCAATTACAAACCTCGGGTGATTCAACTTAAACGCGACCCTCAGTGGTGCGTTGTCCAATCAAAGCACAGCCCTGTTAAGGGAAAACAAGCACCTCAAGAGTGCGTCCAAACAAAACAAGACCCTAAAGGGTCTGTTCCTTCAACTAAACGCAGGCCAAGGCCTAGTGTTTATAAATCAAAACGCGACCCTCACGCTTCGACGCCCGAATGCAATAGGGTCCGTCAGGTTCAACAAGAACCAATTTCACCCACTCAAGAACAGGGAGTTTCATCCCCGATGAAGAACTGTCCTCGGGTCTCAGATTTGCGAGAGTTGCTTTCCAGAGAAAAGCCAACGCAACGAGCAGCCCATCCATGTCATTGCGAACGGCTTATTTCAACAGTCCTTTCCGAATGTCACTGTTGTATTCCTGAACCTCGCAGATCTGTATTCGACAGATTGACTGACGTCGCAAGACCTACCAAACGACGACGTCAAAAGAAGAAAGTTTCTGAAGCTGAATACCCTCAGGTTACCATCAACATGACCAGTAGAGGAAAAGCCCCGTGTCCCAGTTCCGATGAATCAGAAAGAAGCCATTCCCCGACCGTTCGAGAAATTTGCGACGAGTTCGAAGGGGTATATCGACATACCCGGTCACGGACTGGAGCTATCCGCCCGGTTAATTACCAAAGGTTAGCCCAAGGGATTACGACAAGTGATGAACATTCGGCAATAGCTGAATCTCAATCTTCAAGCTCTGTTGGAGCACAAAAAGTTTCTGTTTACATGACGACGAATCCCGAGGACATAGCTAAAAGAGTGGATGAACATCATACCATGCTCCAGGCACAACAGGAGACACTTCTCCAATTGAAGGATATGTTCGTCCAATTTCTTACAGAAAAAGGCCACAAACCTGAATCTTCCCGGAGAACAACTTCAAAGGGAAAACAGAAAGCGACCGAACATTCGGATCGTGAGACTCACAACTTGGAATCCTCTTCTGAAGGTGAGAAAGAGGTGGAGAAAGAACTACACCCTCAATCTACCAAGATGGATGAACTGGAAGCTCGCCTCAATGCAATCGCCAACCGAAGCGAGCTCAGCGAGGAGGGAGTAGTGCGGCCTTACCCTGCTGAGTGGGATACCGCTCCTTACCCACCGAAGTTTAAGGCCCCTACCTTACAACCGTTCGACGGTACAGGATCACCAAATCAGCATATCTACTACTTCAAGTCTCAGACAGGAGATGTGGTAGCCAATGATGCCATTCTGACGCGCTTGTTCATCGGCACTCTTAAAGGGGTGGCCTTTGAATGGTTTATGAAACTGCCTGCTGGATCAATCCAGAAATGGGTAGATCTGGAAAGGCTTTTCTTGGCCAGATTCTTCGAAGATGACACAGAGGTTTCGGTTCCTACTCTTCTCGCCACAAAGCAAAAGAAGGGAGAATCTATTAAAGCCTATGTGGAAAGGTTCCGTAGCATGGCATTGCGATGCCCATCAGGTATGACCCAATCAACTCTAGTTGAAACTTGCAGGCACAACCTGCAGACTCAGCTCCTCGCCCAGATGGGAGTAGCAGAATGTCGCTCTTGGAGACAACTAGTTTCACAAGGGGAGCAAGCTGAAGAGATTGTCGCTCGGATCAAAGCTGAAGAAGAGCCACAACCCAAACTGCAGCAACCACGCAATCAGAACAATGCCCAGCGGTCTAAGGGAAAAGAGACTTTAGCAGCTGACTACACGCAAGTCCCACCGCCTACTAAGCAAGGCAAGACGCCCAATCAGCAAAGAGCGCCCAAGCAGTATTCGTTCAAAGAAGAGCATGTGGACACTCTGTTCCAACTACTTCGGAAGAACAATAAATTGCAGCTCCCCGAAATCAGAAAGCCAGATGAAGCAGGGAAGATAGATGACCCCAATTACTGTCGCTATCACAGGTTCTTGGGACATCCTACCAGAAAATGCTATGTGTTCAAGGACATTTTGCAAAACTTGGTGAATGCTAATGTGCTTACTCTGAAGCCGGAGCAGAAGACTGTATCTACTAACTTGATTGCGGTCCAATTCGGTGATTTTCCTCCTGTAGCTGCTGCAGACGGTGTCATCCCAGTCCGTAAAGGGGAGATGCACCTGAAAAACACCGACTTACACAATCAGAAGGACAGGGGGTTGGTACCCCTCACAATTTCCAAAGGAGAAATCATGTGGGTCCACCCTGATCTAGTGGAGGACCAACAGTGGACGAATACCTGGTCCAAGAAGAAAGGAGGCAAGGCTAAGTCTTCTAACATGATTAGCCCCTCCGTTACTGAGAATGATGACCACCTCAAAACCCTTACAGATTCAGAAGAGGAGAGGATTGCCCTGGCAGCATATCCGGGAGATCACCCTGGCACTCGGTCTGGAAAGACTTACTTGAAAGACTACGGCCAGAATGCTCAAGAAGTCGAGGAACAGCCCCAAGACGCTGGAGGTTCTGTCCCGAAGAAGCCAGCGGATAAGGGGAAACAAAAAGAACTCCGGTTCAACAGGAATCTCCACCAGGAACACGGGGAGTCGAGCAATCCATTCCAATTCAATGTCATGGCGCAACTGGCCAACATACCGGCCAGGATTACTCTATACGAGCTCCTGAGGTTGTCCAAAACCACCAAGGAAGCTCTCATTGAGGCATTGAAGAATACAGAGAGCTTCATCACCCAAGTCATTCCAGTTCCTGAAGCTTCTGATGATCAAACTTGTCTGCAATGCCTGCAAGCGGCGAGAAGTCTACCCTGCATATCATTCACACAAGAAGACATGCAGGTCAAACACGAACATGACCGACCACTGTACTACACAGGGTATATCGGATCTTCTGAAATCAGTCGTGTCCAGGTTGACCCGGGCTCCGCACTCAGCATTATGCCTTACAGGGTCATGCAGGTTTTAGGGATTCCTATGCATCGGTTGCACACTACCCAGACCACTATCTTTGGTTTCAACGCCAACAGTACTCGACCCCTGGGAAAGATCAAACTCAGATGTCAGATAGGAGATCTTAAGTCTGAAGTAGCATGTTACATCATAGATGCGGACACGTCCTACAATCTTTTGCTAGGACGACCATGGATACATGCAAACCGCATTGTCCCGTCTACCCTGCATCAGGTCATGAAATATGCTAATAATGAGGGAGAAGTTCGAACCCTGATTGCAGAAAAATATCCTTTCCGAGGGGTAGAGAACTTTCACACTGATTCCGTTTTCTATTCAGAATCACAAGAAGAAGAAGACGTTGACAGCGGTAATGAAGCTGATGTCGAGCCAGATCCGCAAGGGAATTGTCCATGGGAGTTAAACTTTGATGTAATTGGTTCAGTCGAGAACAATAATAATGTACCGAGTGAGGGCGAATGGTGCATTAATGAAGATTTTATTTTGGCGTACTTGTCTGATGAATCCTTTAAAGTTGGACAAATAGTAAATGATCGTGATGCAGGTACCCACTCATGGCACGCATTGTGCACAGAGGCATGTCTAACAATGCCAATCAAGTCATCTTTCGCTTCCAATGAAGAAGTGGAAGACGCACAAAAGGCTTTCTACAAAGTCCCGTCCAAAAGGAAAGGGCAGAAGCCGATCCAGTTCGGCAGAGTCAAACCCGAACAACTTAAGCGAGGAAGTTCAGAGGAAGACGATGGAGTTCCTCAGTTTCATTATCACGAACCCAATTCCATCCAATTGATGAAACGAATGGGGTATAATTTTAATGAAAAACAGGGTCTGAATTTCGGGAAAGGTAGACGAACCCCAGTCCGAATGTCTCTAGCCCCTGAAGGAAAACCTCAAGATTATTACCACAAAACCAGAAGTGGTTTAGGTTATGTCACAACTCCCTCCGCCTCAGAAGATGAAATCAGTAATTATCTGGGCCAAGATCATTCATCCAGAATATCTTCCTGTGAATCTGACGTCAGTGTTGGACCCTTCTTTAAGAGTCTGACTGTAAACATGACTTCAACCAGTCATCCGGATGAAGACGCAGGGGGTGATGAAGAATTAATCGAATTCACCGACGATCCTTGGATCAAACGCCTCAACATCTTATGGGACATGTGTTTTGAACAACGCGAACCACCCACTGAAGATAAAGTGATCCAGATCAACATGGGAGACGAATCCAACCCCAAACCTATCTTTATCGCGGAAGACTTATCATCATCCGAAAAAGAGAATCTTATATCTCTCATCCGAGAGTATATAGATGTCTTCGCCTGGAATTATGAGGATATGCCCGGCCTTGACCCAAAGGTCGCTATGCATCGTCTCAACATCGATCCGGACGCAAAACCCGTTAAACAACAACAACGCAGGTTTCGTCCAGAGATCATGGAATCAATTGAGTCAGAAGTTAGAAAGCTTATAGACTCAGTTTTGTTAGGGAAGAACAACACCCAGACTGGGTAGCCAACATTGTTCCAGTTCCCAAAAAGAACGGTAAGGTCCGGATATGCATCGACTTCCGCGATCTCAATGCCGCTTGCGGATATGCATCGATTTCCGCGATCTCAATGCCGCCTGTCCGAAAGACGAATTCCCACTCCCCATCACGGATGTTATGATTGACAACACCTGCGGGTATGAAAGGATGTCTTTCATGGACGGGTTCTCCGGGTACAATAAGATAAAGATGTACCCGGACGACGAAAATCATACTGCTTTTAGAACACCGCTGGGGGTATATTGCTACACAGTGATGCCCTTCGGCCTGAAGAATGCAGGTGCAACTTATCAACGTGCAATGAACACGATCTTTCACGAACATCTACGAAAGAAGATCGAGTGCTACGTTGATGACATAGCGGTAAAGAGCCAATGCAAAGACGATCATCTTGCAGATCTGAAGACAATGTTCGAAATCATGCGAGCACATCAGCTGAAGATGAACCCGACAAAATCGTTCCTCGGAGTTTCAAGTGGAAAATTTCTGGGATTTATTGTCACATCCAAAGGAATCTCTCTTGACCCAGAAAAAGTACGTGCCATCCAAGACATGCCACCTCCGAAGAATCTCAAAGAGCTCAGAGGTTTGCAAGGCAGACTGGCCTACATTCGAAGATTTATATCAAATCTGTCAGGGTGCTGCCATCCAAAGGAATCTCTCTTGACCCAGAGAAAGTGTGTGCCATCCAAGACATGCCACCTCCGAAGAATCTCAAAGAGCTCAGAGGTTTGCAAGGCAGACTGGCCTACATTCGAAGATTTATATCAAATCTGTCAGGGTGCTGCCAACCTTTCTCTAAGCTTATGAAGAAAGGAATATCCTTTGTTTGGGATGCGGAATGTCAAAGAGCATTCGAGGAGATTAAGAAATATCTAACTCAACCGCCAGTTCTCGTGGCCCCGATATCAGGAAAACCATTCCTGTTATATGTGAGGGCCATGGATCATTCTCTTGGTGCGTTGTTAGCCCAGAACAATGATCAAGGTCAAGAACAAGCCATCTATTACCTGAGCAGGACTATGATGGGAGCCGAACATCGGTATAATCCGGTCGAAAAGGAATGTCTCGCCTTGGTATTCGCCATTCAAAAGATGCGACATTACCTAGTTGGACAGACAATTCAGGTCATCTCTAAGGTGAATCCTTTGAGAGTTCTGATGATTGCAAAATGGGCCATTCTCTTGTCGCAGTACGACATGCAGTTCATGCCCCAAAAGGCGGTCAAGGGTCAAGCACTAGCCGACTTCTTAGCTGATCATCCAGTATCGGGAGCATCTAAGTTGTATGAAGAATTACCTGACGAAGTCGCCGAAGCTTGCGCTACTCAAGAAGCTACGCAAGTGTGGAAGTTATTCTTCGACGGTGCATCCAGAGGAAATCCTCATGGAGCAATCACCGCGGGAGTAGGAGTAGTATTAATCTCTCCGAAGGGCCATGTAATTCCCAGAGGATTCTCCTTAAACGAACCTTGCACTAACAACGTAGCCGAGTATAATGCTCTGCTATTGGGAATGCAATTTGCTGAAGAACTCAATGTTCGACACCTTGAGGCTTACGGTGACTCCCTACTCATCGTTAATCAGGTCCGAGGAGAATACGAAGTTCGTCATGAGGATTTGATCCCGTACTACCTCGCAGTGCTAGAGCAAGCTCAAAAGTTCGAAGGTTTCTTCATCGAATATATACCACGAGCTCAGAATGCTTATGCATATGCTCTAGCCTCCTTGGCAACCTCATTAGCATTGCCACCGAAGACTGAAACAATAATTCCAGTCGCGAGACGGAAACTATACTTTTCTAAAATTCCTACAGAAGAAAACTCAGACGAGACACCATCAGGAGAAGTCTGTACAACCTCTATAGAGTTTGAATCCAGGGATTGGCGATTCCCGTACATCGACTATGCCGTATATGGAATTCTGCCAGAAGATCCTAAGGAAACGGCCTCTATCAAACGAAAGGCCCTCCGATTCTATTACGACGCAGTCTCTCAAGTCCTATATCGTAAATCACATGATGGAGTTTTGCTTCGATGTCTCTCCCGGAAAGAAGCAAAAGAGGCCCTCAAGGAAGCTCACGGCGGAATGTGCGGAGCTCATCAGCCTGGAGCTAAATGAGGAGATCGCCTCCGACGCATTGGCTATTATTGGCTGAAGATGTTGTTTGACTATGCTAAACGATGTCACGCATGCCAAATTCATGGAGATTTTATCCACCAAGCACCGGGGAACTTACACCCCACATCGGCGACTTGGCCATTCGAAATGTGGGGTATGGATATCGTTGGACCGATTTCCCCTCCGACGTCCAAGGGACACCGGTTCATTTTAGCCGTAACCGACTATTTCTCCAAATGGGCGGAGGCAATCCCGTTAAAAGAAGTCAAGACTTCAAACGTAATCAAGTTCATCAAGCATCACGTTGTCTACCGTTTTGGAGTCCCGAGGCGAATAGTTCACGACAACGGGACACAATTCGTCAGCTTTGGGTTTTAGAGATTCTGTGACAAATTTAGAATCCAAAGTGTTGCATCCACGCCATATTATCCACCAGCAAATGGTCTTGCAGAAGCTTTTAACAAAATCATAGTGAAGCTTCTCAAAAAGTTTGTTTCTAAAAGCCGGCGCGATTGGGATGAAAGACTTGGTGAATGTCTGTGGGCTTACCGCACTACGGTAAGGACCTCTACAAGAGCCACACCTTTTTCTTTGGTATACGGCTGCGAGGCTGTATTGCCATTGGAAATCCAGATTCCTTCTCTGAGAGTCGCTATCACAACTGGACTAACAGAAGAAGAAAAGCATCAACGACGTCTGCAAGAACTTGAAGCCTTAGACGACAAACGACTTCAAGCTCAACAACAGATCGAGTTATATCAAAAGAAGGAGATAGGCTTATGATGCCAATTAATGGGAAGTTCCTTAAGAGATACTTCCCGTAAATCATGCGGCCCCCTAAACCCCAGCTAAATCAGGCTGGGGGTTGCCCATTTATAGTGTAATTCTGTTTTATATTTCGTCATGTTAACACTACACCTCTGACGACTGTAATTTGCTGGAATTATTCTAATAAATGATAAAGAGAATTTCGATAGTATTAGCATTATTCTCTATTGTTTTGAGCCAGATTTCAGCAAAAGAGACAATAAAGGGCAAAATGATATCATTTTCATTTAATGTTGTTAATCTAAACACAAAATGATGACAAACAAAATGAAAAAGATACAAAATTCCTTAGCCAAGAACAGGTCAAGAGCTAAACATCAGGCTTCATTAACTTGAGGGTTTTTAGCCTAGACTTGAAGGCAGAAAGTTTCTCCCGATGAGCCGCTTGGACTTGTCCCTCGATCTCCTTTCTGAGTTCTTCTTCAATAGGAAGGGTAGCAACGATGTCCTTACGAGTCCGCTCAGCCGCGTGGAGTGTACGGCAAAATTTCGTATAAATTCAGCCACTTCGATGCTCAAGCTCTTTTCTGACATCCTCATAGTGGGCCAATTGGGCTTTCTTCTGGTACAACTCGGCCTCCAATCGAGCGATAGTCTCTTCGATACCACGGATATCAAAAGCAACACCTTTGATTTTAGCATATGTTGCAGAGTGCCGCTTCCTTAAAGCTGATATGCGGGCCTTTTTATCAGACAGGTCCTTGCGAAGAGTCCCTGGGTGATGCGCCCTCGAGATTATCGCCAAGGAAAGAGCCGGCTCCACTTCAGAGTCTAGATTGGTGTGCTGTAGCTCCCTAAAAACTGCTAATTCTGCCATCAAAAGAGTGATTCCCCCTTGGCAGTGCTCAGTCCAGGATGCATCCCCTTTAGCCTTGATGTCGTCCAAACATTGGCTCAAGATAGATTCACAGTCTTCAAGAGAAGCCCCCTCAACACTGACGATATTAATAATTATTTGCATCCAACGTTCCAGTTCATCAATCGATTTCTTCAGAGCCCGCGAGCGTGGAGGAGGAAGGGTTGGATAGATTAAACCCGTATGTTCGTCCTGAACAGGTGGTGGAGCAATTTCAGAAGAAGGGCCCTCTCCAGCTCTATCGTCCTTAGGAATCGAAGGAATCGATTGGGGCATTTCGTCCTCTCTGTCAATTAAACGCTCAACGAGCGCAGACTTCATCGAGTCCCCCATTAATTTGGCCTTTTTGGAATTTTTGGCCATGACAGGTATCCGCTTACGAATTCTCCTGTCATACTCACCTTGTTCAGCAGCAGAAAGAGTTTCCTTACCCGATCTTAAAAAACGAGGTGTAGGAATGGGCTCTTCTGCAGGAATCTCCTCAGTTGTCTTTTCTTCGGGAGAATCATCAATTGGTTTTCCCTCTTCAATTCCCGTAGGAACCTCTTCTTTAGAAGGTTCTATGGTGGATAAGTCCTTAGGAGCTTCAACGGCTCCGGTCGCTTCCTGTTCACAAGATAGGTACTCTTCCATCCCTAGTAGACGAGTACTCGCAGAACCGCTCCGTGAATGATACAATTCCCGAATCTCGTTTATACATGAAGTATAAACGTCATATTCTGGAATCTGAGAAGCTTCGACAAACCACTGGCGGAAATCCATAACAGTAGAACAGCCGGGCGGTGAGTTGGGTAAAGTGAATTGCGCATGGGTTCCCCCGGCGGAGAAGAAGTACCATGCACGAGCTCCTTCATACAAATTCCCAATCTGAGCTAACGCTGGGTTAGGATTACCAACATAGAGTTGGTCATACCCAAACTGTCTGGCGAACCGTGAAGGCATGGAAGGCTCGATTATGCACTTTTCCCGCGAGCGATAGACCAGGTAGCCCAACCTGATCATAAGAAGCCAGCTGAATGTACCCTCTTCCAAAGAAGACGAGCCTTCAAAAAGCAAATCCATGAAGCGAGCATCCTCCACATCAGCCCCGTCAAAGTTAGGAGCACAGCAGAAAACCCGGTAATTATCTTCCCGGGATAGAAGCTGTCGAGCCCTGACTATATAAGAACTAGTCCACGTGGCCGACTCCAATCTTTGTACGAAGGGAGTATAAGCATCATCCCCTTCATGCACTCCCGTCATCAAGGAAGGGCAATGCAACACGAACCAGGCCACTAAATATGTATATGGCATTGGTACACGTGGTTGAGGAGCCTTCCCAGCTTTCTTCTTAGTAGCGTTGACTCCCGAAGCACTGAGAAGTTCTGAAGTCAATACCCTCAGGCCGTTCTGGATACAACCAACCAAAGCAGTAAGGAGACTCACAGGTCTCCCATGCGCTAGAAAAACAGCTGGGTACACAACCTCAGCTAATATTGATTCTATTGGTCTTGACGGTACCACACACCGCTTCAACCAAATCATGAAGAAGCCTGCAAGTAGAGCTGTGTCAGAGATAGGAACTGTGGCTTGGTAGTGGAAACTTTCAAATTCGACACCAGCTTCAAAATCATCCTCGGCATGCTCTGTCTTATAAGTAGCACCAGGAGCCTTAATCCGAGCCTTGGCGTCCTTAAGAGAAACAACTGCGACACGGGATACGGCTACATCTTTCCGATTTAAGTTTTGAAAGAGGTAGTCTGCCCATGTGGTATGCATAATGCCCCCTCCACGCATCCCAAAGACTTGGGCACATATGTGGAAGTGGCACATCAATTCCCAGAAAGTAACGTAAATTTCCGGGTGCGCCACCTTCAGTAAGGAAAGCTCCTCAGTGGTGGGAATAAACTCCTCGTAGGGCATTTTTCCAAGCGACAGCCCCGACACTGCCTGCATCTCATGAAGAGCAAAACCTAACTCTCCAGCTGCATTTCATGAAGAGCAAAACCTAACTCTCCAGCAGGCGTGAAGAATGTGCAGCTGTCAGGGTTATATTTCTCCAACATAGCGAAGAAATTGTGAAGGCTCTGTACGACTCCCCGTCGTGTAGCTAACACAGGAACTGTGAGACCCGATTGAGCGAGCGAGTCCTTAAGCTCTTCAAGAACAAAGTCAACCATGCGGGTCCACCAACCTCCTTCGCCAGAACAGACCCACCCAGGGGACCTGAACGCCTGGGTAGAGAATCCACCCTGAGTTGCAAGGAATTGGCGGATAAAAATGTTCGTTGGGCGTGGTACCTCCGGAACCAGCTCTTTCTTCTCAAACAAACCAGGTTTTAACCCCTTAAGTTGTTCCCCGATTTGTGTACGAGCTCGTCGACCAAATCCAAGCGACACGTTCTCCTTCTCCTTTACTATGTCGAAGGTCAAACCCCGACGGCAGCTCACATTCAAAAAGTAGGAGAGAGGGTACATCCTCTTCATGCTAGGGAGAAATAAAAAGCGATTATCAACTCTCCGCAGCAGCTTTGAGTCTTCCATACATGTGAGATGATCATTAGCTGGTATGCGATCTCCAAATATGAACGCTGGTTTAGGAAACTGGGCACGGCCAACAGGGGTCTCCAAGTCCAAGTCAGTTATCAAAATCCTGAGAGTAGAGCATTGAGGGAATTTAATCATTTCCGCTCTTTCCGAATCAGGAAAAGTACACAATGGAATTTGGTTCTGAAGACTGAATATTTCATTCGCGTCAGGTCCCCCGATGTACCCAAAATGATGCTCTTGTGAAAGTGGCACGTTTGGGAGAAGTACTGCACAATCAAAAGCAGAAGTTAGCGGCGAGCTATCAACATAAAGGCATAGCCTGAAACATAAAGGGTTAAAGGCTCATGTCGAAATCTCCAACGCGAAGGTCGAACCTCGCGTCAGAAATCTCCAACGCGAAGGTCGAACCTCGCGTCAGAAATCTCCAACGCGAAGGTCGAACCTCACGTCAGAAGTCTCAAACGCGAAGGTCAACCTCGCGTTGAAAAACTTGAACGCGAGGGTCGAGACCCACATGGGATCCCAACCCCGCGTTTTCATTGAGTTGAAACGAGTCATCTTCCTCGTTATCAAGAACCCATCTAGGGTTTTCAGAGAACTTGCCAAGGCAAGTTATTTCGGGTGGCACTCACCACGACAGGGAAGCCCCCGCAGCAGCGGTGACGACGACGATGTCCCCGCATGAACAAGAGCGCCGCCAGCGTCCTCAGCCGACGGCACTTCGGAAGTCACTCCGGCGACTTTCTTGGAGTTCGAACCTCTTCTCCGAGGCGCCATTGATGCAGTCGGTCGGAGGAAATTACTTTGAATGAGGAGACGAAGCTCGTCGCGCTCAAATTTTCCAAGTGCAAAGCTCAGGCTAGCGCCACGAAGGCCCGAACCTCGCGTTTCAAACATCAAACGCGAAGGTCACCTCAGCGTTGCAATTCTTCTAAATAAAGAATTTGCACTTGTGTCTTCAAACATGACATTTTTACCCCAGAATCCACTTATCAATTCTCATTAATAGAATGATAAGTCTCCAACTCATTGTCAATTTATTAGCTCTCCTCAGCAGAGCAATAAATAACCTGCTTTCAGCGGGTTAACAAAATTCCCCAAAACCTTGTTCAAATCACAAGTATCACAATTCATCGCTCCGATGATAAAACACATAGCAGTTCTCCCCTGTGAGACGCTATAATATTCTTTCCCCACAAATGTCACGTTAAAATTACACCTCTGACAAAATCAACTTATCGATTCTCGTCAATAGAACGATAAGTCCTCAAAATTGCCCTGATCGTAATATTTCTCCTGTCACGTTAAAATTACACCTCTGACAAAATCAACTTATCGATTCTCGTCAATAGAGCGATAAGTCCTCAAAATTGCCCTGATCGCAATATTCCAGTTGTCACGTTAAAATTACACCTCTGACAAAATCAACTTATCGATTCTCGTCAATAGAACGATAAGTCCTCAAAATTGCCCTGATCATAATATTTCTTCTGTCACGTTAAAATTACACCTCTGACAAAATCAACTTATCGATTCTCGTCAATAGAACGATAAGTCTTCAAAATTGCCCAGACCGCAATAATTCCCCTGCCAAGTTGAAACTATACCTCTGGCACTTATCGATTTCTTTCAGTGTTCAAAGCAAGAAATAACACAGGAAGAATTCTACTAGTCAACCCCATTATGGGAATATTCATCCTCAGCAGTTTAAAACTTTCTAGAGTTATCTTAAACGATAATAAAGAGAGTTTTCTGCACCAGAACCATTGTGGAGATCTATTCTAAGTCAGGAATACACCTCAGGCATTTCTCATGACTTGTGTTTAAAATCAAAACATAATAAATGCAAGAAACAATGAGAAGTCAATATCACTTTTTATTCAGAAACCAAAAAGAAGTGATACAAAGCTGTTCTTAAGCAAAAGAATAGTACAAGTTCAAGTCAAAAGAAGCAAGTTGAGCTTTGGCATCAGAGAGCTTCTCCTCATGATTGGCTCGCACAACGGCTTCAGCTTTTCTCCGCAGCTCATCCTCAGTGGGTGCCACTTCAGCGGCTGCCTCCTTCTTCGCTCTTTCAAGAGCCTGAGCTTCCTTACGGTAGTTCAAAAGAGTGTCTGCATTCTTGGCCCCAAGGGTGTTAACAACGGCTTCTTCGTGAGAAAGCTCGGCCTTCAAACTTAACACCTCCGCCTCAGCTTCGACAAGTTTCGTGCGAATGAGGTCCAAAGAAGCAGTTGAGAGCTCCAGTTCTTTTTGTCTCAAATCGCTCTGTTCCCGCAACTGCGTAACTTGAAGCTCTTTTTCAGCCAGCCCTCGCTAAATTGCCTCACGGCGAGTCACTTCCTCAACCTGGAAGTCAGCAAAAGTAGACATGATCTGTGTCTGAATGCCTTCGTGGCTGAGGGCTTCTAAATGTTTGAGCTGGGCTTCCAAGTGGGAAATAGCTTCCGAACAATGTTCAAAGCGATGGGCATTACCCACACTCTTGACCCCATTTAAGCCCGCTTCTAAGAGATACTTAAGAGAATCAAAGCGTCCTTGACCAGCTGTGACAACCTCAATTACCTTCTTCACGAGACTGTTCAAGTAGCTCAAGGAAATACGGAGGAAGTCAGGAGCATCCGCTGGACTGGAAAAAGCAATAGAGGACGACTCGACGACCTCAGAAGTGGACGCGCCAAAATATGGATTGACAAGTGATTTGGGTGTAGAAGTCGCAGAGGCAACTGAAACATTCAATTGCGAAGGGCTTGAAGTCAAAGCCATCATTGCCCTCGCCGGAGATTCGCTTGGTCCGGCCTCTGTGGGCGCAAGCGAGATCTTCATCAATGCTGTAGATGAAGTAGCTACGGTGGATGAGTCAGGCAGGGGTTGCTCTTGCATAGAAGCTGGCACCTGCACGAGCTGTTGTTCCGGTGGAGGAGTTGCGGTAGTAGTTTCAGGTAACGCTATAGGTTCTGATCCCGAAGCAGTAGCAGCAGTGGTCCCTGGAGTAGGTGAACCTGCACGAAAAAATGGTCGGAACGCGGAGAAAGCATGTGGAAGAAGTCGAAACAAACCAAGCTTACCGGTAAGATAGAAAGGAGTATAACCAGATGCTTTATCGGATGGGACCTTGGGAGCGTCATCATCAAAAGTGGTGACGTCATCTATGGAATCATGCTCTTCGTCATCTTCACCACCACCGGACATGTTGCCAACGTCAGCATCCTCATTGTCTCTATCTCCGTCAGCTAAATCACCAGTTGGGGAGTCGTCATAATCAACTCGCTCCTCATCATCCTGAGCCGCGGAAGGTTCCGGAAGATCTGTTCCAGTAGCTGGTTTATTCATGAGTCCCGTTGTAGGACTAGGAATTGAATCATGAGTCTGTGACATTAAGGCTGAAGGAGAAGGGAATGGATTCTCTTCAAGACCCCCTGGTTCTAATGCAGGAGATTTGGGAAGGTCCATCACCGGAGCAGACTCTGCATCTGCAGCCATTA
>NC_033798.1:56772097-56778814 GCF_001876935.1 Asparagus officinalis | reverse complement strand
GGCTTCATCAGCAGAAAGTTTTCTTTTCCCCGCTGCTCTTGTCACAGGAGGATCAACCACTCGTTGCTCTTCTCCTGGAGCAGGCTCAGCTGTCTGTTCCTCTTCCTGTCCAGCAGATTGATTCTCGATGGACAGAAACTCTTCGATCCCTTTCAAACGGGATGTCTTGGACCCCTTCCTTAAATTATACATATGCCTAATGTCTTTCAGGCAAGATGTATTCAAGTTGTAGTTGGGAGTCTGAGAAGCGGCGTAATACCAATTACAGAAGCTGATGGAGGTATAGGAGTTAGCAGTTTTCTGGGGAAACTTGAAGATGGCTTTGGTACAACCTGCCATAGAATAATACCAAGCCCTGGCTCCTTCATATAAATTGCCTATGACTGAAAGTTGAGGACGAGGGTTCCCGACGTACAATTGATCATACCCAAATTAGCGAGCGAACCTATAGGGTTGGTAAGGCTCGATGAAGCATTTGACGCCTTGTCGGAAGATCAGGTAGCCTGGCCTGATGGAAAGAAGCCAATGGAAAACACCCCCGCTCAGCTGAGTGAATCCATTAGGACCTGCCATATCCTGATATTCTGCTCCATAGACACCGCCCTCGAAATCAGGAAAACAGCGGTAGATATGGAAGTTGGTGTCTCGCGCAAGGATTTGGCGAATTCTAACCATGTAACCCCCCACCCATTTCGCAGATTCTAGTCGTTGCACAAATGGGATGAATGAGTCTTCCGGGGGAGAGGCTGCACTCATCAAAGGAGGACAATGAAGCACGTACCAAGCCATCAGATAGGCATATGGCATTGGTACCCTGGGATTGGGAGTTTTGAAAGTCTTGTGACCCTCAGACTCCACCTCTGTAACACCAACGAAGTCAGAGGCCAACTCCCGCAGTCCATACTGCAAACAACCCACCATAGCGCTGAGGAGGCTCACAGGTCTCCCGTGTGCCAAGAGAACAGCCGGGTAGACCACCTCAATAGCAAGGGCATCGACCGGCCTGGTAGGAACGACGCAACGCTTGAGCCACAGCATCAAGAATCCAGCCAGCAACACCGCGTCGGAAATTGGAATCAGAGCTTGATAATGAAAGCTCTCAAACTCTGTGTGAGCCGGGAAAACATCTTCCTTGGCCTCATTGGTGTAATGGGAGGTAGCGTCGTCAATACGAGCTTGAACCTCTTCCAAAGTACTGACAGGCAATCGGGTCACAGAGCCTCCTTTAGTGGTCAAGTTCCAGAATAAATATTCTGCCCAAGACACTTGTTTGATGCCGCTTCCGCGAGCCCCCGTCAGCTGCATGCAGATATGGAAGTGACACATCACTTCCCAGAGAGTGGCGTAAATTTCTGGGCTGGTCTTCTTCAAAAGCTTAAGTTCCGCAGACCCCGGAACAAATTCTTCATAGGGTAAATCCCCGAGAATAAGACCTGAGACTTCGTGCATCTCGTGAAGAGCGAAGCCTAACTCCCCCACAGGGGTGAAGAAAGTGCAAGTCTCGGGTCTATACTTCTCCAATATAGAGAAGAAGTGAAAGTGGCTCTGAATAATCCCAAACTTAGTAGCCCGCACTAGAACCAGTAATCCAGCTTGGGCAAGACGGGTTTCCAATTCCTCCATAACAAACTTGGTCATCTGGGCCCACCACCCTGTCACTAGAGAATGAACCCAACCAGGAGCTCTAAATCCTTGTGCGGGGAATTCTCCTTTCTTTTCCAAAAACCTCTTAACAAAGGTCTTCGCCGGGCTGGGCACTTCGCCAAAGGGATACTCCTTAGCAAATAAACTCGGCCGTAAAGCTATCACCTGCCGGTTATAGCCAACTGTGCGAACCCCGTGAAAAGTCAAAGTCCCGAGAGCAACCCCATCTTGATCCTTAACCAGGGGCCAATCCATATGCATTGGGACAGAAGCACACTGGAAATAAGATATAGGGAACATCCTCTCCATATTGGGCAAGAAAAGGTGGCGGTCCCCAACTTTCCGCAACCACTTATAGTCCCCATCATAAGCAGTGCTTGCGTCGAAGTCAACAAAGTCCCCGAAAAGATATCCAGGTTTGACTATTGGCTTTCGGGCGTCCGTAACCAATGTCCTAAGAGTATCGGAAGAAGCTTGGGTAATTATTTCTACGCGACTCTTCTCCCTAATTCGGAAAACGGGGAGTTCTTGGCATGAGCTGAAGGCCATGTTCATGTCCGCACCACCTTCATGTCTAAAATGGTGGCGAAAAAGAAGAGGTCCACTGGTATGGCGCACTGCAAAAGGAAGAAAAAGTTAGACAACTCAAAAGCAAAACTCAGACGCGAGGGTCGAACCCCGCGTCAGATAAGTTCAGACGCGAGGGTTGAACCCCACGTCAGATAAACTCAGACGCGAGGGTCGAATCCCGCGTCAGATAAGATCGGACGCGAAGGTCGAACCCCGCGTCAAAAATCTCAGACGCGCAGGTCGACCCCCGCATCAAAAATCTGAGACGTGGAGATTGAACCCCTCGTCAAAAATACCAAACGACGGAGTCCAGCCCCGCGTTATTGAAACGAGTTTCCTCATTGATCTCAAGATCAGAACTCGCCGAAGCAAGTTTAATGACCACGAAGGTCGTACTCACCGCCAATTAAAGGGAGTTGGGGCGGCACGTTCGCCTGAGCAGCAGCGCCGCCGGCCGGCGCTGACGAGGCAGACCCTCGAGCGGCAGCAGCATCAGACTTGGGAGCGACGGGCTTCTTGGGTGCCATTGAATCTCGTCGGAGGAGATGAGCAGTGTTCGCCGGAGATGAGAACGAAATTTTTTCGTTAAAGTTTCAAGAAGAGTCGAATGACTCTTGATTTGACCTCTAGCGGTCTATTTATAGACATCTATGAGCTGTCAAATCGTAACGGACGGGATTCGAGGCCATCAGCCCGCCCAAACTCGACCCTCGCGTTCGAGTTGTTTGAGCTTCCAAACGCGATGCTCACCTACGCGTTCAACTTCTCCAACGCGATGCTCACCTACGCGTTCCAATCCTCAAAGGCAGAAATTATCTCTGTGTTTGGACCGCTATGATAGCAGCTTCTTGACTACCAAGGCTACGACACAGCCCCAGATGACTAAAAGAAGAGCTAACAGAAATCGTCAAGGCGACCAAAGCCGGGAAGAAGCAAACGACTCCACTGGGGAGTCTATTGGAGGAGTCCAGATAGATTACAACCAACAACGGTGAAATCATCTGGCTCGATCAGACGGAGGGAGCAATCAATCCACTAAATTTTGGGATCCAAAGTATTCCGAAAACTCGTCCCAGTCAACCGTGAACTTTCAAAAACTTTGGAGGGGGTTCTGTAGGCTGTCTAAAAATCACAATGAATAGCTGACCCCTATCAAGCTCCGACAAGGGAAGTCACAATCAGACGACTTTCTAATCACTGCATCCGCAACTCCACAATCACCACAAACACGACCTCATTTCTGAGATGATTGATTTTGATGGCTGCGACAACAGCACGACTAATATTATATTAGCAATTATTGGAGATGCTGATGAGCAGTGTAATGATTTTAGAAATGAAAGGTTGGACTTAGTTGGTGAGTTGCTTGGTAGAGAGCTGTGGGCAAATATCCATCTAAAGACATTATGGATGTTGATTCTCGTCAAGTTCCTACAACGAAAGCTACAATCAAATAGCTTTCGCGCCGACAATCGAAAGTGGGTGAGTTGCTTGGTATAGAGCTGTGGGCAAATGTTCATCTTCAAAACACTATGGATGTTGATTCCCGTCAAGCTCTCACAATGAAAGCTACAATCAAATAGATTTCGGGTCGACAATCGAAAGCGGCAAATAGAGGACTTTTCACGTAAATCGAGAAGAGTTACAATTCAACGACACTTCCGATAACTGATGAAAACTCTATTCAGCAGTCTTCACAATCTACGGTGAAAGTTACAATCTGACGACTTTCATACCCTACAACAGCTAAAGCCAGGATTACTGAACAACGGTCCTCGCAACGCTTCACAGAAGAAGTTACAAGTCAAAAAGCTCCTTCTGAAACGCGGATGTCATCCCTGCATTACAACTTGGGAAGTGCAGGCAACCCCCACGTTTCCAAGCCACCCCGTGTCTCCAAGATACAAGCTGAACGTGAGCGACCCTCGCGTTCGTAGGGGTCCAACCAACACCGACCCCCGCGTTTCCAAGCAGGCAACAAGCCAAAACGCGAGCGACCCTCGCGTTCAACGATGTCCAGCTAACACCCAACCTCGCGTCTCAATTCTAAGAGGCGAAGTTGGGTGCTAAACGCCAGATTGGGCGTTTGACTCGTTCAAACATGAGTCGAACGGTTTCAGAACCGTTTATACCTCCTATCCTCCTATAAAAACTCAACAAACCCAACGGAGTAAAGGGTTGGATTATCAAGATCTAAACCGCACGGGTTAGATTTGGAGGATCTCAACCACTCAGGTTTCGGCGATTCAATAGCAGCAGCGAAATCCTTGGAGATAGGATTTTTGAATCAAGCTCAGAAGATCAAATCTGAGAGGATTCTCCATCAACAGAATAACGGCTTGATCATTAACCGAATTTTCGGTTCTAACAACTCTATTCACAGAGTTCTAACTTGTTTAGAGTTCTTAAACTCATTCAGAGTTAAACATCAAACTTTCCACAGAAGTTCATCGTTCCCACGAGATAAGAGACGGTCGGATCGTCAACGGAGAGCAAATTCGACGCGAGCAATCGAAGGAGGCATTCCATCGCTACCGTGAAGAGCCCAGCTTTAAACAAATGAGAGAATCAAATTCGTTCCCTTCTCTTTTGTAATCAAGTTGTAATCGGAATCAAAGAAATACAAGTCAATTTTCTTTATTCTTTTCATTGCAATTTTTCCTACATACATTGGAGATATAAGATAAATGCAAAAATAAATACGCCAAAGACAAACTCAAACAAGCAATATGATCACGGAGTTCGGACCTTCCGTCCTACGTCTCCGCTCCCCACTCTCGGGGAGAAATCCACTATCACAACCGGGTTTTCTACGCTCACCCGAATAACGTTTACACCTCACAATGTCGGTTTTCAACGCTCACCGATCAACGTCACTCCTCACTCTCACCACACACTTCTCTCGGTGTACAAGTGTATTACAAGTGAATCCTCACAATTAAGCACAATATAAATCAATTGATTGTTCTCTAAACAAGGTGAGAACTCAATTAAGCTCACTCTCAATGTCACAAACCCACAACCCTAAATTATACTATAAATGTAAATACAATAAGCTCAATAGGTTGTGTGTGAACAAAGAGTATCAAAATCAAAACTAAACTCGATTAAAATCTAGCATATAGAAATTATAAACAAAATAATAAGTAGCTAGAAATGAGTTTAGAGATTCTTCTCTGAATAACAAGATGGAGAGATGGAAAATGAAGCCCAAACAAGAAGATGATCTCCTCCACTTGTGAAAACTTCTTCACAAACAAAACAAACCCTTAAACACACTTTAAACCCTTGTTTAAAACTTATTTTAAAAACTTCTTTTCATCTATAAAACATTTCTTAAGTTCTGAAAAGAGATCAGCAATTGGGTATTTATACCCACTCAAGATCTAAACAAAAACCCCAAACAAAATGACAAAACAGACCCCAGAAGACAGCTCAGAAAAATAGCCGTTAGTGTCTAACGGATCTATTGTCGGTCGACCGAAAATTCTGTCGGTCGACCGATGGAGAAGTTCGGTCGACCGACGGAAAAGTCTCAAAAAACTAGCCGTTGGAAGCTGAAAACAACATCGTCGCGGTCGACCGATTTCATCGGTCGACCGGAAAATTTTATCGGTCGACCGGACCGGTCGACCGACAGACTCTCTGTCGCCTACTGTCGAAAGAACAAACGAGCGGTCGACCAGTGCGGTCGACCGAAAACTGATATGACAGGTTCTGAAAACTGTTTTGCTGATTTTAAAATGCTGTTTAAAAATATCAAATAAATTCCAAAAAATGTAAAACTTTGGGGAATGATTGTAGACATGATAATAAACATGCTACAACGACTGGTTTCGAAAAAGGACTTCCCAAATGAAAAATATCATCATTTTACAAAATAGTCCAAAACATGAAAATATGAGATACTTGAATTTTGATGTTTTGACATAAACCAACTTTTGAAACTTTGTGAAATATTTTTATAGACTTAGTAAAACATGTATAAACTGATATTGAAGTCTATAAACTAAGAATACAATATTTTCACAAATACAATAGAAAATGAAACCTATGAGTATGTATATGAAAATATATTTGTTTCATATCTAAGTAGATAAACCAAATCACAATATGAAACATGTAATTTCATATTTATAAACATGAAAACTAAAACTTGTGTTGTATATATATGTGACTACATATATATACAAGGAAACCAATAAAATGTGTGTGTATAGATAATTGAGCTTAGAGTACTTAACACACATAATATAAATCCTAAACTACATTACCCAAGCAATCTTGATCTTCAATTAAGCTTGACTTGGTACACGTTGCGGATGAAGCTTGAACTTGATCTTTAACTTGAATTGTTGTATAGGCTTCAATCCGACATTCCGCCAACCTCCTTTGGATATCATCGTTGAAGCGCAATCCATCCAACCTCCAACGCGGATGAAGCTTGAACTTGATCTTTAACTTGAATTGTATAAGCTTCAACCCGACATTCCGCCAACCTCC
>NC_033798.1:56756798-56765280 GCF_001876935.1 Asparagus officinalis | reverse complement strand
TATAGGGATTGCTCCCCCTATCAAAATGCCATATAGAATATACGAAATGAAGATCATGGCAAACATATGTGAGCAAGCATAGATGGAAGATATGCTAGATATCACTCACATACAAACAAGATAATGAGAACACATATAAATACATCAAGATAAACATATTGTCTCATATCATAAAAGCCAATGTATAAAATAGATTTATGAAATCAAAAGAAGAGAAACATGAGAGTCATGTAAAAAGTTTTCAAATGAAAACAAATCAACCAAAAGAAATCATAAATCAAGATTTGAGTCCAAAACCTCATGTTTGATCAAAAATAGAATCTCATTTGTGGGATTTGATCAAACCACATATGGAATACATTATAATGCACGAATAGATGATCCATAAGCACAAACATATAAATATCATCATATAAGTGAAATATAATGAATTCAAAGCAACAAATCAAAACAAAATATTTAACAAAAGAATTTCAAGAGAGGCAACAATATATCAAGCTCTAAAGCTTGTTCTAACCCATATAATCATTCTAGCATCCGGTAAACATGATTTGGGAATAAACACCCAATAAACCCGGAGGGTTATATAAATGCAAACCTCTCATTAAAGCAAAACCAATGATCATGAAAACAAAAGAATTTAGCGAATAAAAGAAATTGTTTTCATAAAAGTTTAAAATGCATTTTTCAAAACCAAGAAAGAGAAAAATAAAAACACTAAAATTCTTGGTTTAAAAATTATTTTGGCACCCAAGCATTCTTGGTGCCGGATTGTTTAGGGACATGACCCCTATCAATAAAGCTCAAAGCCCTAGGGTTATGAACCCTCTTAGGCGCATGTGGTGCACGAACACGGTCATAGCAAAAATTACTCAAATGACCCTTCCGATTGCAATAAGTACAATGGAAAGGAAGCATTTGCTTATGTTGACCAAACGGTTGTGCACGGGAAACTTTAGAAACATTTGCAAACATGGATGGTCTTTTAAAATTGTTTTGCAAATGTGAAACTCTCTTTAAATCAAAACAAAATTTGGTCAAATGGCCAAATCTACCACAATGATCACACTTAAACTTTTGTGGTCTTTTAAAATCATTTGGCAAAAGTGAGGTCTTTTTCAAATCATAGCAAAATTTTGCCAAATGGCCAAAACGTCCACAAAGATCACATTTGAACACATTAGCATGTTTATGATGTGCATGATAAGCATATGCATGTGTATGTGATGAAGAAGCTACATGAGATGCACAATGAGCATTAGCATTGTTATGTTTGTATGCATCATAGCAAAATCTAGCAAGATGGCCTTTACGACCGCAAATTGTGCATTTGTAGACTTTGCTATATATGTGTGCATGATGAGTAGATGATTTTGACTTAGACTTGACACACATATTCACAAGCTTCTTATGGTTGTTAATGCATGTATTAAGAGTTGAATCTAAAGAAGAAATACGGTTTTTAACATTGTTCAACTCATCATTAGGCATATTAGCATTAACTTTAGAAGTAGAACATAAATAATTATTTATAAAAGAAGCAGTATTATTTTTTATGTTCTCTACTTCTAACATGGCATTATCTTTTTCATGAGATAAGCTAGTTATAGATGTGGTTAATTTTTCATTTTCCAAAATTAACATGTCATTGTTTTCTTTAAGCATGATATTTTTTTTTTGCAATGACATCCAATTTTGACACTAGCTCCTCATGATTGGATTCTAAATTATCATGCTTGCTTTTTAAATCAATAAAATCTTTATGCAAATTAGTGTAGGCATGCATTAATCTATCATATGCACAAGCAAGTTCATCACTAGATAAATCATTATCGGGTTCGAACTCGCAAACCTCACTAGGGCTATCGCCTAGTGGCCGTGTGCATGATGCTCCACATGAACTTGAAGCCGGATCCGCCAAAACTTGTTGGATCGCCTCCAAGTTCCCTTGATGTGCTTCAATTAATTTCCATAAGGTGTAAGCACTATCAACATGAACAAACTTGTTAGACATAGATGAGTTAAAAGCATTTAACAAATATTCTAACAAAATGTTGTTCATAGTAAACATGCGATGATCATTTTTATTCCACTTGGATTTCTCCAAAGTGGGCACAATATAAGCATCATCTATAATTTCCCATAAATCAAAGTGTTTAGATTGAACAAAAAGTTTAAATCTAACACACCATTGGGCATATGGGAAATTATCTAATCTAGGAGCAATATTGATGGCATAACCTAAACCATGCATATCCATAATATAAAAGGCAAGCAAGATACAAATAAAGCTCAAAATTAGATTAGCACAATAAGCTAACTTGGATCTTTAACTCAAGGCGATTAGACCTTAAATCAAAGAGCACCAAGCTCTGATACCAATTGTTGGACCCTAGAGGGGGGGTGATTAGGGTCTTATGCTAATCTAATCCGATTTAAATGCCAATTAAAATTAATTAATACGTTATCCTAGCAAGTATGAAATACAACAATATTTGTAAGCTAGGATAAGCAATGTAAACAATAAGATATATCCTATATGATGAAATATATATGTAAGGATATATAAACTAACACAAGGGTAAATAATCTAAACAAGATAGTGGATGAAATAGATAATGAGCTAATGACAATGGCGATATAAGATATGAACATAAATATGAATGAACGCCAAAGCACACTCAAACAAGCAATATGATCACGGAGTTCGGACCTTCCGTCCTACGTCTCCGCTCCCCACTCCCGGGGAGAAATCCACTATCAACCGGGTTTTCTACGTTCACCCGAATAACGTTTACACCTCACAGTATCGGTTTTCAACGCTCACCGATCAACGTCACTCCTCACACTCGGTTTCTAGCTCACCGAAAACCTCACTACACACTCGGTTTCTAGCTCACCGAAAACCTTACAACACTCACAATGTAACAAATATAAATTTGTTCTCTACAATAGATGAGAACACAATGTAGCACAACTCAATGTTACAATCTCTCACCACCCAACTATACTATGTATGAAAGATACAATAAGCTCAATGTGGGTGTGTGTGTAACAATGAGTAAATAAGATCAAATCAACTAAACTCAAGTATTAAATCTAGCTTAAGAACAATGATAATCAATCAAGTATATAAATGTAAAGCTAGAGTTTGAGTTTAGAAAACTTCTCAATTTGATAACAAGAGATGGAGGGATGATAGTTGGAAGCTCAAACTTCAATAGATAATCTCCTCAAGCTCTTGTGGAATTTGATTCACCAAAACAAACTCTCAATTTGCTTAAAAGCTTTTTAAACCAAACTTAAACAAAACCTTAAACAAGTTTAAACCCTTGTTAAACTATTTTTTAAAATAATCTCTTGGAGAGCTTGAGAGTTGAAGACAATGGGTATTTATACCCTCTCACAACTCAGCCAAAAACTACCCAAGAAAAGGACAAAAAGACCCAGAGAAAATCGGCTCAGAAAAGAGCCGTTAGAAAGCAACGGTCACATAGTCGGTCGACCGGAAATATCGTCGGTCGACCGCGATGAAGATCCCAACCTGGGAATCGAGCAGAAACAGCGTCGGTCGACCGTACCGGTCGACCGGAGGAAATTTCGGTCGACCGACGGTTCTGAAGCAGGTATATCCGATTTTATAAAATCGGTTAAAAATAGTAAAACAGCTCCAAAACTTATAAAATATTGAGGAAAGATTCTAGACATGTATAAAAACATGTTAGAGAAAGAATTTCTGAAAAATCATTTCCCAGTTGAGAGAAATAAATGTTTGAACACAAAAATACAGTTTCTGAAAATCTGCTGTGATACACGATTTTGTAAAATCAAGTAGGCACAGTAAATCAACTCCAAAAATAGTAAAATTTTGAGGGAAGTTTCTAAACATGTAGGTAAACATGTCAGAGAAAGAATTTTTCAAATATCACTTCTCATTTGTAAAAACTCATCAGTTTTGTAAAACATGCACGAACATGTGCACGAACGAAAACGTGAATTTGTAAATTCCTTTAAACATAACAAATCAATTCCAAACTTGATGAAACTTTGAGAAATGTTTGCAAATGATATTTTGAACATGTTACAAAAAGAATTTTCCAATTTGCATTTCCCAATTATGAAATCTCATTATTTTGCAAAAGTGTTCAAAACATAAAAACCCAAAACCATGCATGTATATATATAACTATATATATACATAGAAACCAAATACGTGTGTGTATATGATATTGAGCTTAAGGTACTTAACACACATAATATAAAATCTAAATTAGATTACCCAAGCTTGATCTTGATCTTCATTGTAGCTCAACTTGGTACACATGCGGATGAAGCTTGAACTTGATCTTTAACTATGAATTGCATGTTGCTTCACTCCACAATTCCGCCAACCTCCATTTGATATCGTCGTTATGGCGCAATCCATCCATCCTCCAACTACGTTGTTTGTCTATAATAAATAAGAAAACACAAATACTAGACAAACAACATTAGTGGTAAATTGTTTGTTAAACATCATCAAAACAAGAAGGCCAACAATCTCCCCCTTTTTGATGATGACAAACAATTTACAAAAAGAAGTATATGCATGAAGTAAATGAACATATACAAGATAATAACTCACATGCATATAAACAACCAAGATAGATATACTCACAATATTTCTCCCCCTTTGACAACATCAAAAAGGGGACAAAAGGATTAAGAGAGCGAAAGCTCCCCCTATCAATAAGCATAGGTGAGTATCAAACAAGTATAGGGATTGCTCCCCCTATCAAAAAGCCATATAGAATATATGCGATGAAGATCATGGCAAAACATATGTGAGCAAGCATACATGAATATGCTAAAAATTTACTCACATACATGAAGATAATGAGAACACATATAAATATGTCAATATGAAAATAGTGTCTCATTAACACCAAAAAAATATAAAAACCATATAAAAGAATAGATTTATGAAATCAAAAGAAGAGGAACATGAGAATCATGCAAAAAGTTTTCAAATGAAAACAATTCAACCAAAAGAAATCATAAATCAAAGTTTATATTCAAAAACAATGTTTGATCAATAAAGAAAAATTTTCTTTACATAACTTGATCAAACCACTCATAGAATACATTATAAAGCATATTTAAAATTTGAATCATCTATTTGTGCTTATATAATGAATTCAAAATAACAAATCAAAGCAAAATTTTCATAGCTCAAAAGTAACTCATGAACTATGGATTTGAAAAACTAAAAATCATCTTTGATTTTCAAAAATCAAGAGAGGCAACTATATCTAGCTCTTGAGCTAGTATTAACCCATATGAACATTTTAGCATCCGGTAAACATGATTTGGGAATAAACACCCAATAAATCCGGAGGGTTATATAAACGTAGTCCTCTCATCAAGATCAAAACAAATAATCATGAAAACAAAATATTTGATCAAAGAAAATTTGTTTTCATAACCAAAAAATTTTAAGATATAATTTTCAAAAAAAACAAGAAAAGGAAAAATAAGAACGCTAAAAATCTTGGTTTAAAATTTAAATTTGTTTTGGTACCCAAGAACTCTTGGTACCAAAAGAATTAGGGACATGACCCCTATCTTTTAAGCTCAAAGCCCTAGGGTTATGAACCCTCTTGGGCCCATATGGTGCACTAACATGGTCAAAACAATATTCATTCAAATGACCCTTCCGATTGCAATTTGTGCAATGAAAGAGATCCATTTGTTTTTGTGGACCATTAGCTCGTGCACGGGAATCGTTTGCAAATAAAGATTTTCTTTTAAAATTATTTTGCAAATGAGAAACATTATTAAACAAAGGTGATTTACTTGAGAAATTTGGCAAGTTTGAATATTTATTCAAATCATAAAAAAACTTCGCCAAATGGCCAAATCTACCACAAACATCACATTTAAACTTTTGTGGCTTAATAAAATCATTTGGCAAAGGTGAAGTCTTTTTCAAATCATAGCAAAATTTTGCCAAATGGCCAAAACGTCCACAAATATCACATTTAAACACATTTGCATGTTTATGATGTGCATGATAAGCATATGCATGTGTATGTGATGAGGAAGCTACATGAGATGCACAAGAAAGATTAATATTCTTATGTTTTTGTGCATCATAGCAAAATTTAGCTAGATGGCCTTTACGGCCGCAAATTGAACACTTATAAACTTTACTATATATGTGTGCATGATGAGTAGATGATGATTTAGACTTGGCATACATATCCATAAGCTTCTTATGATTATTGATGCATATTTTCAAAGTTGAATCTAAGAATGAAATGCATTTTTTCATAAGATTCAAGTCTTCATTTTTTGGCACATATTTTCAAAGTTGAATCTAAGAATGAAATGCATTTTTTCATAAGATTCAAGTCTTCATTTTTTGGCACATATGCACCTTTAGAAGTAGAACATAAATAGTTATCTATAAAAGAAGCCGTATCATTTTGTATGTTCTTTACTTCTAACATGGCATTATCTCTTTCATGAGTTAAGCTAGAAATGGATGATGCTAATTTTTCATTTTCCAAGTTTAACATATTATTGTTTTCTTTAAGATTTTCATTTTCTTTAGCAATGATATCAAACTTGGATACTAGCTTCTCATGATCGGATTCTAAATCATCATGCTTGTATTTTAAATCATTAAAATCTTTATGTAATTTGTTGTAGGCATGCAATAATTTCTTAGATGCACAAACAAGTTCATCACTAGATAATTCATTATCGGGTTCGAACTTGCAAACCTCACTAGGGCTATCGCCTAGTGGCCGTGTGCATGATGAAGCTCCAATATTACTTGAGGAAGAGTCCGCCGGAATCCTTTGGATCTCCTCCAAGTTACCATGATGTGCTTCTATGAATGTCCACAATTTGTAAGCACTATCAAAAGAAACAAGCTTGTTCGAAATAGAAGAATCAAGTGCATTATGCATATATTCTAACGCAATCTTGTTCATGGTAAACAATCTTTTGTCATTTTTACTCCACTTGGATTTCTCCATAGTGGGTACAATATAAGCATTATCAATAATTCCCCATAGATCAATATTTTTAGATTGCACAAAAAGTTTAAATCTAGAAGCCCATTGTGCATAGGGAAAGTTAATGAATTTAGGAGCAACATTGGATTCATAGCCTAACAAAGGTGCACAATTCATGTTCATGATAAATATATGTGTGCAAGCAAGACAAATGCAATCAAAACAAGATTAGCACAAAAAGATAACTTGGATCTTTAACTCAAGGCGATTAGACCTTAAATCAAAGAGCACCAAGCTCTGATACCAATTGTTAGACCCTAAAGGGGGGGTGATTAGGGTCTTATGCTAATCTAATCCGATTAAATGCCAATTAAAACTTATTAACAAGTTATCCTAGCAAGAGTGAAATATAACAAGATATGTAAGCTAGGATAAGCAATATGAACAATGAGATATATCCTATATGATAAAAATATATACAATGATATATAAACTAATACAAGGGTAAAAAATCTAAACTAGATAGTATGAAATAAATGAGTGATGCACAATTGGCGATATAAGATAAATGCAAAAACAAATACGCCAAAGACAAACTCAAACAAGCAATATGATCACGGAGTTCGGACCTTCCGTCCTACGTCTCCGCTCCCCACTCCCGGCGAGAAATCCACTATCACAACCGGGTTTTCTACGTTCACCCGAATAACGTTTACACCTCACAGTATCGGTTTTCAACGCTCACCGATCAACGTCACTCCTCACAATCGGTTTTCTAGTTCACCGAAAACTTCACAACACACTCGGTTTCTAGCTCACCGAAAACCTTACAACACTCACAATGTAACAAATATAAATTTGTTCTCTACAATAGATGAGAACACAATGAAAGCACAACTCAAAGTTACAATCACTCAACACCCAACTATACTATGTATGTAAATACTAAAAGCTCAAGTGAGTGTGTGTAACAATGAGATAAAATAAAATCTAACTCAATTAACAAACTAGCAATAATAAGAATATGAAAATCAATAATGAAATTGCTAGAGAAAAGAGTTAGAAAACTTCTCTAAGAACACAAAGAAGAGGATGAAGGGGATTGAGAATGAATCCCTCAATCTGCAGTGAAAACTTCCTCCTTTGTAAACAGAAACCCAAACTCAAAACAAACAGTAAAACCCTAAACCCTTGCTTAAACTTTTCTTTTCTTTTAAAACATTTCTTGATTTGCTTGAGAGTTGAAGACAATGGGGTATTTATACCCTCTCACAACTCAGCCAACAAACCAGAGCAAAAGACAAAACAGCCCCAAGGCAACGGTCAAAAAACTAGCCGTTGGAAGCTGAACTGGACGGCGTCGGTCGACCGAAAATTTCGTCGGTCGACCGAAAATTTTCATCGGTCGACCGGACCGGTCGACCGACAGACTCTCTGTCGTCATCGGTCGACCGGACCGGTCGACCGACAGACTCTCT
>NC_033798.1:56716749-56756191 GCF_001876935.1 Asparagus officinalis | reverse complement strand
GAAGAAACCAATAAAATGTGTGTGTATATTATATTGAGCTTAGAGTATCTAACACACATAATATAAAATCTAAACTAGATTACCCAAGCTTGATCTTGATCTTCATTGTAGCTGAACTTGGTAATCTTGCGGATGAAGCTTGAACTTGGATCTTGACTTGAATGTGCATTGCTTCACTCCACTATTCCGCCAACCTCCTCTTGATATGATCGTGTAGGCTTAATCCATCCAACCTCCAACTCGTTGTTTGCCTAGAATAAATACAAAAACACAAACACTAGACAAACAACATTAGAAGTAAATTGTTTGTTAAACATCATCAAAATAAGAAGGCCAACAATAAGGTCTTCAACAAACAAAGTCTCGTTATTGAAGAATCTATAAATGTTATTTTTTATGAGACTAATATTGGTTTACATGTTGTTTTGCTTGGGAAAGATGATGATATTGAGGAAGCATTAGAACTTTTGCAACCAAATGAAACACCCTCAATAGATGCACAAAAGGATAGGGAAAGCAACAACATTCAAGAACAAGAAGAACTCCCAAAAGCATGGAAATTCGCACCAAATCATTCAAAGGAGCAAATAATAGGGAATCCTTCACAAGGGGTTCTAACTCGCTCAAAAGCTTTGAGTGAGTGTGGTAATGTTGCCGTCCTATCTCAAATAGAACCTAAAAATGTAAATGATGCTTTAAAAGATGAGTTTTGGGTTCTAGCAATGCATGATTAACTAAACAATTTTTAAAGAAATAATGTTTAGAAACTAGTTCGTAGACCTAACAATATTCGTGTTATTGGAACTAAATGAGTTTTTAGAAGCAAACTTGATGAACATGGCATAGTCACGAGAAATAAAGCCCGTTTAGTTGCCCAAGGATACAATCAAGAGGAGGGTATAGACTATGATGAAACCTTTGAACCGATTGCAAGATTGGAATCCATTAGAATGTTCTTAGCCTTTGTAAGTTTTAAATATTTTAAATTATTTCAAATGGATGTGAAAAGTACCTTTTTAAATGGTTTTATAGAAGAGGAAGTATATGTTAAGCAACCCCCCGGTTTTATAGATCATTCATTTCCTAATCATGTTTACCGGGTTCAAAAAGCTTTATATGGGTTAAAACAAGCTCCTAGAGCTTGGTATGCTCGCCTCTCTAGTTTTCTTTTTGAAAATGGTTTTTCTAAAGGGCAAATTGATAATATACTTTTTGTGAGAAAAATGAAAAATGATTTTATTTTAATTCAAATATATGTTGATGATATCATTTTTGGTGCCACTAATAAAACTTTATGCAAGGAATTTTCTAAAGTTATAAATATATGTTGATGATATCATTTTTGGTGCCACTAATAAAACTTTATGCAAGGAATTTTCTAAAGTTATGCAAGATCATTTTGAGATGAGCATGATGGGAGAGCTCACTTTCTTTCTCGGGCTCCAAGTCAAGCAAACTAAGGATGTGATATTTGTTTCTCAAAGCAAGTATGCTAGAGAATTAGTAAAAAATTTTGGATTGGAGAATTCTAAGCATACACCAACTCCCATGAGTATAAGTATCAAGCTTGATGCGGATGACAGTGGTGAGGATGTAGACCAAAAACTTTACCGAGGTATGATAGGTAGTTTTCTTTACCTTACCGCTAGTAGACCGTGAGGATGTAGACCAAAAACTTTACCGAGGTATGATAGGTAGTTTTCTTTACCTTACCGCTAGTAGACCCGATATCATGTTTAGTGTGTGTGCATGTGCACATTTTCAAGCTTCTCCTAAAGCATCTCATTTGATTACCGTTAAGAGAATTATTAAATATGTCAATTGTACAATTAATCTTCGTTTATTTTATCCAAAAAGCACCTCTTTTGATCTTTATGGTTTTTGTGATGACGACTTTGCCGGATGTAAGGTAGATTGCAAGAGTACGAGTGGTACATGTTAATTTTTGGGTAACTCTCTTGTCTCTTGATCTTCCAAGAAACAAAATTGTGTTACCTTGTCCACTACGGAAGTGAAATATATTGCCACCGGCTTATGTTGTACCCAACTTTTATGGATGAAACAAAGTTTAGTTGACTATGATTTGTATTTTCAAAATACAAAAAAATTTTGTGATAACACTAGTGCTATAAACATTTCAAAAAATTCCGTTTTGTATTCTAGAACCAAGCATATTGATGTGCGCCATCATTTCTTACGCGATCATGTAGAGAGAAAAGATGCATCCCTTGTTTATATTGACACTAAATCTTAATTAGCAGACATCTTTACCAAGCCTCTTAGTGAAGAAGATTTTTGTCGCATAAGAAATGGTTTGGATTTATGCAATATGTAAAAAGTTTTGCTTGTTTGCTTGGTTAGTTGCACTTCATATGTACTTTTTGCATGTTTACTACTTCATATACCCCATTTTGATGGTGACAAAAGGGAGAGAAATCTCCTCATTTGTGCACATAGTTAGGGGGAGCTCATAGATAGGGGGAGCTACTATCTATAAGATATATTTATTTCGCTCTAATATAATGGTTGGTTGTCATCATTAAAAAGGGAGAGATTGTTAGCCCTTATGTTTCGATGAAGATTTACAACCACCATTATCGGTACTAATTTCTTATTGAGTGATATTATAGATAATATAAATATCAAGCTAGTTAGTATCATTTATGGAGGATTGGATGGAATATGAGCTACAATGACGATATCTAAAGGAGGAGGAGGCAAAGTGATGAAGCAATGTTTATCAATAACACTAAACGCTATGAGAAGCTTCATCAATTCTAAAGTAATATCAAGACTCAAGAAATGTATTTCTATGTGAGAGATATTTGCTATTTTTATTTTCTCTCTAGTGCTAAAATATAGGCAAGTAGTTATAGATTTTATTTGAAGCTATTCGGATATCACACATACATTTTCATACTCATAAATTTGACGGTTTTATCAAAATACGGTTTTTCATAAGTATGAAGACCTATTCGCAAAATTCCTTTTCAAAACAGTTTGTTTTTAGTGTTAAAAATATTTTACAAAGTTGTACAATTTTTAGAAAACATTTGAGTATTTTCACAAATTTTATAAAGTGTAAAAAACTATTTTTAAACATGTATCAACGTGTGTCAGTTCGCGGTCGACCACCATAGTCTACCGCACCAGTGTATTTCCCTCAGGAGCCAGCAGAAACATGTGCGGTCGACCGTGGCGATCGACCGCCTCTATTACAGAGAGCTCGTGAATTCCTGCAGTCGACCGTGGTTGACCGACGACAAAACAGAAACTTTTCTCAGCTTTGTAAACTTACACGGTCGACCGTGAAATTCTCACGGTCGACCGTCGATCGTCCAACAGCTCTTTTTTTTACAAAATCATAAAATCTAATTCTCTATTTTTTGGGAGATTTGGTTGGGAGTTTTGGCTGCTGTTCTTCTTCCTATTTAAACCCTTTTTTCTCCCTTCTTCAGTGTATCCAAGCTCATTGCAAATCCCTTGTGTTTTGTTAATTCTTTTCAAAAGAGCCTAAATTTTCATTCCTGTTCTTCACTGTTTTTAAGCTCACATCCCAAGCTTCAAGTGCAATCTTTCTCCTTGTCATAGGGCTATTGTAAAGAGAGAGATTTTACATCGTTTACTACTGTTGTGAGCTTGATCTCATGGAGATTAATTGTGTGGTTGTAAAATCTCGTGGAGATCGTTGTGTAGAAGAAGTTTCATCTTCCAAACCGGGTTGTGTAGTGGATTCTCCTCGAGAGTGGGGAACGGGGACGTAGGTCAGCGGACCGAACCTCGTGAACACATCGCGCGTCAGTTGGATAACGATTTCTAACCTTATCTCTTTTACTTTGACTTTTTATTTAGTGGTGTATTGCATTATCTTAATTTTATTACACAATTATTCACTTAAGACCTTAATCACCCCCCTCTAGGGTCCAACAGTTTTACTAGTTCAAGATGAAGAGGGGAGTTTCCATTAGGGCGCATGTTAACAACTTCACAAAGCTACTTTCGGATATGACTAATATGGATATCATGGTTGAGGATGAAGACAAGGCGATACTACTTTTGTGTTTATTACCTGAGGATGATTATGGTATTTTTGTTCTCACTATGATAAATAGAAGAACGACTATTAATTATAAGGAGGTGACATCAAAATTGGTGAATTATAAGTTGAGGAAGAGTGTTCACGAATCCTCCGAGAAGGCATCGGAAGATGCATTCGCAGTTCAAGGTCGTGGTCCAAACCGTAGTAGGAGATCGCAGCCTAGAGGTGCACACTTTGCAGTACGTAAAAATTAGTGTGCTTTTGTAAAGAGGATGGACATTGAAAAGCTGAATGCCCAAAGTTAGATTGAGCCGGGAAGAATAAGGGAAAAGTTGTACAAGCTTCAGATGTGAATGTTGTCAAGCCTAGTGGTAACAATTCAGATTCGGATTCTTCAGCCTATTCGTTCTCTGCACTACCGTCAGTTTGTGTTGCCAACAGAGTGCATGTTAGATTCGGGTTCTTCTTACCATATTTACCCTAGAAGGGATTGGTTCTCCAGCTTTCAAGAGTTAGAAAGAGGGGATGTCGTGCTAATGGGTAATAGACATGCATGCTCTGTTTGACCCTAGAGGGGGTGATTAGGGTCACAAGGCTAATAATAGTGCAATAAAAATTAAGACAAGTAACAAACCACAAAAGAACAACAGTAGAAAAAGAGATAGAGTAAGGAATCATTATCCTTGTGACGCGCGATGTGTTAATGAAGTTCGGTCCGCTGACCTACGTCCTCGCTCCCCACTCTCGAGGAGAAATCCACTACACAACCCGGTTTGGAAGCCGGAACTTCTACTACACAACGATCTCCTCACGATCTCACAACTACACAGTTGATCTCCACTGGATCACACTCCCACACAATTGATCTTCACAAGATCAAGCACTCAAATAGTAGCAATGGTGTAAAAGCTCTCTCTTTACAAGTCCCTATGGCAAAGAGAAAGATTAAACTGAAGCTGGGATATGAACTTGAGAAAAACACAGAAAATAGGTTTTGAAAATTTTAGCTCTCAGTAAAACTGAAACTCTGGTTTTTCAAAAAACTTGGGACAATGAGGAAGAAGGAGTGTATGAGTTTATATAGGAGAACCTAGCTGTTTAAACCCATACCCTAATCCCCCAAAATCTAAAAACAAACGGCGCTGAGATTGTGTACAATCGGTGCTGAAAAAGTACAAAAGACCATTTGAAAAATAAGCGGTGGTCGACCGTAGAATATTCGTGGTCGACCGCGAGCCAGATCAGAAACTGAGAAAAAGTCCAGAGACTTCTGCGGTCGACCGTGGTGGTCGACTGTGGGAAATCTCGAGCTCACGGTCGACTGCGACGGTCGACCGTGAAAATCTCTGCTGCCCACTGATGAATGAACTCAGGCGTGGTCGACTGTGATGGTCGATCGCAGACTGATACATTCAAAATACTATTTTTTGACTCACTTAAAAAATCTGTAAAATATTCATTTGACTTCCAAAAATTGTAAAACTTTGTAAAATGTCTTTAACACTAAAAACAAATTGTTGCGAAAAGAAATTTTGATAATAGGTCCTCATACTTGTGAAAAATAGTATTTTGTGAGTAAACACTCAAAACTATAAGTATGAAATCGTATGTGTGATATCCCAATAGCTTCAATTTAAATCTAAACTATTTACCTATATTTTAGTACTAGAGAGAAAATAAAAACTAGCTAATATCCTCACTTAGAATACAATTCTTCGAGTCTTGATATAGCTTGAGTTGGATGAAGCTTCTTAGTGCATTTGGTGTTCTTGAATGAACGTTGCTTCATCACTATGCCTCCTCCTTCTTTGGATATCATCGTTGTAACGCGTATTCCATCCAATCATCCATAAGTGGCACTAACATGCTTGATGTATATATTAACTACATTTTCACTTAACAAGCAATTAGTACCGATCATAAGTGGCACTAACATGCTTGATGTATATATTAACTACATTTTCACTTAACAAGCAATTAGTACCGATAATGGTGGTTGTAAAACATTATATTAACTACATTTTCACTTAACAAGCAATTAGTACCGATAATGGTGGTTGTAAAACATCATCAAAATATAAGGGCTAACAATCTTCCCCTTTTTGATGATGACAACCAACCATTATATAAGAGCAAAATAAATATGGCTTATAGATAGTAGCTCCCCCTATCTATAAGCTCCCCCTTACTATGTGCACAAATGAGGAGATTTCTCTCCCCCTTTGTCACCATCAAAATAGGGTAAAAAAATAAACAAAAATGCATGTGAGATGCAACTAAACAAGCAAGCAAATAGAACTTTCACATAGTACATAAGTCCAAACTATTTCTTATGCGATAAAAATCATCTTCACCAAGAGGCTTGGTAAATATATCCGCTAATTGAGATTTTGTGTCAACAAACACAAGGGATACATCTTGTCTCTCTACATGATGGCGTAAGAAATAATGACGCACATCAATATACTTGGATCTAGAATGCAAAACCGAATTTTTTGAAATATTAATAGCACTAGTGTTATCACAAAAGATTTTTATATTTTGAAAAATCAAATCATAATCAACTAAGCTTTGTTTCATCCACAAAACTTGGGCACAACATAAGCCGGCGGTAATTTATTCCGCTTCTGTAGTGGACAATGCAACATAATTTTGTTTCTTGGAAGCCCAAGAAATAAGAGAATTTCCCAAGAATTGGCATGTTCCACTCGTACTCTTGCGATCTACCTTACATCCGGCAAAGTCGGCATCACAAAAGCCATATAAGTCAAAAGAGGTACTCTTAGGATAAAATAAACCAAGATCAATAGTTCCATGCACATATTTAATAATTCTCTTAACGGCAATCAAATGAGATGCTTTAGGAGAAGCTTGAAAACGTGTACATGTACACACACTAAACATGATATCGGGTCTACTAGCGGTGAGATAAAGAAGACTACCTATCATACCTCGGTATAGTTTTTAGTCCACATCCTCACCACTATCATCTGTATCAAGCTTGACACTTGTACTCATGGGAGTTGGTGCATGCTTAGAATTCTCCAAATTGAATTTCTTCACCAATTCTCTAGCATACTTGCTTTGAGAAATGAATATCACATCCTTAGTTTACTTGACTTAGAGCCCGAGAAAGAATGTGAGCTCTCCCATCATACTCATTTCAAAATGATCTTGCATAACTTTAGAAAACTCCTTACAAAGAGATTCATTAGTAGCACCGAAAATGATATCATCAACATATATTTGCACTAAAATAAAATCATGTTTCTGTTTTCTTACAAAAAGAGTATTATCAATTTTTCCTTTAGAAAAGCCATTTTCAAGAAGAAAACTAGAGAGGCGAGCATACCAAGCTCTAGGAGCTTGTTTCAACCCATATAAAGCTTTTTGAACCGGGTAAACATGATTAGGAAAAGCATGATCTATAAAGCCGGGGAGTTGCTCAACATATAGTTCCTCTTTTATAAAACCATTTAAAAAGGTACTTTTAACATCTATTTGAAATAATTTAAAATCTTTAAAGCTAGCAAATGCCAAAAACATCCTAATAGATTCCAACCTTGCAACCGGTGCAAAGGTTTCGTCATAGTCTATGCCCTCCTCTTGATTGTATCCTTGGGCAACCAAACGAGCTTTATTTCTAGTAACAATGCCATGTTCATCAAGCTTGTTTCTAAAAACCCATTTAGTACCAATAACACTAGCATTGTTAGGTCTAGGAACTAACTTCCACATCATTTCTTCAAAAATTATTTAGTTCATCATGCATAGCTAAAACCCAAAATTCATCATTTAAAGCATCATTAACTTTCTTAGGTTCTAATTGAGATAGAAATGCAACATTACCATACTCACTCAAAGCCTTTGAGCGAGTAACAACCCCTTTTGAGGGACTCCCAATAATTTGCTCCTTTGGATGGTTTGATGTGAATTTCCATGCTTTAGGGAGTTCTTCTTGAATATGAGTGTTGGTGCTTTCCACATCTTTTGTGCTTCTATTGAGGGTGTATTTATAGGTTGCATAAGTTCCAATCCTCCCTCAGCATCATCATCATCTTTCCTAGGCAAAATAACTTGTGAACCAATATTAGTCTCATCAAAAGTAACGTTTATAGATTCTTCAACAACAAGAGTTTGTTTGTTGAAAACCCTATAAGCCTTACTTCAAGGTGCATACCCTAAGAAAATGCCAACATTAATTTTTGAATCAAATTTATCCTGGTGGTCTTTTGTATTTAAAATAAAACTGTTGACCCTATAGTTTTGATGATGATTTGTCAAACAATTTATCGCTAATATATTCCCTAGTTTTTGTATTTATGTTTCTCTTTTCAGGTATTTCAACACACGTCAATCAAGCGTTAAAGATTCAAGTTCATATGTGTGGATTTATCTAGGTATATGTTTGGTTCACTTACATATATTGTATGATTATATCTAAGCTCAATATATGTACACTTAACACGATTTTTGACGTTTTCTATCATATAAATGATTTTTTATCAAACGTTGTTACAATAACTTTTATCTCATGTTTACAGCTTTTTCATACTTCATTATATACATATAATACATGCATAATATATACATACACATTTACAAGCCGTATGTCAATTTTCATGTTTACGAAAAATAGGTTTTCTGAACACTTTTCAAAAACAGGGAGTTTTCACAAACAAAAATTGATTTTCTAAAAATTCCTTTTCAAACATATTTATTTCATCATTTAAAAACTTTTCCCAAAGTTTCACTATTTTTGGATTTGATTTGATATTTTTAATGAATTTTCAAAACAGCCCCAAAACCTGTCAATATGCAACATATCTGTTTTCGGTCGACCGGTGCGGTCGACCGCCAGTTATATTTTCCTGAGCTCAGTTGTTTTGTGCTCGCGGTCGACCGCACCGGTCGACTAAGAGAACCTCCAGAGACTTTTCCGGTCGATCGAAAATTCTGTCGGTCGACCGTCAGCTTTAAATTTTTTATTTTCTGAGTTTTTGAGCTTCGCGGTCGACCGGACCGGTCGACCGCCAAACTGTCAGAACTTTTCAACGGCTAGTTTTTCTAGTTGTTTTCAAACTGGTTTTTTGGTCTTTTACTTATGTTTTTGTTATTGTATTGGGGTGCTATAAATACCCCATTGCTGCTCTTATTCCAAAGATCCAAGAAATCCAAGTTTGGTGTTTAACAAAATATTAATTGTGTTTAAGAACTGTTTAATAGTTGATTTCATCAATAAGTTTTCAAGAGAAGTTTTTCTACAACAAGAAGTGGCTTTCAAATCCCATTGGAATCATCTCTACTATTCTTCTTGTTTGAGAAGTCTTCTAAACTCTTATATTGCTTATTATTTCATTTTCATTTCATTTAGCTATATTTATTGAGTTTCATTCACTGTTATCACACACACTTATTGAGCTTAATATTTTCATACCATATAGTATGGGTTGTGGAGTGTGATTTAGTGAGTGTGAGCTTCATTGTGTTCTCACTTGTTATTTGAGAACAAATCATTGTATTTAACTTTTATTTGTGAGAATCACTTGTAATACACTTGTACACCGAGAGAAGTGTGAGGCGATACACGGGGTCGAATCCAATAGGAGTGGTGTCGATTGACAAAGCTAGGAGAGGTAGTAATCGAGCACTTGAGGAGGAGGACACGGGGTAGGTTCCTACACTTAGTGTGTAAAGTATGATTGCATAGTGTTTGTGTAGTGTGAGAGTTTTCGATGATCTTGTAAACCGAGTGTGTAGAAGTTCCGTCTTCCAAACCGGATTGTGATAGTGGATATCTCCTCGAGGTGAGGAGCGGGGACGTAGGTCGTGGTGACCGGACCTCGTAAACATATCGTGTGTTTATGTTTTGCTTAGCGTTCTTTCTATTCATCATTATTGTTCATATCCATATAATATTTCTTCTTGCAAGAACAAATTGATCAACATAATTTTTTATTGGCATATAATCGGATTAGATTAGCATAAGACCCTAATCATCCCCCATCTAGGGTCTAACTATTGGTATCAGAGCTTGGTGCTCTTTGATTTAAGGACTAACCGCCTTGAGTTAAAGATCTAAGTTATTGTATTTGTGCTAATCTAATTTTGATTACATTGTGCTTCTTGCATTTCATCTTTATTGATATGTATGATTCATCTTGCTTAGGATATGTTATTAATATTGCTCCTCGTTTGGATATTTTTCCCTATGCTCAATGACGTATTAGATTCAAACTTTTCGTTCAATCTAATCAATTTGATTTATGGGAAATTATTGAGGATGCCTATGTTGTTCCCATTTTGGAAAAATCCAAATGGTGTGAGAATGATAAAAGATTGTTTAACATGAATAAGCTTTTGTTAGAATATTTGATTAGCGCTTTTCACTCTTCGTTTTCTAACAAATTTGCTAATTTTGATAGTGCTTACGCTTTATGGAAACTTATTGAAGCACATGAAGGGAAATTGGAGGCTATTCAACAAGCGTTGGAAAATCCCGCTTTGAGTTCTAAGGAAGCCTCATTCCCATGTACAATACCACTAGGTGATAACCCTAGTGAGGTATGCGATAACGATGATATTATTACTTTTGATGAACTTGCTCTTGAGTTTGAAAAGTTACACAATTGCTATATTGATGTAAAGAGTAAGTATGTTAATATGAAATCCACTCATGAAACACTAGCTACTAAGTTTAACTTCATTGCAAATGAAAATATAATTCTTAAAGAATGCAATGAAAATTTGAAAATTGAAAATGCTAGTTTGCTTCATGAAAAACGTGATGCTATGTTAGAAGTAGATAAGTTGAAATCTATGATGAGTAATCTTGTTTATTCTACTTCTAGTAGTAATGCTTGTATGCACAATGATGAGTTGAATCAAATGAGAAAACGAATATCTACCTTAGATTCAACACTAAACACTTGTATTGCTAATAATAAAAAGCTTATGGACTTATGTGCAAAGTTCAATGTTAATTCTTCTAAGAAACCTATTCACTTTGCACATATGTATGACAAAATTCACAAATATTCTATTTGCGGTCTTAAAGGCCATTTAGCTCAATTTTGCATTAATGCACTAAAAATTGACAAACCTATTCATGATTGTGCATCCCATCAAGCTTCTTCATCACATACACATAGTGTAAATCATAAACTTGCTCATGTGTATAAATATGATTATTGTGGTCGTTTTGGTCATTTGGCCATGTTTTGTTTCGATTTGAAAAGAAATTCTCGTTTGCAAAATAATTACAAAGAAAAATCTATTTTTGCAAATGAACCACGTGCATTCCATTTCAGTCAACGTAAACCACTCAAACCTCTACATTGCACAAATTGCAATCATATGGGTCATGTTTACAATTTTTGCTTTGATCGTATTGGTGCACAAAATACGCCCAAGCGGGCTCATAACCCTAGGGCCTTGAATTTAAATGATAGGGGTCATGTCCCAAGTTCTAGTAGTACCAAAATGATTTGGGTACCAAAATGATTTTTATATCATTTCTTTTGTTTTTGGTGTTTTATTTTGAATAATTGGTTTTTTTGAGTTTTAATGACAAATTATATTTTTTTATGCCAAAAAAAAGAATTTTTGTATGATCTTATAGCTAAAAACATTTATATATATTTTATAAAACATTTGGTATATTATAAAACAAATTTCTTAAAGGTTTAAATTAAAAATCTTTCAAAATCAAGTTTTTAAATTGCCTGCACATTTTATTTTCTCGCGGTCGACCGACCCGGTCGACCGACGAAGTCTCTATAAGTTGTTTCGGTCGACCGCGTCGGTCGACCGACAGAGAGTTTTCAGCATTGATTTTTGATTTTATCGAGTTTTGGTTTTATTTTGGATAACTGTTTTTTGACCCGAACTCTTCACCACCATTGATCTAATCATTGAATCAATCTCAGCCCTTCCTTCATCCTCTCTATGACACGACTTCTCATTTCTTCCCCAATTCAAAATTTCTCCCCAAATCTGTCGATTCTGTTGGTCGCCTGCATCTATCGACCGGAGCTCTCATCCTCCATCGATCTCTGTCAGATTTTGCGGGTAATTTCTTCTCTTATCTCTTGATTTCAGTGTTCTTATGTTTATATTCTCAATCTAGGGTTTCTGTTTTAGGGCAGTTCTTAATTTTCTCTAAATTTTCTTTTGTTGTTTCCAGGGGTTTCTAATTTATCTCATATCTGATCAAAACCCTAATCTATCATGCCTCCCAAAAAGAGATCAAAACCTGAGTCTAGTTCATCCTCTATAAAAGCTTCTCATTATGAAGATTTTCTGTTGTTTAAATCCCTAGTTAAAAAATATAGGGAGTTGTGCAAATTGAAAATTATTCCAACCAGATATATCAAATTTAATCACTTAGCCATGTATGACACTCTCACAATTCTTCATGACGTTGGGTTGGCTAGGCTATTAGATGAGGAAGATAAAGTTCCTTATTATCCTTTTCTAGTTTATCTGTTTTATGCCAACCTGTCTGTAACATCCTCTGCTGATGGTCGTCAGACCATTACTTCATCTGTTAAAAATGTTGCAATATCCTTTTCTGCCAACGAACTTGCGGGGATTCTTAAAATCCCAACATGTGACGTTGACCTCATGTCTATTGAACTTGGTGATCCAGCTGTAAACCAACTCATGTTTAAGCCTGGTTGCTCTTATCCTATTAACAACAATTCTCTCAATCCAAATGCCAAACTCATTGCTAGAATCGTTGCTCAAAACTTGATTCCTAAAACCGGTAGTTTCGATCACTTTGCTTCTGACAAGATAAATGCTGTGTATCCCATATTTGCCAAAATAAAAGTAGATTGGGCAACTGTTTTTCTCAATAATATGGCATCAAAGCATGTCAAATTTCTACCCTTTGGTTCCTTTATCACTCTTATCCTTCAACACTTCGGTGTTGATCTCACCAATGAACCCAAAATTGAATCTAAGAAGGATTTCTTTGATAGGGTTTCTCTTTCCTCTCTCTCTCTCTCTCTCTCTCTCTCTCTCTCGCATGCAACTTTTGAGCTCCCTATCTGATCCTGTTGTGCCATCATCTTCTCGATCTAGAGCTTCCACCTCTTCCTCTTCTGATATTTGTGACCATATGGATGATCTTGAGACTCAGTTCTCAAGTGTTCAGAAGCAGGTCTCAACTATCCAGAGGGATGTTAAGACCATTCTTTCCTATCAGCGTCAGTCTCTCGGGATTCCGGATCCCTCTTCCAGTTCTGAGTCTGATTCTGAGGAGGACCCTGCTGATGGCTCAGGCTCTTTTGATGGTGATGGTGATGGTGATGGTGATGATGATGGTGATGGTGATGATTGATCTTGCTGATTATTGGAGTTCTTTTAAGTGATTTCTATGCTTATGGTGATGTTCCATTTTGAGTTGTAAAACTTGATATCTATGTTTTTCATTTGAGTATAATAACTCTATATTAGTGTGGAACTATGTGACTTTTTATGTATGGTTTACTGTCTTGTGAAACAAACTATGTTTATGCAAAACTATGTAGTTTCTAAATGCTTAAGTAATGATTTGTGATTTATTGTGTTAGTTTATCTTTTCTGTGATCAATGCATGGTTGAAACAAATGTTCATGTTTTGTTTGTGGAAAATAAGTTGCTAATGATGAGTTCCTTGTTTTTATATACTGTTTATGATTATTTTTTATGGATAATTGTTGTTTAGCTCCTATATATGTTCAATAGATGTCATTTATTCAATTTGACAGGGGAGCTTTTGGTATACCTTTTTTATTATCTGTGCTTATATGTAGGGGGAGCGTTGCTCCTATTTTTTTTCTTCTTCCCTTTTTGATGTTGTCAAAGGGGGAGAAAAATCCACATATGGTTTATAAATTGATTCATATTTACATATGGTTTATGTGATCATTCATGTATGATTTATTCATGTGTTGGCTTATATGTGGGTTATCAGTTTATAATTCATATTCATGTATAAATTGTTTGCCATCATCAAAAAGGGGGAGATTGTTGATCCTAAAGTTTTGATGATGATTTGTCAAACAATTTATCGCTTATATATTCCCTAGTTTTTGTGTTTATGTTTCTCTTTTCAGGTATTTCAACACACGTCAATCAAGCGTTAAAGATTCAAGTTCATATGTGTGGATTTACCTAGGTATATGTTTGGTTCACTTACATATATTGTATGATTATATCTAACCTCAATATATGTACACTTAACACGATTTTTGACGTTTTCTATCATATAAATAATTTTTCATCAAACGTTGTTACAATAACTTTTATCTCATGTTTACAGCTCTTTCATACTTCATTATATACATATAATACATGCATAATATATACATACACATTTACGAGCCGTATGTCAATTTTCATGTTTACGAAAAACAGGTTTTCTTAACACTTTTCAAAAACAGGGAGTTTTCACAAATAAAAATTGATTTTCCAAAAATTCCTTTTCAAACATGTTTATTTCATCATTTAGAAACTTTCCCCAAAGTTTCACTATTTTTGGATTTGATTTGATATTTTTAATGAATTTTTAAAACAGCCCCAAAACCTGTTAATATGCAACATATCAGTTTTTGGTCGACCGGTGCGGTCGATCGCCAGTTGTATTTTCCTGAGCTCAGTTGTTTTGTACTCGCGGTCGACCGCACCGGTCGACCGAGAGAACCTCCAGAGTCTTTTTCGGTTGACCGAAAATTCCGTCGGTCGACCGCCAGCTTTAAATTTTTTATTTTCTGAGTTTTTGAGCTTCGCGGTCGACCGGACCGGTCGACCGCCGAACTGTCAAAACTTTTCAACGGCTAGTTTTTCCAGCTGTTTTCAAACTGGTTTTTCGGTCTTTTACTTATGTTTTTGTTGTTGTATTGGGGTGCTATAAATACCCCATTGCTGTGTTTCCTCTCTACAACTAAGAAATCCAAGTTTGGTGTTTAACAAAATATTGATTGTGTTTAAGAGCTGTTTAATAGTTGATTTCATCAATCAGTTTTCAAGAGAAGTTTTTCTACAACAAGAAGTGGCTTTCAAATCCTATTGGAATCATCTCTACTGTTCTTCTTGTTTGAGAAGTCTTCTAAACTCTTTTATAGCTTATTATTTCATTTTCACTTCATTTAGCTATATCTATTGAGTTTGATTCACTGTTATCACACACACTGTGATTGCATAGTGTTTGTGTAGTGTGAGAGTTTTCGGTGATCTTGTAAACCGAGTGTGTAGAAGTTTCGGCTTCCAAACCGGATTGTGATAGTGGATATCTCCTCGAGGTGAGGAGCGGGGACGTAGGTCGTGGTGACCGAACCTCGTAAACATATCGTGTGTTTGTGTTTTGCTTAGCGTATATTCTATTCATCATTATTGTTCATATCCATATAATATTTCTTCTTGCAAGAACAAATTGATCAACATAATTTTTTATTGGCATATAATCGGATTAGATTAGTATAAGACCCTAATCACCCCTCCCCCCTTAGGGTCTAACAATTGGTATCAGAGCTTGGTGCTCTTTGATTTAAGGACTAACCGCCTTGAGTTAAATATCCATGTTATTGTATTTGTGCTAATCTATTTTTGATTACATTGTGCTTCTTGCATTTCATCTTTATGGATATGTATGATTCATCTTGCTTAGGATATGCTATAAATATTGCCCCTCGTTTGGATATTTTTCCCTATGCTCAATGGCGTATTAGATTCAAACTTTTCGTTCAATCTAATCAATTTGATTTATGGGAAATTATTGAGGATGCCTATGTTGTTCCCATTTTGGAAAAATCCAAATGGTGTGAGAATGATAAAAGATTGTTTAACATGAATAATCTTTTGTTAGAATATTTTATTAACGCTTTTCACTCATCGTTTTCTAACAAATTTGCTAATTTTGATAGTGCTTACGCTTTATGGAAACTTATTGAAGCACATGAAGGGAAATTAGAGGCTATTCTACAAGCGTTGGAAAATCCCGCTTTGAGTTCTAAGGAAGCCTCATCTCCATGTACAATACCACTAGGTGATAACCCTAGTGAGGTATGCGATAACGATGATATTATTACTTTTGATGAACTTGCTCTTGAGTTTGAAAATTTACACAATTGCTATATTTATGTAAAGAGTAAGTATTTTAATATGAAATCCACTCATGAAACACTAGCTTCTAAGTTTAATTTTATTGCAAATGAAAATATAATTCTCAAAGAATGCAATGAAAATTTGAAAATTGAAAATGCTAGCTTGCTTCATGAAAAACGTGATGCTATGTTAGAAGTAAATAAGTTAAAATCTATGATGAGTAATCTTGTTTATTCTACTTCTAGTAGCAATGCTTGTATGCACAATGATGAGTTGAATCAAATGAGAAAACGAATATCTACCTTAGATTCAACACTTAACACTTGTATTGCTAATAATAAAAAGCTTATGGACTTATGTGCAAAGTTCAATGTTAATTCTTCTAAGAAACCTATTCACTATGCACATATGTATGACAAAATTCACAAATGTTCTATTTGCGGTCTTAAAGGCCATTTAGCTCAATTTTGTCATAATGCACCAAAAATTGACAAACCTATTCATGATTGTGCATCCCATCAAGCTTCTTCATCACATACACATGTACACACACATAGTGTAAATCATAAACATGCTCATGTGTATAAATGTGATTATTGTGGTCGTTTTGGTCATTTGGCCATGTTTTGTTTCGATTTGAAAAGAAATTCTCGTTTGCAAAATAATTACAAAGAAAAATCTATTTTTGCAAATGAACCACGTGCATTCCATTTCGGTCAACGTAAACCACTCAAACCTCTACATTGCACAAATTGCAATCGTATGGATCATGTTTACAATTTTTGCTTTGATCGTATCGGTGCACAAAATACGCCCAAGCGGGCTCATAACCTTAGGGCCTTGAATTTAAATGATAGGGGTCATGTCCCAAGTTCTAGTGGTACCAAAATGATTTAGGTACCAAAATGATTTTTTATATCATTTCTTTTGTTTTTGGTGTTTTATTTTGAATAATTGGTTTTTTTGAGTTTTAATGACAAATTATATTTTTTTATGCCAAAAAAAAGAATTTTTGTATGATCTTATAGCTAAAAACATTTATATATATTTTATAAAACATTTGGTATATTATAAAACAAATTTCTTAAAGGTTTAAATTAAAAATCTTTCAAAATCAAGTTTTTAAATTGCCTGCACATTTTATTTTCTCACGGTCGACCGACCCGGTCGACCGACGAAGTCTCTGTAAGTTGTTTCGGTCGACCGTGTCGGTCGACCGACAGAGAGTTTTCAGCATCGATTTTTATTTTTATCGGGTTTTGGTTTTATTTTGGATAACTGTTTTTGGACCCGAACTCTTCACCACCATTGATCTAATCATTGAATCAATCCCAGCCCTTCCTTCATCCTCTCTATGACCCGACTTCTCATTTCTTCCCCAATTTAAAATTTCTCCCCAAATCTGTCGATTCTCTCGGTCGCCTGCATCTATCGACCGGAGCTCTCATCCTCCATCGATCTCTGTCAGATTTTGTGGGTAATTTCTTCTCTTATCTCTTGATTTCAGTGTTCTTATGTTTATATTCTCAATCTAGGATTTCTGTTTTAGGGCAGTTCTTAATTTGCTCTAAATTTCCTTTTGTTGTTTCAAGGGGTTTCTAATTTATCTCATATCTGATCAAAACCCTAATCTATCATGCCTCCCAAAAAGAGATCAAAACCTGAGTCTAGTTCATCCTCTATAAAAGCTTCTCATTATGAAGATTTTCTGTTGTTTAAATCCCTAGTTAAAAAATATAGGGAGTTGTGCAAATTGAAAATTATTCCAACCAGATATATCAAATTTAATCACTTAGCCATGTATGACACTTTCACAATTCTTCATGATGTTGGGTTGGCTAGGCAATTAGATGAGGAAGATAAAGTTCCTTATTATCCTTTTCTAGTTTATCTGTTTTATGTCAACCTGTCTGTAACATCCTCTGCTGATGGTCGTCAGACCATTACTTCATCTGTTAAAAATGTTGCAATATCCTTTTCTGCCAACGAACTTGTAGGGATTCTTAAAATCCCAACATGTGACGTTGACCTCATGTCTATTGAACTTGGTGATCCAGCTGTAAACCAACTCATGTTTAATTTCTACCCTTTGGTTCCTTCATCACTCTTATCCTTCAACACTTCGGTGTTGATCTCACCAATGAACCCAAAATTGAATCTAAGAAAGATTTCTTTGATAGGGTCTCTCTCTCTCTCTCGCATGCAACTTTCGAGCTCCCTATCTGATCCTGTTGTGCCATCATCTTCTCGATCTAGAGCTTCCACCTCTTCCTCTTCTGATATTTGTGACCATCTGGATCGTCTTGAGACTCAGTTCTCAAGTGTTCAGAAGCAGGTCTCAACTATCCAGAGGGATGTTTGGACCATTCTTTCCTATCAGCGTCAGTCTCTTGGGATTCCGGATCCCTCTTCCAGTTCTGAGTCTGATTCTGAGGAGGACCCTGCTGATGGCTCAGGCTCTTCTGATGGTGATGGTGATGGTGATGGTGATGGTGATGATTGATCTTGCTGATTATTGGAGTTCTTTTAAGTGATTTCTATGCTTATGTTTTTCGTTTGAGTGTAATAACTCTATATTAGTGTGGAACTATGTGACTTTTTATGTATGGTTTGATGTCTTGTGAAACAAACTATGTTTATGCAAAACTATGTAGTTTCTAAATGCTTAAGTAATGATTTGTGATTTATTGTGTTAGTTTATCTTTTCTGTGATCAATGCATGGTTGAAACAAATGTTCATGTTTTGTTTGTGGAAAATAAGTTGCTAATGATGAGTTCCTTATTTTTATATACTATTTATGATTATTTTTTTATGGATAATTGTTGTTTAGCTCCTATATATGTTCAATAGATGTCATTTATTCAATTTGACAGGGGGAGCTTTTGGTATACCTTTTTTATTATCTGTGCTTATATGTAGGGGGAGCGTTGCTCCTATTTTTTTCTTCTTCCCTTTTTGATGTTTTCAAAGGGGGAGAAAAATCCACATATGGTTTATAAATTGATTCATATTTACATATGGTTTATGTGATCATTCATGTATGATTTATTCATGTGTTGGCTTATATGTGGGTTATCAGTTTATAATTCATATTCATGTATAAATTGTTTGCCATCATCAAAAAGGGGGAGATTGTTGATCCTATAGTTTTGATGATGATTTGTCAAACAATTTATCGCTTATATATTCCCTAGTTTTTGTGTTTATGTTTCTCTTTTCAGGTATTTCAACACACGTCAATCAAGCGTTAAAGATTCAAGTTCATATGTGTGGATTTACCTAGGTATATGTTTGGTTCACTTACATATATTGTATGATTATATCTAACCTCAATATATGTACACTTAACACGATTTTTGACGTTTTCTATCATATAAATAATTTTTCATCAAACGTTGTTACAATAACTTTTATCTCATGTTTACAGCTCTTTCATACTTCATTATATACATATAATACATGCATAATATATACATACACATTTACAAGCCGTATGTCAATTTTCATGTTTACGAAAAACAGGTTTTCTTAACACTTTTTAAAAACAGGGAGTTTTCACAAACGAAAATTGATTTTCCAAAAATTCATTTTCAAACATGTTTATTTCATCATTTAGAAACTTTTCCCAAAGTTTCACTATTTTTGGATTTGATTTGATATTTTTAATGAATTTTCAAAACAGCCCCAAAACCTGTTAATATGCAACATATCAGTTTTCGGTCGACCGGTGCGGTCGACCGCCAGTTGTATTTTCCTGAGCTCAGTTGTTTTGTGCTCGCGGTCGACCGCACCGGTCGACCGAGAGAACCTCCAGAGACTTTTTTGGTCGACCGAAAATTCCGTCGGTCGACTGCCAGCTTTAAATTTTTTATTTTCTGAGTTTTTGAGCTTCGCGGTCGACCGGACCAGTCGACCGCCGAACTGTCAAAACTTTTCAATGGCTAGTTTTTCCAGCTGTTTTCAAACTGGTTTTTCGGTCTTTTACTTATGTTTTTATTGTTGTATTGGGGTGCTATAAATACCCCATTGCTGCTCTTCTTCCAAAGATCCAAGAAATCCAAGTTTGGTGTTTAACAAAATATTAATTATGTTTAAGAGCTGTTTAATAGTTGATTTCATCAATCATCTCTACTGTTCTTCTTGTTTGAGAAGTCTTCTAAACTCTTATATAGCTTATTATTTCATTTTTATTTCATTTAGCTATATTTATTGAGTTTCATTCACTGTTATCACACACACTTATTGAGCTTAATATTTTCATACCATATAGTGTGGGTTGTGGAGTGTGATTTAGTGAGTGTGAGCTTCATTGTGTTCTCACTTGTTATTTGAGAACAAATCATTGTATTTAACTTTTATTTGTGAGAATCACTTGTAATACACTTGTATACCGAGAGAAGTGTGAGGAGATACACGGGGTCAAATCCAATAGGAGTGGCGTCGATTGACGAAGCTAGGAGAGGTAGTAATCGAGCACTTGAGGAGGAGGACACGGGGTAGGTTCCTACACTTAGTGTGTAAAGTATGATTGCATAGTGTTTGTGTAGTGTGAGAGTTTTCGGTGATCTTGTAAACCGAGTGTGTAGAAGTTCCGGCTTCCAAACCGGATTGTGATAGTGGATATCTCCTCGAGGTGAGGAGCGGGGACGTAGGTCGTGGTGACCGAACCTCGTAAACATATCGTATGTTTGTGTTTTGCTTAGCGTTCTTTCTATTCATCATTATTGTTCATATCCATATCATATTTCTTCTTGCAAGAACAAATTGATCAACATAATTTTTTATTGGCATATAATCGGATTAGATTAGCATAAGACCCTAATCACCCCCTCTTGGGTCTAACAAAAATATTTACAACCAAATATATGAAAATAACCAATAAAAGGAGTTCTTCCATAAAATAGTTCATATGGAGTTTTCTTAAGCTTTGGTCTAATCAAAACACGATTTAAAATATGGCAAGACGTATTGACGGCTTCCGCCCAAAAATATTTAGGCAAATCAAAAGAGTTTAACATAGTTCGTGCCATCTCTTGTATGGTTCGATTTTTCCGTTCAACAATACCATTTTGTTGTGGTGTTCTAGGAGCGGAAAACACATGAGTTATACCACGATGTGCACAAAAATCATAAAAAGAAATATTTTGAAACTCACCACCATGATCACTTCTAATTTTAACAACTTTCAAATCTTTTTCATTTTCAATTCTTTTAACATGATTTGGGAATTCATCAAAACATCATCTTTGCTTAAAAGAAAATTTGTCCATGTAAAACGAGAGAAATCATCAATGATAACAAAAACATAGTGTTTGCCTCCAAGAGAGGTAACACGCATAGAACCAAACAAATCTAGATGAAGTAATTACAAGGGTTTAGAAGTTGATACCTCATTGATAGGTTTTAAGGTAGACTTAGTTTGTTTACCTTTAGCACAATCTTCGCATATGATATCTTTGATGAAATGCAAATTTGATAACCCTTTAACAAGATTCTTCTTGGACAATTTGGATATCAATTTCATGTTTGCATGCCCAAGCCTCTTATGCCAAATCCAAAGATTTTCATCAATTGCTGCAAAGCACTTCACATCTTGATTCACTAATTTATTCATCTCAAAAATATACACATTAGATTTTCGTTTAGCAATAAAAATAATTTTTCCATTCATACTAATAATGCATTTGCCCAGTTTAAAGGAAATATCAAAACTTTTGTCACTCAATTGGCTAATGCTAAGAAGATTATGATTCAAGCCATTAACCAAATAAACATCTTCTATAACAGGAGAGGGTGTCTTACCAATACACCCAATACCAATGATTTTACCTTTCTCTCCACCACCGAAGGAGACGCTACCTCCTTCAATCCTTGATAGGGTTACAAAAAGCTCTTTGTTGCCCGTCATATGATGTGAGCAACCACTATCAAGGTACCACATCTCTCTACATCATTGCCGTGATGTTCCCTACAAGAGATGAAGGTGTAGTAACTTTAGGTACCCAATTCTTGGGTCCTTGGTGGTTAGTAAGCTTGGTACCTTTGGGTACCCATATCATGCCATAAAATTCATGATTATCCTTGATCTTACAATGAGTAGAAATGTGTCCATGTTTCATACAATATGTGAACACAAAATTTCTCTTATGTGTTTGAGCATGATATCTATGAAATCTAATTCTACCATGGTGATGATGATTAACATAAGCATGAGTGGGTCTAATCCTACCACTCTCAATTTCTAGTCTTTTAATTTTGGATCTTAATTGCTTATTCTCAAAATCGAGATCTCCTAGCAATTCATCTTTTAGTGTAAGAGAGGTTTGTAGTTGTTCTAGTTTGACATCACAAGAAGCATGCAACTTTTTAAAAGAAGAAAATTCCTTTGACATTCTTTTAAATTCAATGTTCAATTCTTCTAAAGCCGTAGCTAGATCACATTGCATGTAAAAGGATTCATTCTCGGTGTCAAATATTACCTCTTGTTCAAGGGCCATGAAACAAATGTTGGGATCATGAAGAGCAAGTTTAGCTCCTTCTTCATTACTATCCGAATCACTTGGTTCGGATTCCTCCCATCCGGTATACATAGCCTTCTTCTTCTTATACTTCATATATTTCTCCTTGAGCTTGGGGCAATCCTTAACGATATAGCCCGGTTCATTGCACTCAAAATATTTTTCTACACGTGAAGAAAATTTATTGTTAGATCGGGGGATAAACTTCTTGTTCATTTTTATGAGTCTAGAAATTCTTCTAGAGAGGTGAGTCACTTCTCTAGAAAAATCAACTTCACTCTCCGACGACGATGATGATGAGTGGTCACTAGCTCCTTTGAGAGCAATGGTCTTCATCTTTGGTGATGGCTCCTCAACTTCACATGGGGGCACTTCTCCTTCTCCTTTCCCTTGAGCTTTTTCTCATGAATCTTAAGCTTGTCGATGAGCCCATAGAGGGCTAGTGTGGTGAGATCATGAGCTTCCTCTATGGCAGTAGCTTTGGGTTCCCATATAGGAGTCAATGAACGGAGGATCTTGTAGTTCGTCTCTTGGATAGTTAATTTCTTGTCAAGACCATGCAATTCATTGATTATGTTAGTGAAGCGAGAAAACATAGCATCAATGGATTCATTTGGAAGCATCTTAAATAACTCATATTCATGCATAAGCCCACTAATCTTGGATTCATTAACTTGTGGGGTTCCTTCATGTGTAATACACAATTTCACCCATATTTCGTATGCAGTTGCACACATGGAAACCCTATTATATTCATTGGGGGAAAGACCGCAAATTAAGGCATTCATAGCCTTGATATTAAGATTGGCTTGGTGCCTTTCTCCATCGGTCATAGTCCCGACTTTGGGCTTTTCTACATATTTCTTCTCTATGAGTTCTAGGATGTCAAGATTAATGCAACGAAGGTAAATCCTCATCCTAGCATTCCAATAAGCAAAATTACTACCGGTGAAAAGTGATGGTCTAGTGGTGGATTGTCCCTCTAACATATGCACATTCATTGAAGCCTACATAAGATCTTTTCTCTAAGGTGATTAAACCAAAAACTAATATAGAGACCAAGCTCTGATACCAATTATTGGACCCTAGAGGGGGTGATTAGGGTCACAAGGCTAATAATAGTGCAATAAAAATTAAGACAAGTAACAAACCACAAAAGAACAACAGTAGAAAAAGAGATAGAGTAAGGAATTGTTATCCTTGTGACGCGCGATGTGTTAACGAGGTTCGGTCCGCTGACCTACATCCCCGCTCCCCACTCTCGAGGAGAATGTGTTAACGAGGTTCGGTCCGCTGACCTACATCCCCGCTCCCCACTCTCGAGGAGAAATCCACTACATAACCTGGTTTGGAAGCCGGAACTTCTACTATACAACGATCTCCTCACGATCTCACAACTACACAGTTGATCTCCACTGGATCACACTCCCACACAATTGATCTTCACAAGATCAAGCACTCAAACAGTAGCAATGGTGTAAAATCTCTCTCTTTACAAGTCCCTATGGCAAAGAGAAAGATTAAACTAAAGCTGGGATGTGAACTTGAGAAAAACACAGAAACCATGTTTTAAAAATTTTAGCTCTTAGTAAAACTGAAACTCTGGTTTTTCAAAAACTTGGGACAATAAGGAAGAAGGAGTGTATGAGTTTAAATAGGAGAAACCACCTGTTTAAACCCATACCCTAATCCCCCAAAATCTGGAAACAAACGGCACTGAGATTGTGTACAATCGGTGCTGAAAAAGTACAAAAGACCGTTTGAAAAATAAGCGATGGTTGACCGTAGAATATTCGCGGTCGACCGCGAGCCAGATCAGAAACTGAGAAAAAGTCTAGAGACTTCTGCGGTCGACCGCGGCGGGCGACCGTGGGACCGCGAGCCAGATCAGAAACTGAGAAAAAGTCTAGAGACTTCTGCGGTCGACCGCGGCGGTCGACCGTGGGAAATCTCGAGCTCACGGTCAACCGCGATGGTCGACCGTGAGTGTGATATCCCAATAGCTTTAATTTAAATCTGTGAAATACAATTCTTTTCTACATATTTCAAAAACTCAGGTGCGGTCGACCGTGGCGGTCGACCACAGACTGATACATTCAAAATACTATTTTTTGACTCACTTAAAAAATCTGTGAAATATTCATTTAACTTCCAAAAATTATGAAACTTTGTAAAATGTCTTTAACACTAAAAACTAATTGTTTGGAAAAGGAATTTTGATAATAGGTCCTCATACTTGTAAAAAATAGTATTTTGTGAGTAAACGCTCAAAACTATAAGTATGAAACCGTGTGTGTGATATCCCAATAGCTTTAATTTAAATCTAAACTATTTGCCTACATTTTAGTACTAGAGAGAAAATAAAAACTAGTTAATATCCTCACGTAGAATACAATTCTTTGAGTCTTGATATAGCTTGAGTTGGATGAAGCTTCTTATTGCATTTGGTGTTCTTGAATGAACGTTGCTTCATCACTATGCCTCCTCCTCCTTTGGATATCATCATTGTAGTGTGTATTCCATCTAATCCTCCATAAGTGGCACTAACATGCTTGATGTATATATTAACTATATTTTTACTTAACAAGCAATTAATACCGATAATAGTGGTTGTAAAATATCATCAAAACATAAGGGCTAACATGCTCTATTGGTGGTATTGGTACCGTTCGTATCAGGATGAGTGACAGGGTGATTCAGTAGTTGGATGAAGTGAGGTTCGTTCCTCAGTTGAAGACGAACATCATTTTAGTTGGAGCTTTTGAGGTAACAAGCTATAGGGTAACCTTGGTGGATGCACGTTTGAAGGTCACATTGTGGTCCATAATTGTGATGAAGGGCGTCAAAAAGAGAAATTTGTATTATTTTCTTGGAAGCACGGTGATTGATAGAGAGCTGACAACTTCATTGGATTTGGCTAGGCTGTGGCGTTTGTTAAGGCAGGGATATTTTGTTATGGGTACCGTGCATTGTTTGTTGAGGAGTGCTTTGACCTAGAATTTGAAGTCCTATGAATACATAAGTATGAACGAGAAGACCGAGGTGGAGTTTGGCACTTATATCTATCGATTGAGGGGTCTTCTAAGGGGTGTTCATTCAGACATTTGGGGGCCTTCCAATGGGGCATCATTGGGAGGTAATAGGTATGTAGTTTCCTATGTTGGTGATTGTTCTAGACATTGGTGGGTTACAACCAAGTCTCGTTGGTGTGAAGTCCTAGAAGTCAACAACAGTTGGAGGAAGTGTATTGGAAAAAAGGTAACACGTCGTTTTATTTTAGGTAGGGGTTCCTTTTAACATCTGTGCCGAGCTCACGGCAGTTGGAGACACTTCATTAGAGGGGAAACATTAGGGCGATGAAATGAGATGGCAGATTTGGGGAGTTGTTCCTTGCTGGAGGAGGATCGACGTTTGATGTCAAGCATTGGTTTTGGTGTTCGGGCTTCGACATATTTGGGTCATCTTGTTCATAGGTTGTCAATTGCTGTATTTATAGATTTTGGATCTGATGGAGCTACTTCAGATTTTAGGTTATGTTGGATGTTTGGTTGCCCAGCAATTGCTCACATCGAGGATGTGAGACTTAATCTGATTGCACGTTTGCGATTCAGAGGCTCGTTTGGCTATCAATTAGGAGCTTCTGATTTTGTTCTAAGCAGGTATGTCACATTTAACTCTCGGCGGGTGGAGAGTGTTGATCACGTCATTGGGACATCGCAGCAGGTGGAGGATGATGTTACTTCACATTGGGTGAAGATTACTCTATATACTCCAGATCATACTGCATCATTTGTGATTCCAACTGAGGTGATACGGATTGGGAATCATGTTGTTTTGGATGCAGATGATAAGTTGATTGATTCAAGTGCAGCTGGTTGACATAGTTCAGATTTGGTTATGGCCGTTAGTTCACCTCATGAGAAAGTGTTTGGTTTGTTCACTTTGGGGGCATTAGAAGAGCTATCAGTCACAGATTTGTTGGTGATGTTGGAGAAGGGTTCCGAATTCTTCTTGTTGATTGAGATCGTTCGCGGCCATTTATGTGAACTACGTGAAGGCTTGATTCCCTAGGCGAGGGAATACATAAGTAGTCATTTATGATGCAGCCGATTTGGTGAGTAGATACCGACGTTTGAAAAGTGATCTCATTCTCATTTGGGTCTTGACTTATTGTGGATTGAGTCTGTTGTCATGAATTGTTTCACTTCGTACTGGACGAAACAAGTAGGACAGTTAGTTTGGTTGGTGTCGGTTCAGTTTTGGGAAAACTTCACCGAGGTGGAGAATTGTGAACGTGAGGCGTGGGTGGGGGCCACACCCACGTAAGGAGATAAGGACGTGTGAGGGTCTTGTGCGGTTTTGGGCTTGCATTTACAACCGATGTGAGAAGATAAGGACGTGTGAGATTGATTAACTCTTGAGAGCCTATAAATACATATTTTTATCCTAGGGTTATGTGTGCAAGGCAGAGGGGAAAACTGTTAGCCTCTTTGTTTTGATGATGTTTAACAAATAATTTACCACCAATGTTGTTTGTCTAGTATTTGTATATTTCTATTTATTATAGACTAACAACGAGTTGGAGGATGGATGGAATCAAGCATTCATGATCATATCCAATGGAGGTTAGCGAAATAGTGGTTGAAGTTTTGCAATTCAAGTTAAAGATTCAAGTTCAAGTTTCATCCGTAAGTTTACCAAGTTGAGCTTCATCAAAGATCTAGATAGCTTGAGTAATTTAGTTTAGGTTTTTATATTATGTGTGTTAGTACTTTAAGCTCAATAACATATACACACATACACATTTTAGTTATATATATATATATATATACATACATCATGTTATTGGTCTTCAAGTTTATATAAATATGAAATCACATCTTTCATATTTAGTGTTTTTGTTTTGGTTTTCAAGTTTAAATATGAAACAGATAAATATAATTAGAAAATTCATATTTGTTTCATGTTTATATGCCTATATATGATTTCATCTATATCAAGTCTATTTAATTCAAAGAAATCATGTTTTATTTCTTTATATGTGTATTTTGTTAAAATACTATATTCATTATTTATAGACTTCATAACAATGGTTTACATCTTTCTTTAAATCTATAAAATCAAGTTTATAAAGTTTCAAAACATGGTTTATGTCAAATGTCAAAAACAAGTATTTTACATTTACATGTTTTGGACTATTTTGTAAAATGATGATATTTAACAAATGGGAAGAGCTTTTTAAAAACCAGTCTTTGTAGCATGTTCATTATCATGTCTACAATCATTTCCCATAGTTTTATATTTTTTTAGAATTTATTTACTATTTTTAACAGAGCAGTGAAACTCATGTTCAAAACCATGTCAGGCTGATAACCTGTTATCAGTCGACTGATGAAGTCAGTCGACTGATGAGTCGACTGAAGAAAGTGCATGGAATCTTCATTTAGTCTATGTTCTGTTTCCGTCGACTGACCAGTCGACTGAAGTTTTTTAGTGGACTGAAAATATTTGGCAGTCGACTGATAAGCTCGTATTTAAATACGATGTTCAGCTTATCAGTCGACTGGCGCCGCCCGTCAATCGACTGACAGCCTGTCAAATGGATAGTTTTTTACAGAATCTGTTTCTTAGTTTTTGGGAGATTTTTGTTGGATTTCTCTGGGTTTTGGCTGATACCTTCTCTTCCTATAAATACCCTACTGCCTTCAACTCTCAAACTAATAAAAGAAAAGTTTAAATAAGTTTTTAAATGGTGTTTAAGTGTGTTTAAGTTTGGTTTAAAGCTTGTTTGGTTTGTGAAAAAGTTTTCATAAGTGGAGGAGATCATCTACATTGTTTACGCTTCATCTTAATCCATCTCTCCATCTTGTTTCTTCAGAAAAGAATTTCTAAAGTCAATACTAGCTTTGTATTAATTATTTGTTGTTTATCATTTTTATCAAGCTAGGGTTTACATTAAGTTTATGATTGATTTTCTCATTGCTTACACACACAACCATTGAGCTTAGGGTTTACATTAAGTTTATGATTGATTTTCTCATTGCTTACACACACAACCATTGAGCTTATTGTATTTGCATACATTGTATACACACAACCATTGAGCTTATTGTATTTGCATACATTGTATAATTAGGTTGTGGGGAGTTATAATAATTGAGAATGAGCTTAATTGAGTTCTCATCTATTATAGAGAACAAATTTGTATTTGTGAACGTTAATTGTGAGATTCACTTTGTAATACACTTGTACACCAAGAGAAGTGTGTGGTGAGAGACGGGATCGTCTCAAGAGGAGTGGGGTAGGTAACAATACCTGGAGAGAGGTTATAATTCCTAACACTTAAGGGAGACACGGACTAGAAACCAAAACTTAAGAGGGTGTAAAGTGGGATTGCAAGAGTGTGAGATTGTAAAGTTTTCGGTGAACTAGAAAAACCGAGTGTGAGGTGTAAACGTTATTCGGGTGAGTGTAGAAAACCCGGTTGTGATAGTGAATTTCTCCCCGGGAGTGGAGAGCGAAGACGTAAGACGGAAGGTCCGAACTCCATGATCATATTGTGTGTTTATATTGTTTATATTGCCCTATCATATTTGTAGATTATTTATTTCACCCCATATTAGTTTATATATCCTTGCATATAATTCACCATATATCTCTTTGCTAGGATATATCCCTTTGCTCATATTGCTTATTCTTGCTCATAACATGTTGTATATCTATCTTGCAAGAATAGTTTGTTGAATTAGTTTTAATTGGCATAAAATCGGAATAGATTAGTATAAGACCCTAATCACCCCCCCCCTAGGGTCTAACAAAAACCTCATTTGATTGGGCGGCGTGCAAGTGCGGAGAAAAATAGCAGATTGTTTTTTCGGCTGTATTTCGGGAAGAAGTACAGAGGTGTCGGCTGTTTTAAGAGGAGATATTTGTGAGAGATTTGAGAGCTTGTTTGAGGGTTTAATTTGTGTGATTGTAAACCCTATTTGTATTCTCTCTCTAATAGTAGATCTCCCACTTCCTTGCCCCGTAGACGTAGGAAATTGTGTATATCCCACTTTGTTGAGATATATCACTTTCAATTCTTGTTTCCTTTGTGAAATAGAGATTTAGTTGAGATCTACTCTCTTGTTGTGCACCAGAAGTGCTGCCGAAATTTCCGCTGCGCACAACACCCTATTCACCCCCCTCTAGGGTAATTTCAGTAAATAAACTTTTCTATGCAGGGAGGTTACAATTAATCAAGAGTGTATTGCTAGGAGTGCAAGTTTTTTGATCCAATACTTACGTTCTCCCAAAAAAAGTGCTTAAGATTGATGATTTGTATAGGAAGTTCCTCTGGATAGAGCACATGACTCTGTTAACATCTTTCTAGTGGTTTGGATATCTATATATACTAAAAATAGACGTGGGAGATTGGCTATATATTCAGCTACTATTTAAAGCAAAGCTAGTATTTAGAAGCTGATATGGCATATTCATGCTAAGAAAAACCTCCTCTGGGATGTGCAGGCAAGAGGGTCTGATTCTAGATATTGAAACCCAGAGATATGGCTATATTGTTTTGGGGATCAGTTGATAATGTATTGGCTAAATTGCAGCCATGTTGCTGTAGAGAAGATATTACAATATCTAAAATATATGCAGAGCTCTATGCAGAATAACAAAAGCAAACTTGGTGTACTAAACTATGGAGGAAATTAAACTTGGCAAAACATTCCTCAATATTATGGCTTGTGGTGAGAAAAAGGCTACTGACTCAAGATAGGATGATCAATTTTGGGATGTTACAAAATAATTGGTTCTCTTTTGTGTTTAGGTCAGTGAAATTCATGAACACCTATTCTTTTCTTGTACATTTGTTGTTAGAGTTTGGAATCAGTTGATGTTATGGCTTCAATTCAAATTCCGAAGTTGTGATTGAAATTGCTTGATGAGTTGGTGTACTTTTCAAATTTATAGCAATTCTTTTGTTATTAATTGTGAAAAGGCTTACTCTATATGCAACTATGTGCTACATTTGATAATGAGAGGAATCGAAGACTTCACTCTACTAACAGGAAAAATCCTGATGAGATTGTACAGCTGATAATGGAAAAAGTACTATATTTTTGTGTCTACACTATATTGTAATGACCATATTAAAGATCATAGTTTATTGAAATCTATGTATTGATGTAAATGTTTTAGGACCAGATTTTAGAAGTTTAATGCTTAGGTATAAGCCTGAGGCAATTTTGTACGTATGAGCAATTAATGCCTATGCTAATGAAATATATACTTTTTCATTTGAAAAAAAAAAGTTTCTAATGATTTCACATAGTAATAAGGATGAAAGATTGCAAAATCAAAGTTTTCTCATTCATATTCTTTAAATCTAGAGCTAGAAACGAATTGAAAGAATCTGACGTTGAGGTAATTATATCTATATTCATTCAAAATCTTCAAATTTAAAATTGAATTTAAGTTTCCTCTAAATCTTTTCAAATCCAAATTGGAACACAAATATTCTTTAAATATATGTGATGTAGCCTTAGAGGTGGCCTTCGCGTACTTGGACCAGTTCGACCTCATAAGAGTCAAGCTCTGCAGAACTTCAAACTTATCAGATTTGTGAAATTCTATTATTTTAGACCACAAAATTGCAGTCAAATATTTTCTTCCTATTTTAGATAAGTTTTGACCGTCTAATCCGAGGGAGCAAACGGATCACCTTTCGACTGAAATTTGATATAGAGAATCCTATTATATCTAGTAGAGAGACATTTTCTAGTTTCTATTATTTTTTTATTTTTGGTAAAAAAATATTTCTACTTTTTTATTTTTTATTTTTGAGTCTTTTATAGACTCTTTTCTGGGTGAAGACAAATAATGTTTTTAGAATAAAACCATAGTTTTTAATTGTGACGATCTATTTTTGATCTCTTGTTTTCGTTATATTTTCTGTAATATGATATTTTTGCAGTCCTATTCGGACTGCATCAATATGTCACTTGTAGGTAGTACATCCCTAAAATATTTTCTAACGGATAAATTATAAAGGGATAACTTAAAGATCTCACTGCATTTTGAAGGATGGATTGACATATGAAAATATGGAGAGTAACTTTTTGAAATATGATGCATAGATGTTCCATAGATAATACCTTTATAATTAAGCACATATCAGTTGTTCAAACAAAAGAAGAAGAAAAACACAGATCATACCTTTATAATTAAGCACATATCAGTTGTTCAAACAAAAGAAGAAGAAAAACACAGATCATAGAACGTGTGCGTTTATAATTAATTGCAGACTTAGGAAATGCTCATGAAACACAGTAATCAAGAATTTTGAACTTATTTTCCAATATAGTAATCAAACCCAGTTTTTTGAGGTATATAAGGTTTAATAAAAAGTGTACTACAAGATGATCGACGGTACAAAATTATAGCTAACCTACTCATCGATTTAGAATTTTTGACAAATTACAGAGTTTATGAAATTAACCTTCAGAATTCAAACCTAAGATTTATTTTGTTTTTGATTAATGGAAGGAAATTAATTTAGAAATTTTTGTTTAGATCACATTCAATACGATACACCAACAAATTTTCTCCAATAGATGGGAATGTAGTACTTCCTTTATGAAGATCGACAGAAATAGTTCATAAATACCGCATGGTCCCAGCATTGACATAATACGCTTTCTCGATCGAGTTGCCATAGTTGGAAGTATAATGAGCGAAGCATTTCCTGTTATAATCCGACTACACCAATACTTAAATCTGACAAATATATAGTTTAATAATTTCATTAGATATCAAAACAAAGTTATTTGATATGTTATGTTAGGAATAGCAAATACTTTCTCAGTAAGAAGAGGAAGACATAAAAAAAATGTCAACTCAATAAACTATATCTCATTGAGGAGTTGCTGAGTGTTCCATTATTGTCCAACTTCTAAACTAATAAGATAAATTTCTTTAAACTTGTCAATTAAATGGTCTATAATTTACAACCATCCTTACCTAGAGTTCAATGAATGATCTTGATCAAGATTACAACATGAAGGAAAAGAAAATCATGAGGTCCCTTTCACTAAGGGAGCAACGGGGGTGAGGTCATGCCATTTCTCTAAGGACGGCGATTTGGACATGGAGACTAAGAACAAGCACGCAAGCGAAAGACTCGCGCTAAATCCTTGCAATTTATAAACTCTCTTACAATAAGAGCTTGATGGCTTTATCCCATTAAATTTGAACGATTTCGATCCCCTATTAAATTGATGTCTAATACACGTTCTTCCACATATTGAGATCGAAGCCTTAATGAAAGCATATGGTTGAGAAAAACAATAAGAATTATCAAATATGGTTCTCAGATGTTGACTGTTCATGTAATATATTGGAGGAAAAGGTCTGAGTACAACATCACAATTTCAACTCTTGTCTATTAAAATCCAGTGTCAATATCATAGTAGTTTTACTATTGCCTTAATCTATAGAGGAAATTACTAGGGGTAGCTCCCCATCCTTGTTGCTTGGCCTAAAACAATTCTTGTATGCAAGTTTGATAAGATTATAGGATTAGGTATTATAAAAAACACCCATATGCAAAACCAAGTAGTTTTCGGATGGAATATGATATTGAATTCTTTAGATGAATTGGAGGCAGCTATTGCTCCCCACCCACTCCTCTCAACAGCATGAAACCAACTTGATAACGATAGCTTTCGCAACAGAGGCCAAAGTTTAGGCCACGCCATATACTGGATGAACTACCTTTTGTTGCTGTACAAATATAAAATGAATGCTAGATTGTAATGTATTACGAAACCAAAGAAGGAACTTTAATTTCATGAGATATGAATCGAGCTACAATGTATTGATCATTAGAGTGAAAAATAATGCATGGTATACCTACAGTCAAAACTTTAAATAAGGAGCCTCTTTTTTTTAACGAAAAAAGAAAAAAAAAAGTAGGATGTTTGAAGGATTCTTATCTATGCAACAAATATCTGAAAATGATCACACATTTTAATATCCTTGTTGGAGTAGACCACAAGGAAAATGAAAGATTATTGGAACGTACAAAGCTGTGGTCAACCCTTTTGTGGACAAAAAAAAAAAGAATTATTCTTAGCGTAGATGGTTTGATATTGTAGGCGTACCAATAAGCAAAGACTTGAGAAAGAAATTGTAGGGTCATTAATGCATCTGTAGCTTGACAATGCATCGTCCCCTCCTCGCTAATGTCTTAAGTCCATAACCAAAACTTGTAATAAATTAGAAAGAATAATTAAGTTTGAACTTAATTCCTATTCAGTTGATCAAAACATTAAATGAGTTATCATTAATTAACTCAAGCTCCAGATAACGGAACAAATTAAGATGAGAATATAGGTTATATATGGCGTGCATGTTTGGCAATCCATACATCTGATGCGTAATACTGAAACTAAGAAGGTTAATCATGTTATCCCAGCATTGATCAGATTCTAGAGGTTTTTTGAAAAGAGGAAACTTAGGTGGCTGAGCCTACAAGAAGACCTTTTGGAAATGGTGTAACTCTTGCTGATCATTTTTGTCATTGAGTAACTAATTAATTAAAGCAAGGCTTGTGGAAGTTGAGAGCTTTCCATAATATGTAGAAACCCTAACAACCCTCATCACCACCCACCAATCGTTTTAGTGGAAGCAACTTAAGCATTAGCTTTTCCCTCAGTGCTTCTTTCCAAATCTGGTATAGCTGTTTTGTTCTCATTAAGAGTACTACTCCCTTATATATGTTGATGTATATGTACATGCACTCATCTTTTAGCCTTTGCTCTCTTTTTTTGAGTTGAAAACCTTCTCCTTTGGCGTGACCTCAATTGAGACTATATATGCGCACATATATGATTGATCGAGACTAGGATCTTATTATGTATCTAATGGGCTTGGTGGGCCGTGGTCCCCACCTTCAACTTGATGGTTATACATGTTGACGTAAGACAATTTAATGTGCATACGATGCTTCGATCACGGTTTGTTTTCGAGGGGAACATGGAACAGACTAAAATCAAAATCTCATGCAGGGGTTCAAAATGAGTCAGGATTTGGATCCATTTCACTTGGTTCTTTCTTTTATGGGGAGAATTAATGGGTCCAAAACCAGTTGAATGGGTGGGTTGAACATGAAAGTTACGTACAGCCAACTGGTATGAAGTGTGGTAGGGATAGATCGATCGAACTTTTGATGACTTAGCTTACTGAGATTGGGCTTTAAGCTAAATAGAACTTCGATCGATTGTAATTTCTAGTAACAATGACGATGATGATAAAGATAATGAACTGATTCCAAGATCACGAGGAATAGCTTTTTCGCAGATGCATATACCGCAGTGCCTTCTTATACGGAAAGAAATTTCCGTATCCCTTCGAACAAGAGAAAAACATGATTCGCAATAATTATTGGGGTCAGATAAATTCCATTTCTCTACGTTTTAGTTAGGGAAAATTAACTTCTTTAAGTTCTCCTACTCGACGCTAATACAACAGGACGTTTAATGATTTTGGAGGTGCTGACAATGTAGCAAACCTTATCAGATCGCTATTCCAATTCAAAGTTAAAAATTTCAGCATTATATAGGAAACTTTCCTCTGAAGCAAATTTTGTCCCATGGCATAAAACTGTTTGGGGGGGACTGAATGTTCCTAAACATTCATTTATCAGTTGGTTAGTAGTTCAAAACAGACTCCTTACACAAGACAGGCTGATAAAGAGGGGGATCATCAGTACAAATTCATGCTGCTTATGCTCAGGTGCAAATATGGAATCGAGGGATCATTTATTTTTTGAATGTACATTCTCTTGCTACATATGGAACTCTATCATGGAATGGTTGAATTTTCGGTGGAAATCATGCAACTTGAGATTGCTGTTGAACTGGTTCACAAAATCAAGAGGCAAAGGAATACAAACACAGCTCAGAAGATTAGCATTGACGACATCAATATATATTCTATGGCAAGAGAGGAATGCAAGGCTTTTCACTCAAAAATTTAAACCTGCGGAGCACCTAGTCAAGGTCATCAAATTTGAAATCTCAACCATAATGCTTAATGATCATTTGTCTCATTATGGGGTCAGGTTGATTTGAAGAGTTAGTTGCAGGTTTTGTAACTTTTCTCTTTTTTTGCGATCTCAGTAACTAACTCACTGAGTATCTTGATGTATAAAAAAAATTTTCATACTTGGTGGATGAATAAAGCTTTTCATTTACCAAAAAAAAACAGGACGTTTGATGATTAATCGGCACCGGGCTGTAACTAGGGATGTACGTGTTGAGAATTTAACGCTGAAATCCCTAATACAACAGAAACGCAGAATAGAGAACAGTACACAAGATTTACGAGGTTCGGCAACTGCCTACGTCCTCAGGAGCCACACAGTCAATTTCTTATTAATCAAACAAGAAATTACAATTATAAGAGCAGATCTCAAAACTGAGATTTCTTAGAATGAACACTGTAGCTACAGTGTTAATAATCAAAGGGAATAAACCCTTTCAATTCTCACTTGAGAATAAATGAAGTCCCACAATAAAAAACCATTCTTTGATGATCTCTCTTTCTCTCTCTTCTTAAATCCCCCTCAACCACTGTTGAAGGCTGGGGATAAATCAAAAATCACAGCAGCGATTTTAGGGCAGTCCGCCGCCAGAGAAGAAAGTCGGAGGAGGGGAAAAAAACGCTGCGCCGAAACCCTAGGCGATGGGGGTTTTTATAGGCGAGGCGTTGACAGGCGCGGCCCGCGGACGCAATGGTCGACACCCAAACGCGAGGGTCGGGATCGCTGTGACGCAGAGTTCGAACCGCCAAAACGCCGAGGTCAGGGGAGGGGGTTCGAACGCAGAGCTCACCTGCGACTATCGAAGTTCACCTGGGCTATGCCTCTTGCTTCGCCTGCGTCATCCTCGAGCTCATCGGAGCTCCTCCACCGTCGGAGGTTGGTATCCACCCCAAATTAACAATCTCCCACTTGGAGACCAAACTGACGCTAACGGGCTATCTCATCAAGCTCCTCTCCTGTGTGACTCCGCCCTCATCATTTATGCATGAAGGCCAACTGAAGTTGCGCACAACTCCAGTTTCTGAACGGTCACCGTCTTGGTTAACATGTCTGCTGGATTCTTACTTCCTGAAATCTTTTCCAGTTTTAACACGTCATCTTCCAACAGGGATCTGATGAAGTGGTACCGAAGCGCAATATGCTTCGTTCTAGAATGAAATGCTGAATTCTTTGCCAAGTGTATCGCACTCTGGCTATCACTGTGCAAAACATTCTTCTCCTGTTTGAATCCCAGCTCTGTTAACAAACCCTGAACCCATATCATCTCTTTACTGGCTTCAGTCACTGCAACATACTCAGTTTCTGTAGTGGATAGGGTAACGATCTTCTGTACCTGTGACATCCAACTAACAGCTGTAGTTCCAACGGTGAATACATAGCCGGTGGTACTTCTTCGGTGATCAACTTCGCCGCCGAAGTCTGCATCTACGTACCCTTGCACTTCTACCTCTCCCTTACCAAAGTGCAAACACTTCTGTGTGGTGCCTCGTAGATATCTCAGAATCCACTTGACCGCTTCCCAATGAGCTTTTCCTGGATTCGACATAAACCGGCTGACCACTCCCACTGCATGGCCAATGTCTGGTCTCGTACAGACCATTGCGTACATCAAACTTCCGATAGCTGAGGCGTAAGGAACCTGAGCCATACTCTCTTTCTCTTCTTCTGATTGAGGAGACTGATCCTTTGACAGACGAAAATGGCTGGCCAAGGGTGTGCTCACAGGCTTGGCATTGCCCATGTTGAATCTCTACAAAACATGGTTGATGTACTCCGTCTGAGATAACTACAAGAGACCTCTCTTCTTATCTCTCGTGATTTGCATTCCAAGGATCTTCTTCGCTGGACCCAAGTCCTTCATGTCAAACTCCTTTGACAGCTGCTGCTTCAAACTCTTGATATCCTCCATATCTGCTCCTGCAACCAACATATCATCAACATACAGCAGTAGGATGATATAGCTGGACTGATATCTTTTGAAGTAGCAACAGTGGTCGGCGTTGCACTTCTGGAAACCTTCCTTGTGCATGAAGCCGTCAAACTTCTTGTACCACTGTCTTGGGGCTTGTTTCAAGCCATACAAGCTCTTCTTGAGTCTGTACATCAGGTTCTTCTTCTTTTCTTCTGAGAAACCTTCTGGCTGGTGCATGTATATCTCCTCTTCTAGATCTTCGTAAAGAAACGTCGTCTTCACGTCTAACTGCTCGAGATGAAGATCTTCAATTGCTATAATACTCATCACGGTCCTGATAGTATTTAGCTTCACCACGGGAGCGAAAATATCGGTGTAGTCAATTCCTTCCTTCTGCTGGAAACCTTTGACAACTAGCCGGGCTTTATATCTTCTGGAACCATCCTGCTCCTCTTTCACCCGGTATACCCATTTGTTGTAGAGTGCCTTCTTACCCGTGGGCAACTCAGCTAGTTCCCACGTCTCGTTTGATATGAGAGACTTCATCTCATCTTTCATTGCAAGCTCTCACTTGCTCACATCTCCACACTGACAAGCTTCATCATAGCTTTCAGGCTCCCCACCATCTGTCAACAACAGATAGTTCATGTATCTCATGTTGGGTACAGGAGGACGATAAGATCTTCTTAATATCGGAGCTGGTGCGTCGGGCTCCTGCGCACCATCTTGTCCAACAGGCTCTTCTTGCTGAGGACCCTCTGCATTGGGTTCTTCCGAGAGGTTACTCGGGACATCATCTGCATCTACAAATATTGACTCGCTCTCTGAGTCATCTGTCTTGTGCATGTCCTTATACATCACCTTCTCGTTGAATATCACATCTCTGCTCCTGATCACCTTCTTGTTTTCGTTGTCCCAAATGCGGTAGCCGAACTCATCTTCATCATAGCCGATGAAAGTGCATTTCTTTGACTTAGGATCAAGCTTATTCGTACCTTGATCACTAATATGCACGTAATCTACACAACCGAAAACTTTAAGATGTGAGAGTTTTACCTCCTTTCCGCACCATACCTCCTCTGGTATTCTGTGCTCCAATGGAACCGATGGACCTCGGTTGATCAAGTAAGCTGCTGTGTTGACCGCTTCTGCCCAGAACTGCTTCGGTAGGCCTGATTGTACTCGAATGCTTCTGGCTCTCTCTGTCAACGTTCGGTTCATCCGCTCAGCTACACCATTTTGCTGAGGCGTGCCGGGTACGGTTCTCTCCATTCTGATCCCGTGCTCATAGCAGAACTTCTTGAATCCGGTGTCTTCATATTCACCGCCATTGTAGGTCCTAAGCTTCTTTATTCTCAGACCGGTCTCATTCTCGACCATAGCTTTCCATCTCCTGAAAGCCTCAAATACTTCTGATTTATGCTTCAGAAAGTAGACCCATACTTTCCGAGAGTGATCATCGATAAAAGTCACGAAGTAGTGTTTTCCACCAATAGACGCGGTGGTTGTTAGTCCCCACACATCTGAGTGAACAAGCTCTAGCTTCGCTTTCTTGGGGGTTCTGCCACTTGTCTGAAAGCTGACTCTCTTCTGCTTTCCAAGTATGCATTCTTCACACATATCCATCTCCACTGACTGTAGTCCTGGGAGTTTTCCCTTTGTGTGCATGATTTTCATCCCATTCTCACTAATATGACCGAGTCTCTGGTGCCACAGCTTTGAAGTCTCATTGCCTGCTGCAACTGAGATCGAACAACGTGCACCTGCTATCATATATAAGGTACCA
>NC_033798.1:56695530-56715749 GCF_001876935.1 Asparagus officinalis | reverse complement strand
TTTTCATACTTATGTTTTTAAGCGTTTTTCACAAAATACTATTTTTCACAAGTATGAGTACTTATCTGCAAAATTCTTTTTCCAAGCAGTTTGTTTTTAGTATTAAAAACATTTTACAAAGTTTCAGAATTTTCAGAGGTCAAATAAATATTTTGCAAATATTTCAAGTTGGTCAAAAATCCTTTTTCAAGAAAATATCAGAAATCGGTCGACCGGTACGGTCGACCGATCCTATGACCTTTCGTCAGTATTTTTCCAGAGAGTCGTCGATCGACCGGTACGGTCGACCGAAATTTCGATCTTTAAATCGGTCGACCGCGCCGGTCGACCGATGAGTCTCTGCTTGTTTTCCATATTTTCCTTAGCTGCTCGCGGTCGACCGAATTTTTTGGTCGGTCGACCGAAAGACTTTTTCGGTCGACCGAAATTCTTTTCGGTCAACCGGATTTTCCCTTTTGTCAGCCGCGACTTTTTTAAACGGTCATTTACATCGAACACTGTGCTTTCACTTGTTAGTGATTGGCACAGTCTGTGATGAGGGTCTGAAGAAGAGATTATTATCTCATTTGGGAAGATTTGTTTTTGTTTTAAAATGATTTAAACTTTTCTATATAAACCCCCCAGACCTCTTTTTCTTCCTTAGCCCTAACGTTTGAAAAACCAGAGAGCTTTTTTCTGTTTCCTGAGTAAATTTTCAAAACTCTGTTTTTCTCCCTGTTTCAAGTGTGATTCACCTCCCAGCTTCAGTACACCTTCTCTTTGCTATAAGGGCTGTGTAAAGAGAGGTTCTTGCATTTCTTTCTTCTGCTGTGTGAGTGAGATCTGTGGAGATCTACTGTGAGGGAGTGTGATCTGTGAGATCAAACTGTGTAGTGAGAGAGATCTGTGGAGATCGCTGTGTAGACGAAGTTCCGGCTTCCAAACCGGGTGTGTAGTGGATTTCTCCTCGAGAGTGGGGAGCGGGGACGTAGGCCAGAGGGCCGAACCTCGTTAACACATCGCGCGTCAAGGATAACGAACTCCTAACTCTATCTCCCTTTCATTTATCGCATTAGCAACGCCAAAAAGGACTTGTGCCACACACAGCCCCAAACGGCGAAATCCTCTGGGTCCATCCTGATCTTATTGAAGACGATCAGTGGGCGACTTCCTCGACCAGAAAGGGTAAGGGCAAGTCCTGCAATGCTACCTCCGCGATCTTCGAAGAGGATGGTAATGAAGCTCCTACCTTCCCGCTTTCCGAAGAAGAACAAGAAGTCTTTGCCACTAGGAGCAGAAATCGGTATCACTTCAACTATCCATCACCTAGTGATCAGTTAGCTGATCAGGGGGTGACTAAGCTAGGACCAGCCAGAACTCTCACGGAGCTGGGTGTGATTACGACTCCTGGACCGGGTGAAGAAGCTCGAGGACAGCTGGTTGATAAACAGAAAAAAAAGAGGCCCTAAGAGGTTCATAATCCGAAGCAGTCTCGTTTCAATCGTCTGATTGGAAGAGATAAACCGGAAAGCTCGAACACTCCGCAAGTATTCGATATTATGGCTCCACTAGCTAACATTCCGGATAACATTGTATGAGTTTCTACGGTTGTCTAAAGAAACCAGGGAAGCCTTGCAAGAAGCCTTGGCCAATTCAGAAGTGTTCCTTACTCGGATCAAGCCGGTACCTGAAAAGCCAGAACTGTTAATTCAACACTGCAACATAGCGGCTAAAAACCTTCCCTGCATTACCTTCACCAAAGAGGATATGCAGACGAAGAATTCGAACCATGATCGACCCCTATATTTCATTGGGTACATTGGCTCCAGCAAAGTCAACCGAATCCAAGTGGATCCGGGTTCTGCTGTGAGTATTATGCCTATTCGCTTGATGCATATCCTTGGCATTCCAGTTAGTAAGTTGGCGTCCACAGGCACTGTTATCTATGGATTCAACACTAGTGGGTCAAGACCCTTGGGTAAGATCCGGATAAAATGTCAAATGGGTGATTTGAAGACGGAAGTCACATGTTATGTGATTGATGCCGAGACTTCATATAACTTACTATTGGGTCGGCCTTGGATCCATAGTAACGTTATAATCCCCTCCACTCTCCATCAGTGTTTGAAATATGTCGACTCTGATAATAAGGTTAGGACGGTGGGCGCGGATAAGCAACCATTCAAAGGGTATGAGAATTATTTCACTGATTTTCTCCTTTATGGTAACGAATCCGATACTGAATCATCGGCCCATGGCACGGATAGCGGAGAAGAAGCTGATATCGAAACCGAACTTGATTACAATGGAGGTTATGTTTTAAACGACATTGTACCCTTTGTAATCAACCTTGATGATGAACAATCGTCAGATGGCAGTTGTAACTGGCAACTTGCCAATAATGAAATAAATAACGATTTAGAGTACTCACTGTCTCTTGATGATGTGATAAAAGAATTGTATGATAATCACGATTTATATGTGCCGCTTCGATCGTCCTATGTAGCAAAGAAACGCCTCCAGCATTCTTTCGGAACAACCCTGGACATTCCTACCAAAATAGGAGGTGAAAGAGAAGTGATTTACGGTAAAGGAGAGGGTTTTCCATTACCAGATCATTTCTTAAGGGAAGATGAGGATGATGACAAACCTGGTCAGCATTTATCTAAGTATAGTCTGGAAGCGCGCAAGCTCATAGAAAAACAGGGATATGATTTCACACTCGGAGAAGGTTTATACTTCGATCGAGGTCCCCGTATTCCAGCCAAAGCAGCGTATGTACCAAAAGGGAAACCGGATGATTATTATAAATTCAGATGAGGGTTACGGTATGAATCTTCTTCAGAAGATGAATGTTGCTGGTTAATTAATAACCAATCTTTTGAGCAATACAAAGATGGGTACCTGTCAGATTCCTCAGAATGGGATTCCGATACAAGTCTGGTGGAAGCATTCAAAGCCCTAATGGCGAACATGGCTACAGCTGATCCTTCCACAATAGAGAACAATGATCAAATGCCAACATGGGAAGACCCGTGGGTTCATCACCTGAACATGCAGTATGGTGATAGGTTCAAACAGAGAGAACCCCCCACTGAAGATAAAATAGTCCAAATTAACATGGGCGACGAGGCCAACCCAAAGCCGATATTCATCAGCGATAGTCTTCCCCCAAATGAGAAGGAAGAATTAATTGCACTCATCAGGAAATATATTGACGTTTTCGCATGGAACTATGAAGATATGCCAGGGCTCGACCCCAATGTGGCAATGCACCGCCTCGATATCAAGTCGGATGCCAAACCTGTCAAACAACAACAAAGACGGTTTCGTCCATAGATTATGGAAGCCATTGAGGCAAATGTTAAGAAATTGATCGAATCAGGATTTATCCGAGAGGAGCAACATCCAGACTAGCTAGCCAATATTATTCCAGTCATGAAGAAGAACGGTAAAATCAGGATTTGCATCGACTTCAGGGACCTGAATACAGCATGTCCAAAAGACGATTTTCCTCTCCCAATCACGGATGTCATTATCGACAATACATGTGGATTCGAGAGGATGTCCTTCATGGATGGATTTTCGGGATATAACCAGATCAAGATGCATCCAGAGGATGAGAAGCATACGGCGTTTAGAACACCCCTCGGCGTCTTCTGCTATACGGTGATGCCTTTCGGCCTGAAGAATGCCGGTGCCACATACCAGTGAGCGATGACTAAGATTTTCCAAGAACATCTCAGGAAGACAGTCGAATGCTACGTTGATGATTTGGTTGTAAAAAGCCGCAACAAAGAAGATCACATCAAGGACTTGAAGACGATGTTCGATCTCATGCGAAGTCATCAATTGAAGATGAACCCCACTAAATCCTTCCTTGGAATGTCCAGCGGAAAATTCCTTGGATTCGTCGTCACCACTAAAGGTATACATATTGATCCTGATAAGATGAAGGCGATACATGAACTGCAACCCCCTAGAAATCTAAGAGAACTCAAAGGATTGCAAGGGCGGTTAGCTTACATCCGGCAGTTCATCTCAAATCTTTCTGGGAAGTGCCAACCTTTCTCTAAACTAAATAAGAAAGGGGTGTCATTTATTTGGGACGACGCCTGCCAAAAAGCATTCGAAGATATCAAAACATATCTGACGAATCTTCCTGTTCTCGTTGCACCAAAATCAGGTAGACCGTTCCTGATTTATCTCAAGGCGATGAACCACTCGATAAGTGCTTTATTAGCACAAGACGATGATAATGGTCACGAACAGGCAGTCTATTACCTAAGTCGGACCTTGATAGGCGCCGAATCTCGGTATTCGATGATTGAGAAAGAATGCCTCGCATTGGTATTCGCAATGCAAAAGATGCGGCATTACTTGGTTGGACAGACGATTTACGTCATTTCTAACGTTAATCCAGTACGGGTATTTATGACGCAACCGGCCTCTATGAATTGGTGGTTAGCGAAGTGGGCCCTTCTTTTGTCCCAATATGATTTGCACTTCAAACAGCAGAAGTCGATCAAAGGACAAGCGATTTGTGATCTTTTGGCGGCAAACCCGACAACGGATATGGCAGAAGTATATGATGACTTGCCGGATGAAACCCACGAGGTTAACACTACATCGCACCAACAAGTATGGCAATTATACTTCAATGGTGCTGCGAGGGCAGTTAATAGGGCAATAACTCCCGGATGTTCTAAAGTCTCCTCCGGAGTTAGAGTTGTCTTAGTTTCCCCGGGGATGCATGTGATGCCTCGGGCTTATTCACTGACTAGTCCATATTCTAATAACGTAGCCGAGTACAATGCGCTTCTCATTGGACTCAGTTTCGCCAAGGAGCTGGGGGTCAAATATCTCGAAGATTTTGGGGATTCTCAATTGATAGTCAACCAAGTCCGAGGAGAGTATGAAGTCAGGAACCAAGACCTGATCCCGTACCACCAGGAGGTCATCAAAATGGCAGATTCTTTTGAAGAATTCTTTATCGAATACATCCCTCGCCTCCAGAACGCTTATGCGGATGCACTGGCAGCACTAGCGGTATCACTTGCGCAACCTCCCGAAACTGAACTATTAGTCACAGTAAGGATGCATCAACTCTGCATACCCATATACGATGTGGATATTGAAGAGGAAGATGACGGAAACATAAGCGCCAAGGAGGTGAGTTCAACTCAAATTGGGTCTGAGTCCCGAGATTGGCGTTTTCCTATCATTGACTACGTCCAATATGGTATTTTGCCAGAGGATGTAAAAGAAAGAGAATCAATCCGTCGAAGAGCACCAAGATTTTTCTATAATACTGAGACCCATACATTATACCGTCGAGGGTACGATGGTTTGTTACTCCGATGACTTTCGAACAAGGAAGCAGAAGAAGTTCTTAAGGAAGCGCACGAAGGAGAATGTGGTGCGCATCAGCCCGGTTCCAAACTGTATGATCGCATCAGAAGAATGGGATATTTTTGGCCAACAATGGTTCGGGATGCAATCGAATACGCCCGAGAGTGTCATGCTTGTCAAATACATGCAAATTATATGCACCAACCACCGGAGCGTTTACACACGTCGACCACGTCTTGGCCGTTCGAGACATGGGGTATGGACATTGTCGGTCCTATTTTTCCCCCTTCAGTCAAATGTGATCGATTCATTCTCGCAATCACGGATTACTTTTCAAAGTGGGCTGAAGCGATTCCGCTTAGAGAAGTAAAGACGAACAACGTCATCAATTTCATCAAACATCATGTCATATACCGACACAGCGTGCCAAGACGGATCATTCATGACAACGGTCCACAGTTCATAAGCAACGCCTTCGTCAGGTTTTACGACAAGTTCAAAATTCAAGATATTTTGTCAACAGCTTATTATCCCGCTGCGAATGGATTAGCTGAGGGGTTTAACAAGACGATCATTAATTTCCTGTCAAAGCTCGTGAAGACCAATAAACGAGACTGGGACGATAAACTCGGTGAAGCACTCTGGGCTTATCGCATCACCATACGCACACCTACAGGAGCTACCCCATATTTGTTGGTATACGGATGTGAAGCGCTTGGAAATCCAAATCCCATCCCTTCGGATCGCTCTCGCAACCGAGATGACGACAGAAGAACAACATCAGAAACGTCTCGAAGAACTTGAAATGTTGGATGAAAAGCGCTTGGAAGCTCAACAACACATTAAGTTTTATCAAGCCAGAATATCTAGGGCTTTTAACAAAAGAGTCCAACAGAGAAGCTTCAAGGAAGGAGATCTGGTCCTCGCTGCTCGCCGACCGATAATCCTCAACTCCAAGAAGAAAGGTAAATTTCAACCCAAATGGGAAGGACCGTTTGTGATAGACACAGTCTACTCAAACGGCGCATATCGCCTGATTACTCAAGAGGGCGCCAGGCAATTAATGCCAATAAATGGGAAGTTCTTGAAAAAATACTATCCCTAGTACATTCAGGATAACCCATTTACCGGGAAGTTCCTTGAAGAATATTACACTTAATATTCTAGAGGATAACCCAAAATTATTTTCACCACCAAAATCCCTCACTAATCAATTTAAATTGACAGTGAGTTCACTAAAAGTGTCTTTCTGGTCCAAACCACCAGTAAATTCCCCTCTTGAATCTTTCCATGAACAAGAGGTCTACCTTCAGTTCAGAGTCCCCTTTCGATAAACGAAAGAACTCCCTTCTTTTTCTCTTTGGTTAAGCATTCTCATGGTTATAACCGAAGTTGGAATTTCACTTCGATAAACGAGGAACTCATCTTCAGATTAGATAACTAATCCTATAAAAGGTAAGTTTATCTAGATCTTCCAGATTCTCGGAGTGGACACCCCACTTCTAGTTTCTTCCTCGCTGGAAATAGAATATAAAATTCTTCCTTTCCAGAATCAAGGAATAGAATATAAAATTCTTCCTTCCTTATATTCGGGTTCGCCTTCACCATAAAAGAAGACTGGGAAATAGAATATAAAATTCTTCCTTTCCCACACCAAGCTTTTCCAAGAATTTATCAATCTTGGATTCATCCTAGGAAGTTTATCCTGAATCCTAAGCAGGGATAAGTCTGCACCTAACACGCGCTGCCGGTTAGTTCTTAACCGTTAAAAAGAACACCCGTCCACATATTCAATATTGTGGCAGGTTGTTATTAATAACACCAAAATCCATGCCTTACACGCATGGGGAATTTCATCTTGAATCCTAAGGAAGGATATGCCGACGCCTAACACACATCGCCGGTTTAGTCTTTCTCCGTAGAATAAGACACCAGAGTTTGATTCTGGGGTATTCTATCCCGAAGCCTAAGTAGGGATAAGTCAGCGTCTAATACACGTTGACAGGTAGCCTATTCCCGTAACAATGGCGAAGTCTACGTATTCAAAATCGTAGCAGCAAAGTCTCAGAGAATTCACTCTCTTAGCACAACGTTACATACGGAACGGATTTAGATAATCCGCATGCTAGCCCGACTCAAACGGTAGCCGGTAAAGGCCAATCAAATCCGTTGAAGGCTGGGGGTTAGCCAAAAATCCTAAAGTCAACACCTAACACGTGTCGCCGGGTAGCCTATTCCCGTAACAAATGGTGAAGCCTATGTATTCAACATCATAGCACAAAGTGTCGGAGAATTCACTCTCTTAGTACAACGTAACATGCGGAACGGATTTAGACAATCCACATGCTAGCCCGACTCAAACGGTAGTCGGTAAAGGCTTATCAAACCCGTTAAAGGCTGAGGGTTTGCCAAAAATCCTATGAGTATTATGGTCAATCATTCCAAACCGAATGAGGAATCATAATAAAGATAAAGATAAAACCAGTTCCACTAAGAGGATCAAAAGTCAAAATATTCAGTAAATGAAATCATACATCAATCCTATGGCTAAAAATCTGCTGACTAAACTTAGACAGCTTCTCATCATAAGCTTGCCTAAGCTCATCCTGCAATTTAGCTCTGAGGGATTCTTCAGTGGTGGCTAAAGTCTTCACAGCAATCTCCTCTGTCTCGGCCAGCTTCTGCTTCAATGATTTCAACTCCTCAGATAAGGCAGTATGGGCTTGCTGATCCTGTACCTTAGTCATCTGAAGGATACTCAAAGTCTCCTCTTCTTCACGAAGCCCTATTCTGAACTGTTCTATCTTGGTCTCGCAAGAGGCAATAGAAAGGTCAAGATCGTCAAGTGAAGATGATCTAACAGTAAGGTTAGCCTTAACTCGGTCTACCCGATCCCGCTGCACCTGAATCTCGAACTCAGCAAGAATTCGAGTATCGCGCCATGTTTGTAAGCGAGTATCCAAATGGGAAGCAATGAATGAAGAGGCACCTGCATCCTAGAGCTCACGTAACATCTGAAGCTCGTGCTCCAGGCAACCAATGTCATCAACTATAGCCTTCGCCAGATCCGGATATCTTGCATCCCTTATTGAATTTATTCTAGAATCAAGGAAAGGGTTAAGTTGGTGAAGGAAAAGTCCGCCGCTGGAAAGTTTGCCAATCATAGCATTCACGAAGGAGAAAAAGGAGCGGACTTCTATACAGATGACGATCTTCTCAGGGTCGTTGTCTGATAATAACTCCTTCACAAGGACATGAAGCCGAGAAGAAAGCCCTACACAAAAAGGAGAAATCCGTCAAAAGCTTTGATGAGAAAATAAACAACATTTCTCAGTTGCTTAATTTATACTTTCTTCCCCTTGAGTCACTGGGGGTAGTGGAGGTGTAACCACTGTGGATGTATCAGCTGATGTAGTTGGTCTCACAGCTGGCTCAACAGGATCAGTCTCGACAAAAGCTTCTATCAAACACAAAATGGAATTCTCAGATTCATCACATTATAGCGGCATTAGTCAAACAATGGCTAGTCCTATAATTAACCTGAGAAGAGGCACGTACCTCCAAAAGGACCATCCTCGGGATTCTTGGGGAGGGTAGACTAAGGAAACATATCTCCAGGCAATTGGTCATCAATCTGAGGAGAGTCATACATGAAGTGGAGCATAGGAGTGTCCATGAGCAAACTTCCCTCGTCGAAATCATCGGTCGAAAAATCTGACACAAGAAAATATAAATGAGAGAGAAGAATAAAGAGACTACGACCAATGGAAATGAATTACCTCCTATGGGTGTGTTAGCCTCTCTATTCCCAAGATGCACGTTTGCCTCCTGCAATTTATCTAAAAGAGCAAGAAGCATAGAGACAATTAGGGGAGGCACGAATTCTGAATCGTTCAACTCCTTTGTGTGCCATCTAAAGGGTACATTGTCAATGGTAGATGTACCTGAATTCGCTGAATCGGGTCCTACATCGATGGTCTCCCTAATGTCGGCAGCTTCTGCAGGCTTTTCTACCTGGTGTGGTGAGTCAGGCTCACCAGAAAGTACAAAATCATGAGGAGCAGGATCGGGACTCATCTCGCTTTCCCCACGCTCTCCTATATAGAGATGGAAAAGCATGAGCCTGAAGTTCTGAATGATCAAGAGGATGGTCTATAGGGTAGATATTACCTCCGTCGCTGGCAGGATCATCACCAGCCAAATCCATCTCAGATGCTTGCGGCTCTACACGCGGCTTGTGGGCTAGTTTCTTCTGCCTGGCAGCTGGTGCAACAATCAAAGGTCTCGCCTGGGAAAAGGACGGAATTCTTCATCCTTGTCAGCCGCGGTTCCTGAAACATCAAACAATTGTCAGGATTAATAATTCCGGAAGACAGAAGGAAAAAATAGGTAGTTAACCTCACTCGGAATAGTCCTTGTAATCTTCAAGATCTCCGCCTGAAGCCTCATCAGCAGAATTGAAGATCTTCTTTCCTTCTTCGTCAATCCGACGAGTCTTGCTCCGCGTCCTCTGTGACCGAGCATTTTCCCAAATCACACGAGAATCAGCCTGAGAAGCCTCCTCAGCCACTAACTCTGCAATCGACTTCACGGGGATGGTTTTGTTAGCTGCTAACAACCACCTACAGCTTAAGAAGGTGAGCTTTAACTGACGCTTAGCACTCGGGAGACTGAACTTAGCACCAGTACAGCCCGTCACGGTCCACAGCCATGCCCGGAGACCGTCCACCAAACCGTCATGAGTCCGAAGCTGCTGACGAGGGTTCCCGACATAAAGCTGATCATAACCAAACTGGTGGGTGAATCGGCAGGGTAGATATGGCTCTATAAAACACTGATTCCTCACCCGGAAGGTCAGATAACCCGGCCTAATGTTCACTAGCCAGTTAAAGCAGCCGACATCTAAATGAGTTTGAGTCCCCCTCGGCCTCTCCTCATCAATCAAACACTCACCATATTGGCTCGAGAACTGCGAGAAGCAAGTGGAAAATACCCAACACTTGTGGACTTGTAGCTGCTTCCTGATTTCAAGGAATCCTCGCTCCTCCCACCTGCCATTCTCAAACAATTATAGTAGGGGAACAGAGCGGTCTACGGTGCTAGGTACCGACATCACATCAGGACGATGAAGGACGAACCAAGCCATCAAATAAGTGTATGGGAGCTCCACCTTAGTAAGAGGAATCTTAGCCGACGGTGCATCTTCTTTCTGTGTGAAAATACTAGAAATCTGTCGAAGCCCTCGATGAATGTTAGCCACCATCACCGGAAGAAGCGAAAGTTCCTTTTCGCTGGGTAGAGCACTTCCAATAGCAAAATGTCACTGGACTGACACGGGACCACGCATTTCTTTAACCAGATAGCGAGGTAACCGGTGAGAAGGGTCATCGGCTGAATCGAGGTGGTCGCATGCCATAAGAATGATTTAAATTTGGTTCCTGCAGGAAAGACACTCTCGGGACTGCTAATGGTATAGGAGTGAGCGTCAATCTTCTTCAACAGACCATTGACATCTGAAGGAGTAAGCGTTGCCAGCTCACAAATACCCTCGCCAGAATTTCTCTCTAGATTTCTAAACAAATAGCATGTGAACTGCTTCAGACTCACATGTGACTTAGTCCTCTTCGCTAAAGGCTTAGACTACGCCAAAGCAATATGGTAGTGACATGTAAGATCCCATAAAGTCTTATAGCGGTCGGGCATGCGGTCCTTCAGCTGACTCAACTCATGGTTGGAGGGGAAGTACTCCTGATATAGCATCTGACCCATGGGCAAACCAGAAATCCTGTGCATCTCATGGAGAGCCAAGGCATCTGACCCATGGGCAAACCAGAAATCCTGTGCATCTCATGGAGAGCCAAGCCCAACTCCCCGTGCCTGGTCAGAAAAGTGTTCGAATCCGGGTTATAGAGCTCGCACAAAGCAAAGAAATGTTTAGCGCTGATGGGTAAACCATACATGGTGGAACGAACAGCTGCATATAGATCACAAGCATGCAACTCCTCTCTCCATCGGCTCAAGACGTACTTCGTAATACGAGCCCACCAAAGTTTATCTAAAGAATGAACCTAGCCATAGAATCTATGGCGCGCCGCAGGCATCTCCCGTCCTAATTCGGCGAGACGATTCTTCAAAGTAGAAGCAGAAGCAAGAAACTCGTTACGCGGCGGTGTATCTAGTCCTAATACTCCAGGACGCAATCTAATGATATGACTCCTGCTCGAACCAGGAGCTGCCTGATGAGTAATATAGCCACAGTGAACGCTCTCATTCTCCTCCGTCAAGCGCCACGACATCTCCCGTGTCACGGCCTGACGCCTTAGCTCAGTCAAAGAGCGGTGTCGAGGAATCTTAGGCAAATATAGAAAACCACCGCCATCTTTATGAAGCCACTACTCGACGTCAATAAACACGGCATCAGGGTCTTTATCGGAGTCACCAAACAAAAAGTCAGTCTTCCTAAGAGGCTGAACAGAGCTGGTATCCTTCACGAAAGGCGCATCAGTAATCAGCTGTCGAAGAACTCGGTGTCCACCTTCCTTCACCACCTGGGCAACCTCTGTCGACGTGCCCGAAGCAAACCGAGGAGTAAGTGGAATAGGCGAAAAAGCATCGGAGGTCGAATAATACTCGTCACGATGCCCGTACACCGCATGAGATGAGAACGCTCCAGAAGGATATCCCACTGGAAACAAGCAATTAAGCGTTTATTAGTCTCAGTTATAAAAAGAAGTTGAACTCATCTTACAAATGGGTAAGATAGAGTCACTACTTTATAAAGGGTGAGACGATTTGGCTACATTGCGCATTCATAAAATAGTGTATATCAACAATATATCCCTGCCTTATAATGCACAATGCAGCTTCAAAACGCCCCTTTATTTATTTTGAGATATGGTTTTGACCAAGCAAAATCTATCTTTAAAGCGTCGATCCTCACCAAGGAGAATCAAGGCTCTTCCCAATTGTCTCACCAAGGAGAACAAAACGGGGAAAAAGGATTAATTTGCAAATTTTGAAATACACCAGAAAAGAGCTCACCAGTGTAGGAGGAAAGCACGCCATCAGCCGACGCAGCAGGGGACTGACCTCTCAAGATATGTGACATGGTGATCTGCAAAGTAAATCGGGGGTCAGATACAGAAAATTTTTAGTTATGGTGACAAACTCTAATCCTAAAATTTTATCCCCTCTTTATTATAATTAAACCCCTCAGATCTCCAAATTTTACCCCCTGAAAGATGAGCTCGAGGCGTCAAATCACAAACCCTAACCCTCATATGCAATCGCACAAATTCATATACTGAATTAAACATGAAATATGCCAAAATTATAGGGGATTTACCTAAGGAAAAGCTCGAGGATCCGAAAAAAATCAGATCTTGAAGGAAGCTCGAACCACGTGCTCGAAAGATCTGAGAGGAATTTTATATATGGAAATTTTGAGGGATTTTTCAGTCTAAGATCAAGAGGAAAGGTAGATCTAAGACAAGGATTTTTCAGTCTAAGATCAAGAGGAAAGGTAGATCTAAGACAAATTTGAAGGTTTGAAGGAGAAAAGATGCACGAGGGAAGAGAAAAATCCAAAATAGGGGAGAAGGGGGGTCGGCCCTAAAAGAGGAGAAAAGGGGTTCTTTTATAGTGTGAACCAGCCGTGAACCAGACCAGACCAGGTTGAACCAGACCAGACCAGGATAAATCAGTTCAAATGAGGCTGAACCAGACCAGACCAGGCTGAACCAGACCAGACCTGGCTGAACCAAACCGAACCAGGCTGAACCAGGCTAAAACCAGTCGTGAACCAGTCCTGAACCAGTCATGAACCGGTCCTAAACCAGGTTGAACCAGTTCTGAACCAGTTTGAACCAGTTCTGAATCAGTTTGAACCAGATTTGTACCAAAATTCAAATTGGAGTTGAACCGAGTGTCGAAATGACTTCAAATCGACCGACGGTTCAGTCCCTTATTTATTCATTCCTCTCCCATATATTCGGAAGGGTCGGAGGATTTTTTGAGACTAATTACTGCCTTTTTGGGTCATTATCAGGCCGGTTCAGGTAATTCTTAATACTCCAATAAGGTATACGAGTATAAACTATTCCCTATTTTTGTTGAGAAGTTTCTGGAGGTATACGAGTATAAACTATTCCCTATTTTTGTTGAGAAGTTTCTGGAGAGTATTTTTTCTAAAAATATTCTTAAGGATAACTCAACAACACTCCGAAAAGTATAAGAGTATAAACTACTTCTCAAGACTCCAGCAGACATACGAGTATAAACTATGTCAAACGACGGACAACGTGTTACAAATGAAGACTCAACGCCAACAATCAATGGTCGTTTCTATGTTGAAACAGCAAACACGAGCTAAATATCAGAAAATCAGGAATTGACTTCAAGCTCAAAATTCTGACAATGGTCAGACAATAATTCCAGCGTCGGAATCCTTGCAGACAATCGACAAAGCACCGAATAGCCTGAAGGATTGAAGGAATCAAGAATAGAAGCCATTCCAAAGTCCCGGCATACCGATTGAAGGTTGAGATAATCATATCCAAAGTATTCCAGACTCTTCTTTAAAAGAATGAGACTGAAATACTTTGGAGGGGGTATCTGTAGGCGTATAAAAATTGCTTATAGGTCCCTTAACACAGCTCGGCATGGTGATTCGACAAACCAACGAACCATCGGGCGGTATATCCAAGCATGGTCGTTAGACCACAACACCGAAGCCAAGTGACACGAGACGAAGCAGATTAACGAGGCGACGAGTTTAACAAACCGCACGCAAACAACGGAATACATCCAATCGCATGCCCAATCAAGCTAACGGGTCGATGAATCAACGAGTCATCTAACCGTGGAGTCCACCACATCAAACAAGATCGGGAGCGGACTCGAACTCGAATACCAAAGCGGATTTACTGCCAAATCAGGATCTGTACTGCCAAATCAAGATCCGAACTGCCAATGAAGTTCGGATAAACCACGAGACCGAAAAAATGGCAAAACCAAACACCAAGGGAGAGCTCGGCCAAAACCGAGCCACCTTGTGGTAGCTCGGTGGCCGAGCACCAATTTGTGGGCTCGGCGGCTCGAGCTACCCTAAGGGTGGGCGCGGCCGAGCCACCTGGCCGAGCCACTGGGCCGAGCCACCAGATCTGAGCCCAGATCTGGTTTGAGGAGCCTATAAATAGACCCCTAGGCTTATTGTTTGAAGGGTTGGAACTTTTTGAGGCGAAACTCTGCTGGATTGAGAGCTCAACTTTAGAGTTTTGAAGCTTTGAAGACTCGGACATTTTCAGATCTGGTTCTTGGCAATCATCCATGTCAAACAAGGCAGGAGTTCGAGAGAGAGATCAGATCTAAGATCCACACGGTTATCCTCCGGATCAAAACTTGGTTTTTGATCCCGAGAAGAGTATCAATTTCGCTTGGTCGATTTTGATTACTAAGGCTATTATTTCCTTGGTGAAATAGTACCCCCGGCTGTTATTTCCTTCGTGAAATAACACCCGACATACCGTGTAGATCCGACCGGATCAAGATCGCGCGGTGGTCCACGAATTAACCCCGGCGCAGGCAAAGGATCAAGATCGCGCGGTGGTCCACGAATTAACCCCGGCGCAGGCAAAGAACCCACACAAGCAAGAGACCGTAAAACAGGATCTTGCGATTTGTTCACACAAGCAAGAGACCGTAAAACAGGATCTTGCGATTTGTTCGAGAAAAGGAGAGTTGTAATTTTTCTTTCTTCTTTTATTTTGTTATAACCGGATCTTATAAAAAGGCCGGATCTTTTGTAACCAATAAACTATTGCACAAGAACACAATGACGTCAATGAAAGCAATTTTCCTTGCGAACAGTATTTACTTCTAAAATGTCTTTTGGTCAAAAGAGTCGTCGGCTCATCACAGTGACCCATTGAGTCATTTCTAGTGGCTGGGCCAAGTTAGCCACTAAGGATGCGAGGGCGTCTGCGTGCGTGTTCTTGGAACAAAACACATGCTCGATGCGGAAGCTTTCGAATGACTCTACTAGCTTGGTGGCTGCTTTGTGAAGCGGGATTAGATCGTCGTTTCTAACTTCGTATTCCCTCGTCATCTGCTTGACAATAAGCTGAGAGTCGCCGTAGGCCTCGAGGTACTTTATCCCTAACACTCTTGCCAGCTCGAGTCCAATGAGTAGCGCATTGTACTCAGCCACGTTGTTGGTGCACGGCTCTGTTAGAGAAAAGGCTCGTTGTATTATGTGGTTATGTAAGGAAGTGAGGACTACCCCCACTCCTGCAACGATAGATTTGCTCGTGCCGATGTGAGACGTGCCGTCAAAGAACATCTGCCAGGCTTCCGCTGGGGAGGTCGTGTTGACTTCGAGGGGGGTTCATCTGGAAAATCTTCGAATAGGTCAGTTTTCGCCCCTAGCGGGTGACTAGCCATAAGATCACAGATAGCATGTCCTTTGACTGACTTCTATGGCATGAAGTGAATGTCGTACTGAGACAGTAGGAGTGCCCATCTGGCCAAACACTAGTTTAAGGCCGCAGACTGCGTCATGAAGACTCGGATGGGATTCATCCGGAAAATGACGTGGATGGTTTGGCCAACCAGGTAGTATCACATCTTTTGGATTGCAAATACCAAGGCCAAACACTCCTTTTTGACCATAGAGTATCACCGTTCGGCGCCATGTAGAATTCTACTCAGGTAGTAGATGCCTTGCTCATGGCCGGTGTCGTCATTTTGAGCCAAGAGAACGCCCAGAAAATGCTCCATAGCCCGTATATAGATGAGGAATGGCTTTCCTGAGATTGGAGCCGTAAGGACAGGCGGGTTCGAGAGATAAGCTTTGATCTCCTCAAAGGCCTGTTGGCAAGGCTCGTCTCACACGAAGGAAGAACCTTTCTTCATCAGTTTGGAGAAGGGTTGACACTTACCCGAAATATTTGAAATGAACCTCCGGATGTAAGCCAATCGTCCCTGAAGACCCCTTAGTTCCTTAAGATTTTAGGGTGGCTGAAGCTCTTGAATAGATCGTACCTTATTTGGGTCGATTCGGATTCCTTTTGTTGTTACCACGAATCCAAGGAATTTACCGCTGGACATCCCTAAGAATGACTTCGTAGGATTCATCTTGAGTTGGTGAGTTCTCAGGAATGGCTTTCCTGAGATTGGAGCCGTAAGGACAGGCGGGTTCGAGAGATAAGCTTTGATCTCCTCAAAGGCCTGTTGGCAAGGCTCGTCTCACACGAAGGAAGAACCTTTCTTCATCAGTTTGGAGAAGGGTTGACACTTACCCGAAATATTTGAAATGAACCTCCGGATGTAAGCCAATCGTCCCTGAAGACCCCTTAGTTCCTTAAGATTTTAGGGTGGCTGAAGCTCTTGAATAGATCGTACCTTATTTGGGTCGATTCGGATTCCTTTTGTTGTTACCACGAATCCAAGGAATTTACCGCTGGACATCCCTAAGAATGACTTCGTAGGATTCATCTTGAGTTGGTGAGTTCTCATGAGTTGGTGATCGATTCCTCCAAAGATAATAACTTTTTGATAATTATACCAGGCCGATTCGATGAGTACGGCTTATGAAGACTTGATCGCTTGTCTCATTACAACATATGACGAGCATACAGGAAAGTGTAGAGAAGGGTCGTTATAGAGCTTTGACATTAGGTCGTTAGGCTCGTCATCCTCGGACTTTGAGCAAGAAGACAAATAAGCAAAGTTGAACTTCTCATTCGAGATAATCTCCTCCGACTGAACTGTGTCGGTTACATTATGACTTTCGCAGTCAATTGCAATTGATTCAAAATTGTTCAGGACCAGGCCGTCGCCGTACTCGGGCTCGCTATCCGCCTCATTGTCGCTCTCGAGCTCCTCGACCGATGGCTTGTTAGGGTCCTGGTATAGCAGAGAGTCTATGAAGTAGTTCTTAACGCCCTTGATGGGTTGCTTGTCGGCTACTACTATCTTCACCCATTCATAATCATCCACATACTTTAAGCATTAGTGTAATGTGGACGGTACTATCCAGTTGTTATGGATCCACGGACATCCTAAGAGCACGTTGTAGGATGGCTCGACATCGATGACGTAGCAGGTCACCTCTATCTTCATGTCGCCTATTCGGCACTTCAGACGGATCATGCTGAGTGGTCGGGTTCCAGTGGCATTAAAGCTAAAGATAGTCATGGTAGTCGTGGATAGACGTTTCGGGGGTATCCCCAGGTGTTTGATCAGCTTCAGGGGTATGATGCTCAGTGCAGACCCTGGGTCGACTTGAATTCAATCCACTTTTGAGGAACCGACGTACCCTGTGAAGTACAGTGGTCGATCATGAGAGGTGCTTTTGATGAGCATATCCTCAGGAGTGAATGTGATGCAAGGGACCCGCCTCTCGGTGGTCTGGCAGCACATCGCACATTCTCGTTCCATGTCTTCTTTCCTCAAGAAGTAGGTGGCGAAGAGTTCTGAGTTGGCCAATGCTTCTTGTAGGGCTTCCCGGGTAGGTCTGGATAACCGTAGGAGGTCATACATGGTAATTCGCATGGGGATGCTTTTCAACTGCGCAAACACGTTGAATCGGAAAGGCTAATTGCTCGAGCTCGGCCTTTCTGGATTCGGAGGGGCTACTGTAGTTGCCCTCGTGAGGGGTCTCGTCGGGTTCTCCGCCCTTGTAGGGTATTCTTTGGTGAATTCCTTTCCTGCTCTAGTAGCGAGGGCGATAGTTTCTTCATCGGAGTCGGTGAGGGTAGGTATTGCAGTCTGGTCTCCATCCGGAATAGCTGAGATGATATTACAAGGTTTACCTTTGGTCTTCCTCGAGGGTTTTGCAGTCCACTGCTCGTCGCTGAGGAGGTCCGGATGGACCCACATCACCTGACCTGATGGTAAGGTCTGAGGTACTAAACATTTCCCTCGTTGATTGTGAGGGTCGTCATTAGTGATCTTCAGGACCGCCTTGGGGATAGGAATCACCCCTGCCGGAGCCTGAACCTCAGGGAGATCTGTTCCAAAACTCAGGGTGATCATATTCGTGATCACCTGCTTTTGTACTTTCTCCTTCTTTAGGACTCCTGTGTTGTAGAGGGCCTGGAGCTTGTCCTTGAGGATGTAACACTTAGAGGTATGGTGACCAAGGAATTGGTGGTACGCACAGTAACGCGGGTTGCTAGTCTTTTTTGCCTCCTCGGTCTTTGTGACTTCCGATAGTTTGATTCGATTGCTCTTTAAGAGAGTGTCGAATATTGCCACTACTTGGTCCTCCCTGAAGTCATATTACCTTGGAGGGCGTTGCTCGAACTGCCTGGGCTTTGTCTTTTGAGCCGTCTTGGGTGTCGGAGCGGAATCCACGGCTATGATCTCTTTTCCTCTTGTTCGAGGGGGATTCTTTGGCACGATCGACTCAATGACTCCCTTCTTGGGGTGAGGTTCTTCAGCCTCTAGCCTCTTGATCATATTTTCCACCTGCTTGCCCTGGCAAACAAGTTCCTTCCAGGTTTAGGTTTCCACCGCGCCGACCTTGGACAGAATATGGATCGAGAGATTATTGCAGCGGATTTCGATCAGTGTGGACTCAGAAACTTGGTCCCAACAGTGGACCGATCGGTTCCTGAATTTCTTTACAAAGTCGTTGATCGATTCCGACTTTCGTTGCTTTTCAGTGAGGAGGGTGGCCATTAACACCTCTGTGTCATCGTCGAAGAAGCGGGCCAAGAACCGCCTTTCCGTGTTAGCCCATGACTTGATAGATCCGGGTTCAAACATGTGGAACCATTCAAACGCTACCCCCTTGAGGGTGCCTATGAACAGCCTGGTGAGAATAGCGTCATTCCCCGTGAGGAAGCCAGTCTGCGCCATAAAGTAGTAGATGTGTTGTGAGGGTGAGCCATTTCCATCAAACTACATCAAGCTAATCGGCTTCAACTTATCTAGGTATGGAACTATATCCTATTCGACAGGGTAAGGTCAGACCACCCCCAGCTTGTTCATGTTTTACTGGAGTTTCAAAGCGTTGAGATGGCTTTAGAACCCATCGAACCTCTTGTCGCGGGAGCTACCCCCAGTGTGTGACGTCCCTAGTGACATTTTGGGAGAGTAATCGTAGTACGGACTTACATTATCTTCTGTCTCCATCGCTGGATGAGGAAGGGGTACCCACTCCTTACTCCCCATCGGTCGCGGTAGGGTGTGCTGGGTTCTTTTCTTCTTCTTTTTCTTGTTCAGAAGCTACTCTAACATTTCCCTCAAAGAGTCGATGGTTTCCTGTTGCTCTTTGAACCTCTTGGCCACCGTCTGATCATCTGTTGTGTCAGCCATGTGTACTCTTGCCAGTGCGTCCTGCCTCAAGTGTGATGTTTGGGACGTAGCTGCTGCTGAGCAAACCTCGTCTTTCCCACCGGAGGGAGGTGCTAAAGTTGAGTAATCAAACCCAATGCTCACCCCCGTGTTATTGCAGGTACGCTGGTATATACCGTCTTGTCCATGTTGAATAAGCGGATGATTAGGCCCCACGAAGGAGTTCAAATCTGGAGAACTAGAAAGCACGGTCTTACCCTTGTCTGTCATGTTGATTGTAGCGGACAGGAGCTCTAGATCATTAGCGGAGGGTTTCTTCCGGCGGTGCCATATCCGACTCGAGGAACTCAGCTTGGAGGGCCATTGAGCAAGCCTTTTGAATACCGAGGGCCTCACTCCTTCACACACTGGTAGCCAATGAGTACTGCCGGAATGAGTCTCTCACAGTGACATTGCGGACTCACTTCTTGCATAGTGCACTTGCTAGTGAGGTATCCTCGGAGATCTTCTGCTATTGGTTGGTGATAACCCCCGGGGCCAGATGGTTCAGCTAGGTGACTGCATGGTTGGGGTTTGGATGAACCCCC
>NC_033798.1:56668513-56694158 GCF_001876935.1 Asparagus officinalis | reverse complement strand
CGGCGATTCGTCTGTTTGAGCAGGCCCGCCTGAGTTGGATGGACCGTTCGCTTCGGGGATGTGACCTGAGAAGCGAAATCCGCCTAGTTTAGTGATCTCTTCGGCCTTGGAAGGGTTAAGCCTCCATCTCGCGTCTTTCAAACCCGAATAATAGTTCAGGCTGTCATTCGAGGCGAAGGTTTGAGCCTTCTGCCGGGTGAGGAGCAGTCGTTGTCGCTGTCGGGCTCTTCTTGAGAGAGGAGCATCCGGACGAATCACATCGGCTTGGTTCTTGTCCGAGCGAACCTCCGTTTCCTCTTGGGTAGAGGTTTGCGAGGGTCATTTGCGACCCATTTGGTGATATTTCGCCTAGTGCTCCCGGGCTTTGGTTTGGTCGTGATTGATTTTCGGGAAGTTTGATTCCCTACCATGACTCGGATGTGGTCCTCGGGTGCGGGGCTTTGACCGTTTGAGGTCGGCCTCTACGCACGACTCGGTGGCGTTTGCGGGATACATCGCCACCAGAGGAGGAGGAAAAGTACTCTTCGTACTTGGCCTGGTCGAACTCGATTTCTAGGGACTCCACGATCGTCCCAATAGGAACCTCGTCGAATTGAGCTATCACCATTTCTGTTGACAAAATAGCTACTCCCACTGTGGTCACCATCTTCTGTAGGTGTAAATTTTGATCTCCCGAAATAGGGATTTTGTTTGTATTTATAAGAATAGCTTATTACAAACTAATGAATCGAAATTATAATAGAAGCGGAGGTAAAGCCCTCCTTGTTTAACGTGGGGACTTTAGTAGCTATAGGACGCCTTGCTCGGTTCTCACACCGAGTCTGCTTTCCTTGGACGATTCGGCCGAGGTTACTAGTGAGCTTCAATACGCGGTAGAAGCTCGTGTTGATCGAGTTCGAGTTCCCGAGCATAATGGCTATCAAGGCCGAAAGCTGGAAGGGGATGCTACAATGCAAAGGTCATGCAAAGAGCTTATCGTCAACTCCGCCGAGAGTTGAGAGTCGTGGTTCAGCTAACTGATCAATTAACTATGAACCAACCAAACTATTGAACCGCTGACTTGCTGAACCCGTTATCCGTGGCTGAAAGAAGTTCTTAAATAGAGAAGAGACGGCGTGGCCACTCCTTGAATTATGGGATATGACCATGTACTGTTGGGAGATACCATGCTCCTCACTTGAACCGTGAGCGGCCGCTTGAGGGGCTCGGAGCACTGTACTTTCACATTGTGGGAAATGGGAAGGTCCACTCCTGTACGTGATACTTCGGCTGCCAAGTACTCTGGTGAGTTTGGCGAGCTTACTATTTGTAGGCGAATTCAGCTCTTGACTCGTGCAGGCAAGGCGAGCTTCATGTAGGCGGACTTGGCGACTGCATGGATTTGACCAATCACTCGTAGTATGAGCGGCTACTTAATGGACTTAGAGTACTGTACTCCTTCCTTTCACATCGTAGGAGGTGGGAAGGCCCTTCCATGTACGTGGTATAGCGGCTGCCAAGTACTCTGGCGAGTTTGGCTAGTTTACCATTTGTAGGCGATTTCAGCTCTTGGTTCGTGCAGGCGAGCCTATGGTCACCCGATGTAGGCGAATTTAGTGATCGCATGGCCTTGGCTCATGCTAGCGAGCCAAGCCCTTGGGTGAGCCTAATTTCTAAGTTGTGCGGGGGGCTTGAATATGCAGGCGAATTTCGTGTTTCATCTTCCAAGGTAACTTTTACCGTCTACAATAGTATTTTCATAATAACAAGTATTTCAATATTAATAGTTTGCAAATAATAAAATAATATCTACGCAGCAACATATACTTGCGCACAAACAAAATGCTCCATAAAAATATGATCAAAACCCAACAAGTTAGCTAACAGACCAACCTCGATCCTTAATCAGGTTGGTAATGTATCTCTACTAACCTTCCTTGGCTTTTATGAAAAACCTTCTAGCTTCACATTCATTATCATATAAATGATCTAAAACCCTATCCAAAAATTACTCAGAATATTCATTCTTATGTTCCTTCAACGCTGCAGCCAAATGCTCAGTCTAATGAATAATATGTTGATTTCTCATTGATTGGGACATTGACTCAACAAAGGCACGAAGCATTTCATCTTCATGACTCGATTTTTTAGATTTCTTGTTAGAGGATGAATTCAAGTTGCCTTTACTCTTAGACTTATATTTAGGGGGTTGTGCTTAGTTATTAGTATCAGATTATGGTTCAGTTTCACTCTCCTCTGGAATCTCACTATCATCATCAGGAATAGATATGGACCTACTAGACCCAATGTAAGAACACATAGGCCTAACAAATTCACCCTTAGCTTGATCATCACCCATAATCACTTGTAAATTTTTGTAGTGAAGAAGAGGTTTGTTTATGTATTTTTTGAGCTTAGAATTGGATTTGTCCCGCAATAACATATACTCATAAGTCATGAACCAAACGTATAAATTATTAATGATATTATAGCTGCTGAAAGTTGAATAGACTACCACACTAATACCCAGAACCTAACCACACCTACACACAAAGGTAGCACTAACCTAAGGCCAAGGAGAGTACTTCACCCATGTCAACAACATGAGGGGGGGAGTAAGCCGGGGCGGGGTGAGAACACGTGCGCACGCGCGGGGTTGTTTAGTTGCTTAAGAGGAAATCATATACCCTCAAGCTCTATAAGCAAGACTTAAGAGGTAGTTGCTTACTACTACCCTTAACAGTCAGACTTAGTCGACTTACTGATACGCTTAAGAGCTAGTCAATCGAAAAGAACCGTAGGAAGAGCTTCACACCAACCTTATACCTGAGACCACGATTTAAACGTTTCATCATCCAATGTAATCATTTTACTTGTTTCATCCTACCCAGCTCCACTTATATCAAGGCAAGTCTTCATGTCCTTGAATTTGTTTCTCAAGCATTTTAAGTGGTTAACGACATGTAGATGAGTGAAATCAATCCTTAATTGCATGTTGATTTCATGGCTGCTATTTTATAAGCTTCTGCTTTGAGGTTCTTGTCTGGTTTTAGCCCCTCTACTGCTAATTCTGCAAGATAGGAAATAAGCACATCATCATAGTCTAGAAGCCAAAACTTATTAGCCACACCTCTTGAGTTCAACCTTGCCTTCGAAACCTTTTTCTTATGAGCTAATTTTTTGTATTTTTTTCCTTGGTGAAGTGTGCTCCTCACCATCAACTTCATGAATAACCTTCCTAACTGAATCACCAGTATTTGGTGAAAATTGATTAGGCCCACTATTTGAAAACTGGTTGTTGGAAATAGCAAACCTTGTGGACTGCTTAACATGTTCACGTATGATATTGGCTGCTGTGTCATTCCACTATAATTGCCATCGTATAGTGGGAATGGTGAGAATGTATGATGGGTGAAGTGAAAGGTTGTGGTTGAACAGGCATGAAGTTCATGTTCATGCCAGCTATAGGATTTGGCATTTCATCGGAATGAGAAGGCACTATTTGTTTATCTGTCGGATTGTTAGTCATACCTAATATATATTGTAAACATAGACATATTATTATTAAAGGAATCTAAATCAATATATGATATGCATGCATTTATCAAACAAGCTAGAAAAGGAATATATGAAACGCCTACATTTCTCAGACAACATAAAAAGAGAGTAGATGATAATTGTAATAATGTTTAGTACAGGCTAAGAAACATTAAAATAGTAGTTGCGAACTTTAAAAGTCATAATAAGTTACATAAGACAAGTTATTATATCGAGATAGAACAAACGACACGTTAAGATAATCCATTCTCTATTGTGTTACCACCATTATACTTTGCACAATAATCCACCCACATCGCCCAAGCAATTTGATCTCGTAGTTCCTTCCATTCATTTCTTGCATCTTGATCCTCTCTTTGTGTCCTAGTTTGAGTGTAATCCACCACGCTTGAATCGTCTTCATTTGTCACGTCCCCACTATCTTCATCAATTTCTACGTTTTTATTTAAAATATCATCATCTGAATCTTCTAAGGCAATAAAATTGTGCAACACGGTACACGCTAGTTCAATGTCTACTTGACTGGGAAATGGATAATTTGGCTTTGCCCATAGATTTTTAAACTGGTTCTTCAATATACCAAATGTGCATTCAATTTTTGATCGTAAAGATGAATGCCTTAAATTAAACAACTCTTTTCTATTCTTTGGTGTCCTATCGAGCTCTTTTAAATGATAGCACACACAATGATATGGGGATATGAAGCATGGCATTGTGGTGTATCTAGTGTAACATAGGTAATATTTACCTACATTAAATAGAACAGTATTTTAAGATCTCAATTATTAACAAGTATTTAATTTATTATAAAAAATGTGAATAAGTAAGAATTAATATCATCATAAACTCGAAGCCCGTAAGGCTGTGGTCTCAACAGAGCGTCTTATAATATCCTATAGTCATTTGCTGCTCCCTCCCACCTAGCTAGGACATAGGTGAATAGTTTATTAGGGGTGCAGGCTGCTAAGAAGTTTTGTGTCAAACGTTTTCACCCTCTAAAATGTGCAACTAGGTTACTAGATAACACTACGTCAATATGTGTACCATCTATCAAACCAATGCAATCCTATAAAAAAATATACGTTATACAATATTTAATAAAATAGTTATTTATTTAAAATAGGTGTTAAGGTGAATGTATTATTTTTACCTTAAATCAAGGAAAGTAATTTGAGTTGTTTGTAATCTCCGTAGAAACTTCATTTGGAGCTTGATTCATGTAACGATCCTGGTCTTATGAACTCAGTCCTTATTATTCTATTTTTATTTTTATGACCCACTATACTTAGGAACATAGCGAGCTGTTCTTTTACTTGAACATGTCTAGTATTCTTTAATAAACTGGTTGATTTCATTACTTCAGCAAGTTTTAAAAAAGGCACATGGTCTCATTCTAATATAAGACCGACAACTTACACTATAGCCTTCTAATACACATTTGAAGTGAGCTTCTCTGCAATAATTTTTTTTGATTTTTTCTTCCTTTGTACAAGATGAAATTCTCTTACGTTTAGCATGGATTCTTAGAATACAAGTTATTATCGTGACCACGACAGAAACAACTGTATTAGCACACATCCTCTTTAATTGTTCTTCATCTACGTTATCCATCTACATCCATTGTAAAATTAGCATGTATTTATAACTTAATAGTTCTACTCATTGAAGATTAAAAATAATTAAATAACTCATAAAAATATTGAAATTGTAATGAAGATATCTAAATATTCACAAATCGATATCAAGTAATGAAAGAACTAATTCATATTTTGCACCCTAAGCATGCATGCTAATCAAACAAATAAAAATAAGGTTTTCAGTCCATGGGTTTAATCGTTTGGCAGACGTATTAAACAAATAATCCAAAGAACCGAAAATCATTAATCTACTATGTAACAAAACCCTTGTTCCATAAGATATTATATGTGTATAAAATTATCAAAACCAGCGCATTATACTACATATGTTCATTTCTTCATATCAAGCACAATGAAACGATCATAAGAAAATGGTGAAAAGTTTTATACCTGCAGTTGCCAAGGGGAAAATTTAGAAATTGATGCAATAACCCCACCGAAGCCAACATACTCACCGAATGGAACAAACCCACCGACAGCTTTCAAAGCCAACAACCAAATAACAAGGTCGTGAATGGATCACCGAGAAATAGCTTCGAGCTTCGTCTTCGAAGAATAAATTGAAGAACGGATCTAGAAAAGGCATGAAGATGATTGAGATGAGTCGAGAGAAAATTCGCGAGAGAAGCCGAAGCCAACAAACCCACCGAACCCTAGATCAAGTTCAAGAAGGGATCACCGCTGCACAATGGTTGAGCCACGTCTTCGAAAAGGAAATCGAAGAACAGGCTGAGAGGAGGTGCGAAGAAGATTTAGATGAGACGGGAGAATAATAGCGGTAGTGGCTGAACCAGATCTAGGGTTCGTCGTGAAGAGGCGGAATCCGAAAAAGAAAAGAGAGGGAGAAAGTACGGGTTGTCAGCTTTTTGGCACAATTCCTACCAATTGAGTAGGATTTGGGTTTCCATAAAAACACCCTAGTGTTGCAACTTTATGGATTTTGAAATTTATAAAAAAAAAATTTGAACCAAACCCAAAATTAGGATTGATAAATAATTATTTATTTATGGTTTTACCCCTGTCAGCTCCAAATCCTATTCTCTTTCCATAAAATGAGTGAACCAAACACCCCCTTAGCGACATTGACTACCTATTATGCATGAATTATTTAGAAATAAAATTTTTAACCAGTTCAGCATGGAAAAAGCTTAGTTTTATGTGCCTTAATCTCGAAAGAATACATAACATTAACATTAATGCAACAGACTAAGTTCACTTGATACTTGTTACCTGAACTATCGGGTTGGCCTAGCTCCTTCAATAAAATAACTACGTAATTTGTAGGCAAGGACCCACATTCCTTCGCACATCCCCTTGAAATAGTGCAAAAGCTGTCTTTCTTTTTCCGTACATATCGTTATGTAAGAGAAATGGGTACACTTTCTAGTAAGCACACTTCATATTATATATATATATATATGAAAAATTATGTCAAGGCCCCAAAACCCAAAAGACAATATGCCCATGCCCCTCATACTTTTCAAAATGTGTTGTAACCCCCAAAATTTGTAAAAGGTTTGCCCAAGCCCCTCCATCATGACTCCAGCTCATGTTTTCCTAATTTTTTATATTTTTTACCCAAAAACCCAATTTTACCCCTCCATCATGACTCTACCTCATGTTTTCCCTAATAGTTAACATGTTAACTACAACAGCTAACATGTTAACTATAATAGTTAACATGTTAACTATTATCGTTAACATGTTACGTGCTATGGATAACATGTTACGAACTTCCTCCAATTTTCGTGCTGAAACAAATCCGGCGCACATCCTTAGTCCCTATATCAAATATTAATACAGTTTTGAGTGAAAAACCTACCTAAATAAGCTTTTGAAATATGCAAATGGTGGAATTTTAACATAAACTTGTCATCCAATAAATGTTTGCATTATTCATCATAAAAATAAATAATTTTAACGATAAATACCAACAGTCTGTCAGATATTTCTTCAAACAGATTTACAAACTCAATAATATACAATAATACTAAAGATACTTCCAAGCTTAGGAACTTTGGAAAACGCAAAATAAATTAACTGAACCATCCCTCAGAAATTTCATCAAACAAGTAATATACACGCCAAAAGTCCAACTTAACGAAGACCAATCAGCAAGACAATGACAATAATGAAACAATCATGAGGGGTTTCAACAACGGAGTGCTTCGTGAGGCCGAGCGTTGCCTGCACAGTGAACCTCCTCGCCATTAAAATACTTCCACCAAAGCAAAATCAACGAGATAAAAGGACATGTTGGCTCTGCAACCTCACGAAGCAAAGAGTGGAGGAGAGAGCAGTGGTTGTGACGCCAGTCACCATTGCCATCGGGGGGTTTTACGGCCCCTAGAGTTTGTTAGGAGCGTTGAGGAAGGAGGGTAGTTAACATGTTAACTTTTAAAGTTAACATATTAACGGTTGAAGTTAACATATTAACTGTTAACTGTTAACTTTTGAAGTTAATATGTTTACTATTATAGTTAACATGTTTACTATTATAGTTAACATGTTAACTATTGTAGTTAAGATGTTAACTATTATAGTTAACATGTTAACTATTATATATAATCTGATAACTATTATAGTTAACATGTTAACTATTATTTATAAATAACAGTTAATAGATTATAAATAACAGTTAACATATAGTGGATTATAGTTAACAGTTTACTAAATATAATTATCAATTTACCAATTAAGGTAAACATGTTACGTATTATAGTTAACATGTTACGTATAATAGTTAACATATAATGATTAATAGTTAACAATCTACATATAATAGTTAGCAGATAATGTTAATAGTTAACTGACTATATATAATAGTTAACAGATAATCCCTCCATTGAAAGTTATACATTAATAACATAGCAACATAAACTATGGTAATCTAATGCCCGGTGGTGGTGGAGGCATGATCAGGGGTGTGATAGGGGTAGAGGATGGAGGCGCAGGCAAGGTAGGCATAGAGGCGGGGATGGCGATAGCGATGGAAGCGCGGCATGCGACACAGAGGAACAGGAGTACAACAAGGAGATCTCGTAGGTATCATGCGACGGAGTCTGCAATGCAGGAGAGGGAGCTCGGTGCCACCACGCGGATCGGAGGGCAGGGCAAGTGAGATCGAGACCAAGAAGACACGAAGAGAAATAGAGAGTGAGATCTGTGAATGAAAAGAAGGAGAGGGAAGATAGGCGTTGAGGAGTGGGAGGAGGAGGAGGAGGAGGAGGAGAGGGAGGTGTATGGAGAGGGTAAAATTAGGATTTTAAAATAATACATTGGAACTTGGGGAGAGTGAGCGGAGGCCTGAGATAATTTTTTTTAAAATTAGGGGCTGCATTGTGAAAGTAAGGCATATATAATATAATATTGATATATAATATATATGATATATATTATATATATTATATAATGGAAAACTTGGTACCGTAAAGTCCTTTCATTGAATTTTATAGTGAACATGCTTGGATGCTGACTCCTACATTCATGCCTTGAAGATAGAACCTAACACTATTCGACCAAACTTTAAAAAAGACGGCATTCATCTTTGAGCGTGCGGGGAGGGTATGTAGGAAGCAGATTTAACCACCTCACTATCAAGTTTAATAAAAAAAACTTTGTACCATGGTTCTCCATATTTCTCATATATATATATATATATATATAGAGAGAGAGATAGAGAGAGAGAGAGAGAGAAATAGGTATGCTTGGTACCAAGCATAAGTTTTTGTGCTTGGTAGTGAGGTGACATATTCCACTCCACTCATTAAAATCGGGACCCAAATTTACATGGGTTTGGGAGTGGTTGGGAATTGGAATGAGTGGATGTGAATATGACACCTCACTACGAAGCACAAAATTTATGCTTGGTACTAAACTGGATATATCGGGTAATATATATTTGTAGTAATTATATACGTAAATAATATAGTATAGTTACTATATTAATATATAGTATTAGGCCTAATATATATAATACTATTATAAAAGTGTGTTGCTATGTTAAAACATTTCTTCCAATAATACCCTCCGAAATACATACATGCATACATCTCTAGCATATCCATACATGCATATATTAAGATATATACATACTTAATTTTTTGATAATCTCAATATTTATTAGCATCAAATTTTTAATTAAGCACCCACTAATAACATCCCCCCACCAAATCCCCCAACTATATCTTGACATTACACGCTAATAATGAAAAACGTTATAACTATTTATCTTCCATAAATCACTATAAATTACTATTATAACTTTCCCCCATTAAGTCTTCACATTACACACTAATAGTGAAAAACGTTATAACTATTCCTCTTTTATGACGGGTTACCCATTTCTCCATTAACCATCTGGAAATTGCATTATTATAACAAATAGGGGGAAATATACATAATTTTCTCTTTTATATCTTGAGTTGCACTAAATCCTACTCAATATACTAGCACTTAATACCCTTGAAATGCAACTTTAGAGATATAAATTGCAAGTATCAAATATAAATTCGGGCACTCTAAGAGCTAATCATAAACTAGTGGAGGTTTAATAATTTCTAGAAAGATAATTTCAAAATGACATCCCTCTCTCTCATGTAAATGTACTTGAGAGCTTCTTGCTTTACAAGTAGTTTATATTTTATAATAGAAACATGTGTAAGCTAATTTTCTATGCAGAGAGTTATTGTTTTCGATAAAAATGTGTGTGTGTGTGTGTGTGTGTGTGTGTGTGTGTGTGTGTGTGTGTGTGTGTGTGTGTGTGTGTGTGTGTGTGTGTGTGTGTGTGTGTGTGTGTGTGTGTGTGTGTGTGTGTGTGTGCGCGTGTGTGTGTGTGTGTGGAATATGGGTATGCTTGGTACCAAACATAAATTTTGTGCTTGATAGTTAGGTGACAAAATCGCCTCCACTCATTCAAATGGGGGACCACATTCACATGGGTTGAGGAGTGCATGGGGATATGCAATCATTTGAATGAGTGGAGGCACTACAGCAAAACTATTTTTTTATAGCTTTGAATGATAGCGTTTATGTTGTAAGTGCTATAGATTATATGTACCATATTTTTCAATAGAGTTTGAAAAATTTTAAACGCTATCAATAATTGATCGCTTTTTTTTTGGTTTGGCGCGTTGAAATCTTTAAGCGGGACACCAAAAATTAAAACCGCGCATTGAAAACTAATAATCTCAGTTCCTGTTCCTTTTATTTTTCTGTTTCCTTTTATTTTTCTAAAACCCCCCAATCGAGAATCAACAAATAATCCTGGTTCTCGTTCCTTTTCTTTCACCCAAACCCTAACATCCCTCCGACTCGTCGCTACCACCTCCGAGTCATCGCCGGTGCCGCCTCCGACTTGCTATCGCAGCATCTCGCCGCCGCTGCCGCCTCCAAACCCGACCCTCCTCTTCGTCCACCGCCTCGTCTTTCGTCCACCGCCGGAGCCCCTCCTCGTCTCTCGTCCACCTCTGACACACCTCTTATTTGAAGATTCGAGTGATTAATTTGATAATCTGAAAGGTTTAAGAGAATCTGAAAACCATTTTCTTTTGATTTTTGATTTTTTTGGGTAGTTATTTTGTGAGATTAGTTGTGATGAATATGTGGTTTATTTGTGATGCAGAGCACTGGGAGCTCAGGGATCAATCTGAAGAGGGCATCCACTCACACTGCTTCCTTTGATATTTTTATGTTTAAAGGAGGTAAAATTGTATTTTCTTCTGCAATTTAGCTAATTTCTGATTAACATTTTCCTTTTTCATGCAAGCAATGACTTGCCTTAGGAGATCGTGATAAGATGAGTAGTCCTCGAGATGCTTGGTTTTTTGTATACGACAGTGGTGAGGCAATCCTGGATGGTTTGCTATATTGCAAGCAAACATTTTGCACCACTTGCTAGTAACACTACAACAACAAAATAGAAATCTCGGATTTCGAACATTGTCAAAATCCAAAATACAAATCCATGTCCAAACAGCCCCAAAATCTTTCTTATTATCTCTGTCAGAGCACATGATGATTTTCCCTATGGTGGGATCTTGGGTTTTTTCCTCTAACCCAAAATCCCATATGCTTTTGGTATTATTTTCGGGTTGTTTAGATATTATCCCTCGAATCTTCAATAATTCCATATTAGTTGTCAAATCTTTGAATTTGCTCGTGCACACCTCAGACTTTAAGGGGTCTAAAATTGGTCACTCAAATCTATCATATTTCTTTACTTTCCCTCTAATGCTGTGTGTATTTTCAGCGACGAGGTGTATTTTCTACAGATCGAAAAGGGAGAGATGGAACTAAGGTTAGGATTTAGCCCCATTTGTTATGTCTAATAAAATGGCTGATCTGAGTCCCTAAGCGCTTGGTTGAAGAGGTCTATGCATTGATGGCTCACTCAGGAAATCTTCCACTGCTGCGCAAAGACAAAATTGCACCAGCTTACTGTGGTAAGATGATTGGTCCCTTTGAAGTTTTATTTTGAATACGACAGGGGCGAGGCAATTTGAACGGTTTGTGTGCAAGCAACCAACTTGCAGCCATTTGTTAGTATTGCCAATAACCTTTGGACAGTTTATGGTAGTTTTTCACAAGAGACCTGAAAAAGTTCATGATGGTTCTATGAGTGTGAAGTTTATCCTTATTTATTAATGGGTTAATTTCACTTGGCCCCCCTTTAGGATCATTGTTTTGAACCTCCAACCCTTGTAGTTTCATTGTCGCAGATAGACCCGTGTTAATTTTTTTGACTCTTTTATCCTTGGGGAAATTTTGGCAGATATTGTCCCTGGGTGGAATTTGTTAGTTGAGGGTAAAAATTGTTGTGGGATTAATGACTTGCCAAAGGAAATTTTGCCAGTGCTACTTAAAAAAATGCTCAGTTTGTGGTAATGATTAGTCCTAAAAAAAGCTTGAATTTTTATGTGAATTCCTTTATTAGATCCTATCTTTTTGTGTAGCATGTTAATCGATATAGTTCATTCTTTGAGATGTTGAAAGTTGAGGGTATATTCATTGTACAACTGAGTAATGCTCTTCAAATCAAGTGCTAACTCTTTAGCCTTGTCTTTAGCAGCCTTTGCAATCTCAAAATCAGATTGGGCATTACCCTGCGATTCAACAATGCCCTGTGCATCTTCTAACTTTGAAGCTATCAGTTCCAGCTCCTCTTTAATTCTCATCTGGAAACGCAGAACAGCAAACTTTGCCTCCAGCACATCCAATAACTGATCATCGATAGTATTTCTTGCTGAACTGACTAGAATTTCACTGCTATTTGCACTTTCAGCCTGCAGGACAACATTGCTGAGATATTGGAGCCTGAATACAGATAAAGTGTAATTGTTACCATACATTTTCAAGGTCAGCCCAATGATAGTGATATAGATATTCTGCTAGTGTTGAGCTTTAGCGTATGTAATGTGTATCCTTTTGTTTTTATTGTGCTACTTCAGCCTGAACAAAAAAAATGTGATAAGATAGGACACCAAAATATTCGAGTCAGCTAACTCTGATCAGTTCACTGATGTAGTAGCACAATAAAAATAAAGTGACACCAACCATCCTCGTTTATTCATGTTGCATCTCAGGTTTAGTACTGGCAGCAGTTTCTTTTGAGTTTACATTCTGCACGTGTTTATTTGTGATTTTGATATATGTATAATTTGTTTCACATATGAAACCAGGTTTAACTATATAGATACTTACCTTTATTTTTTCTAAGTCAGATAAACGAGGATGGTTGGTGAGACTACAAAGACAGGTCAGCGTAAAAGGAAGAACAGTATTATGGTATAGTTATCGCATGATCATATACCTATATTATCCTTTTCTGCTTTTTGTCATTTTAGTTTTCTATATTTGTTCTATTTTTCAGGTTTCTCCTCTTAATCTTGTTGTTTCATCGTGTTCTTTTGTATGTTTCCTACTCCTTAGGAATTAGACTAGTATTTTGATTTTTAGATAAATGTCATACAATTTGGTTGTAATTACTTATGTTTAGCCAAAACCACTTAACGAATTAAAATAAAATGAAATGCCAACTCAGTCCTCAACATATGAAACAACCATTAATTAAGGATAATTTTAATCTCCGTACATGTGCATCAATCATTTATTTGCATCAGGCACTCGATAAACCGATAAGGTATTCTTTGTAGAACTTAATTTCATAATTCATGAAAGCTTAATTAATGACAGTTTAATTAGAGTACCTACTTCTTCTAGGTGGAGAATTATGTGAGGGATGTGAATGCCATGGAAGGCCTTACATTATACAGTCCTCATCCAAAAAATGATATGAGAAGGAGTTATGATATTTGTTTTGGACTCAGTAATAAGTTAGCATCATATCTAATTTATGCATAACGTTTTTATAGAGGAACTTGTAGTATTGGTCAATAGTTGTTTTTTATGCGTGGTCATGGGTTCAAGATGCTGCGGAGGCTACTTTATTTATCAAACATTTGTGCATACCTGAGACTCTGAGAGCCTGTCCATCCCTTGATGAATTAAAACCTTTTTATTGTTAATATAGTGTGGTCATTGAGTGTGCTGTAACCCTAGTTTCATAACCTCACATCTGACAGTAAGATCTTTTTATTGTTGATATCTGCTGCAGAAATGTGTAAGTATGACTTTGGAACTTCTGCGACTAGCTTAGCAGCAAACCAATTTATGTTGCATGGATATTTTCTTGGACTTGTATACTAGGATATTCAGTGCATACCTACTCGATACTTCTGTAACATGTCTTGAAATTTATAATATTTCAAACATATAAAAATGTGTTAGAGATGTATTTGCGGCTAAGGAATTTGGTTGGTCTACATAAGATTTATCTGGTCAAACTTGTTTTGGCTGTAATGACAGGTTCAAGCTGTATCTTGAGATCCTAAAACATGCCTTTCACATTTCCATCTGTATTAGTTTGGGAATAATTTGTTCCAACTCCAGTTTAGTTCCAATTCATCCATGATTCTAGGTTGAATTGGAGTACCTACTTCTTCTAGGTGGAGAATTATGCGAGGGATGTGAATGCCATGGAAAGCCTTACGCAAGTCAGTCAAGAAGCTCCCCAAGATGGACCAGTTCCAAATATTCATATTCCTGAAGAAGGGCCTTACGCAAGTCAGTCAAGAAGCTCCCCAAGATGGACCAGTTCCAAATATTCATATTCCTGAAGAAGATATGGTCCAAGAAAGATGGACCAGTTCCAAATATTCATATTCCTGAAGAAGATATGGTCCAAGAAGATGATACAGCTGAAGATACACCAACACAAGATACAATTAAAGTTGCAAGAGGCATAAAAAAGAAAAGGGGTCCAACAAAAGAGAAAAAACATGCTAGAGACCCTGCAAACCGAATTCAGATTCAATTTACTGATTCTGGTGAACCATATGGACCCGGATCAATACACTTGTCATAGTTTTTGGGCCCTCTTGTACGAAAGCATGTACCTGTAACACTTGATGATTGGAGGAACCTTGGTGATGATCTGAAAGTTGTATTATGGGAAGAAGTTCAGGTAATAATACATTATACATTAATATATGTTTTCTTAAGGCAAAGTTATGAGTTTGTCATCATTCTTTCTTTTTTTAAACATGTATCTTTGTAGAAAATAAATATTGCAGACCCATCTAGTGTGTCAAGGGTTAAAGCTTGGATCAAAGCTCACACAAAAAAAGATGGTACACCGGTGAATTCAGCAGTTGGTGAAACAATTGTAAGGACACTAATTTTGCATATGAGTGAATATATATTACTTTTTTAGAAGAACATGTATATATAATGTAATACATATATATGTTGTACCTTTCAGGATAAGTTTAAAAAATTGAAACTACTACATCTTCATCTAGTTTTGATATTTGATTGTACTAGTTTCTTTTCTATAATTGATATCACTGTTTTTGCATTGTTGCTAGAGTGTGAACAACTCAAAGAAAAAGTGAAACTTGTTAGATATTGTTGGCTCGGGAAAGATAGTTGTTGAAGGACATTGGTCTTCAAGTGATCCGAACCAGGTTGTTCACTTTGTTCCTTTAGGTCCTAATGCTATGCGTGTTTGGGTTGATATCCCTAGGATCCCTAGTGCATCTCTTTGGAGAACGACATCTGAGTTAGAATGCATTGAAGATGTCGTTGGTACGACAATAGCTTGGCCATCAAATAAAGTTGTTATGCTTTGAAAGCTGGTAAGTTATACATCTTGCAATCGTGTGTTTTTACTTTATCATGTTTGTGTAGTTGTAATTTTGGTGTTGTTAATTTCTGTTTTTGCAGTAGTACTAGTACTCAATTCTGAAGATGATGAGTCTCCCAAGTCATATGTAATGCAGCAAAGTTACTTTTTGTTGTTCTGTGTACTATAGTTAATTTCTTGTACTCCATGTTGGATTATCCAAAGATTAGTATTTGTTTTTTGGCACATTTGTGTTGACTCTTCTTGTATGCTACAACTTGGTTATGTATCAGTTTGAACCTTTAAATGAAATATTTGCTTTTATAGTTATCACAATTGGAAGTTATTTCTAGTTCAACCTCAAAGGTTTATAGGCACAACTGAAATGCTATAAGAAGTGGAAACAATTACTGAAATGTTATTAAAAGAAGAAAGACAACATTCACTGAAACGCCATTGTAGTAACTCAAACGCTATCAAATGTAAGACAATAGCAACGTTGAAATGCTATGAATGAAAACTAACTAATAGCGTTTTTCAACCGCTATGAAAGATATTTGTCATAGCAATATAGAAACGCTATTGAATACTCTTTTATAGCTACATAAAAACGCTATGGTTGGAAACTAACTAATAGCGTTTTTCAACCGCTATGAAAGATATTTGTCATAGCAATATAGAAACCCTATTGAATACTCTTTTATAGCTACATAAAAACGCTATGGTTGAAAACTTTTTGATAGCGTTTGGGGAAATGCTATGTAAAGCCACAGACATACGATAGCGGGTTCTGACACAGCGTTGATTAAAACGCTATGAAATAATACCATAGCGTTTTTCGGCCGCTATGGTAGATTTCAGGTGTTGTAGTGAGGGGATTATGGCACCTCACTACCAAGCATAACTTTTTGTGCTTAGTACCAAGCATACTCATTTCTCTCTCTCTCTCTCTCTCTATATATATATATATATATATATATATATATACTTAAAATATATATATATATATATATATATATATAATATATATATGAGAAAAATGGGTATACTGGCTACCAAGGCATCCTCGCGCTAGTGATGTGCGACACATCTTGTCCATACATCACAACTTGAAGATGGAGCCTCCACAAACTCCAAGGTGTGACTTATGACAAGATGTGGTCCACATCACTACCAAGGACCTTGGCCCAAGTATACCCATAATTCCTCTATATAATATATAATATATATTATATATTTTAATATATATATATATATATATATATATATATTATATATATATATATATGATGAGAGAGAGAGAATGAGTATGCTTTGGTACAAGCATAAAATTTGCTGTTAGATAGTGACTTTCATATTCACATCCACTCATCCAAATTTCCCAACCACTCCCCAAACCCATGGTGAACGTCGGGCTCTCCATTCCAATGAGTGGAGGGAATATGCCCACCTTACTACCAAGCACAAAAAACTTTGGGCTTGGTACCAAGGCCATACCCATTATTCTCTCTCACTCCCTCACTCTCTCTCTCTCTCTCTCTCTAATATATATATATATATATAGTATATTATTATATATATATATATATGCAGAAATAATGGGTATCGCTTGTAGCAAGCAGGAAATTTTATGTTTTGTAGTAAGGCTGACATAATTTCCTCCACTATTCAAATGTGGGCGGCCACATTCACATGAGTGAGTAAGTTCATGTGGCATATGTAACCATTTAATATGAGTGGAACGGGATTAATGCCACATTCACTACCAAGCTTAACTTTTTTTTCTTGGTACCAAGCATAACATTTCTCTCTCTCTCTCATCTCTCTCTCTCTCTCTCTCTAGTATATATATATATATATATATATAATAGTATATAATATAATATAATATATTATATATATATTATATTATATATATCATAACTATATATATATAGAAAAAACTTATTCCAACTTAAGTTTGGACGGTCCACTAAGTTTCTTAGTCATGATGATCATTGTTGACGTCATTGTGGATTATGATCCGCTTCCGTTTGAACTTGATCTACATATTCTAAAACCCCAATACACCAAATTTAGCGGGTGAAGACCGTCGTTGTTTGCTCTTCATGCCACGGTCGTATCAGTTTTACGCGTTTTCGAATGAATTGAACTTTTTACAATACATTGTCGGTATGGTGCAAACCACCGACGGTGTTCACTCCAAATTTGGTTGTGTGGCGTTTTTAGAATATTAGAATCAATGTTCAACGTAGCGGCCTCATCCACAACGACATGTCAATCAAGTGATCATCAATGACTAAGAAATTTAACTGGACGCTCCACTTAAGTCGACAGTTACATAAGCTTATATATTATAATATATTATATATATATATATATATATATATATTATATATATATCATATATATATAAATATATATATTATATATATATATATAATATATATATATATATATATAATACTACACACACATTGTTGCACAGGGGATTTTCAAGAGGATTGTCCAACATGGGAACAAGATAGATTAATGAATCCGTTGTGTCCTCCTTATCAATTAAAATCCCAAAGTTTCCCCTCCCTTTCGCTTCCTATTCATATATTTATCCTTGTGCAAAATGTAAATGTTGCTACCATGTAACTGTTCAAATACCAACATATAGGGGACAGCTTTATCTCCCTTGACTTGATCACGAGGCACGTACTGAGGAGGATAGCGAGATGATGCAATCTCTCAAGCAAGAGAGTATGGGCTTTATATTAATTGGTTTTGTCTTCATCCACTTTCAGAAGCAAACTGCCAACTACCCTATCATTCAATCTTTTTTCCACCAAAAAATAAAAAACAAGAAAAAAAAAGACGGTGGATGGCGTTTGAATACTCCTCGTGAACAAATTATAGCCAAACAAGTTTTTTTTAAAAGAAATATTTCCCGAAGGATTCATGGAAATTATTAAGTGAAATTTTAATTCTTAGATATAAAAATATAATCCTTAAAATATAAAAATATAATCCTCAAGTTTTATTATAAGTTCATAGTTTTGATATATTGGTTAAGGAGAGTTTCACATGGTATCAGCACCAACCCTGATTTGAATTTTGCTAGACACGAATTTAATGGAAATTTTTTAAAAATTACTACCGCTATATAAGTTTAGGCTTCAGCACAAAAAAAGAGCATTCAATTTGTGAGCGGATGTTGGTACTTTCACAATAATAATTTGGATTAGAGAAACTTTATTGTTCAAAAAAATTTCTTAACTATATTGTATATAATAGTTAAATAATCAGGCTAAAAAATTAATGATTATCTAATCATTTTTTTCTTGTAAAAAATCTAGTCGCCAACGTCTTCTTCCTCTGCAAAAGTTCCTTTATAGTGGTCTCTAAAAAAAATGATAACTTCATTGTACATGTTGTCTAATGATCCCAGACGTCAAACCTATAAGATTAGAAATTCTTAGCAACTCTTCAAGCAAAAAGTGCTATGAACAGGTCAAGGGGATGAGCCTATTGACCGTAATGATGAGAGAGATGAGATCAAAGTATGACCCTTAATTAAGCACCAGCAATTCTTCGGTGCTCTGTGAGCACATGTGTTATATATGAGTAGGTCTTATAGCACAATAATAATTCTTTAATTCCATTACATTCTTATTTGCATATGGATTATGTCACATAATCTACTCATATTGTTGTGGTTTACTATTAAGGCCTGTTTTTAAGAAGCTTTTAAGCTATGTCGACTTTTTATGGTTTTTAGCTTTTATGATAATGATCTCATAGATAGGACTGTCCATCCGGTGCCGGTCCGGAAAATCGGGTCCGGGCCGGGCAAAACCGGAGCCCGGTTGGCCCAGACCCGAGCGGGCCGGGCTCCGGGCCGGCCCGATGATTTCCATTTTTTCTCTTTTCTTTTTTTTTTGATAAAATATTGCTAAAAAGTTAGTTTAATCTTATTATATTTATATAATTATGTATTAGTATATAACTATATATTATATACATATATTATATGTAAATATATTGTATATATTTATATGTTATAACTAGAGAGAGAGAATCACATAAGTATATATTACTTATTTATAAATATGTATTATATAGTTATGTATGTATTTGTTACATCTTAAATATTTACATTATGCTTATTTAAGTTCAATTATACAATTTACTTATATGATATACTTTTATATATACTAGATGCAATATACTTATATATTATTATACTTATGCAATTATACAATATACTTATATAAAACTGTAATTCTATAATATACACATATAACATATAAGTATACTTATAACTACATTATATATATTTATATTCTTATATCTTAGTATCTATACCATACTAAGAGTATATATATATATATATAGAGAGAGAGAGAGAGAAAAATGGGTATGCTTAGTACCAAACCGCAACACACCAATTTTAGGGTGAACCCGTCGTCGTTTGACCCTTCATCCACTCATATCAATTTTAACGATTTCGAATGAATATAATTTTTCACATGGCTCGATGGATGGTCAAACGATGATGGGGTCACCCCAAATTTGGTGTGTTGGGGTTTTAGAATATGTAGATCAAGTCCAACGGAGTGGATCATTCACAATGTAGCTCAATCATGTGATTTTAGGCCGCGTCCTTAGATGATTATCTAAGGCGTCACCTTAGGAACACTTTTCCCTATATATATATATATATATATATATACACACACACACACAAACACACACACACACACTTATTATATATAAATATATTGTATATACTTATAAGTTATAACATGAGAGAGAGAGAGAATCACATAAATGCATATTACATATTTATAAATATGTATTATATAGTTATATATATATTTGTTACATACTTAGATTATACTTTTTTTTTGTCAATGAATGTAAATTTTATTCACCACCAAATATGAGAAAGATTAAGCACATCAAAAAAACAAAACAAACAGACTGGTTATAAAGTCCAGTCTATCCTAAAACAAATCTTCTATGTACTGTAACATATGCTGAGGAATGTTGGAATTCAAAATCTTTGTATATACACTAATCTTGATATCACGAAAGAGAAGGTCTGGGCTTCTAGCTGCTCTCTGTTGGAAAATCCTGAAATTCCTCTCTTGCCATAGTATATAAACTGATACTAACAGCGCAACTCTTTTCAGCTTGATTTTATAATTTTTCCCCTACAAATTCTTGTTGTACCATGCCATTATCAGATTCCATGAGCAAGATCTCCAGTTGAATTTCATCCAATCCATAACTTTGTTCCATACACAAGCAGAGAATCGACATTCAAAGAAGATGTGTTGACAGGTTTCAGCTTGATGATCAGTTGAGCACAAAACACACTGATTTGAGTTAATCAATCTCATTTTACACAATCTATCTTGAGTGAGCAGTCTAGAGAGGGAAGCTAGTCATAGAATAAATGAATGTTTGGGGTAATGCCAACCCCCTCAGATAGTGTCTGAACCATCAAATGAAACTTGCTGCTGGAAGATGGCTTTGTAAATGGAAGAAATTCTGACATTGCCATTGATACAACAATCATTAATAGAGTTCATCAAGCTAACCACATTACCAGATTTGTTTATCAAAATATCCCTTGCTTTTATAATTTGTCTCCACATCCAAGAGTCACTTTCTTTTGCCTGAATTTGCCAAATATCAGACTGCCTCAAATATTGCCGATGAATCCATTTAATCCAGAGAATATCTTTTTTGAAATGAATCATCCATAACAACTTAGTTGTTGTTGCTAAGTTCTAGTATTTAGTAGAGAACAATCCTAATCTACCATTTTTGAAGTTCTGGCAAACTGTGTTCCAAGAGACCTGGTGGATTTTATGTCCCCATAAGAAATCAGAGCACATTCTATCTATTTTCTCCAAAACTTTAACAGGCAGTATATAATTACTTGTCCAAAATATTTGTATGCCCATGATAACTGATTTTATTAACTGCAATCTCCCTGCATAAGACAGGAATTTCATACTATGCCAACTTTGAAATTGATTAGCTATCTTGTTGACGAGAGGGCTACAATCAAGCCAAGAAAGTCTTATTGAAATTAGTGGCATGCCCAGATATCTAATAGGCAGGATTCCTTCAGAGAAATTTAGATGAGCACAAATCTGATTCTTCATGTTATCATTAATCCCACTCATGAAAACAGAGCATTTTGAAGGGTTTGGTTCCAGTCCAGAAGTTTGACTGAATTCCTTTAAACAGTCCCTTAACCTTGAAATTGAGTACAAATCAGCTTTACTGAATAATAAGAGATCATCCGCAAAGATAAGATGAGTTAGCTTCAGTTTAGAACACTTGGGGTGAAATTTGAAGAGCCTATCTTCCATGAGAGTGTCAAGTTTCCGAGACAAGTATTCCATTCTAATTATAAATAGGTAAGGAGAAATAGGATCACTCTGTCTAAGCCCTCTAGCCCCTTGAAAATAGCCATGAAGGGATCCATTTATAGAAATGGAGAATTTAGATGTTGTAATGCACTCCATGATCCAAGAAATCATGAGTTTAGGGAAACCCAAACCCTCCAGCATTGCTCTGATAAAATCCTAACTGATGGTATCAAAGGCTTTTCTTAAGTCTATATTCAAAATAGCTCTAGGGGATAAATGGTTCCTACCATAATGCTTGACAATCTCATGGGCCAAAAGGATGTTGCTAGAAATAAGTCTTCCCTTAATGAAGGCACTTTGAGCATCACTGATTAAATAACCCATAACTTTTTGAATTCTAGTTGCAAGGATTTTTGAGATGATTTTGTATATACAATTATAACATGATATTGGCCTATAGTCTGTAGCAACTTGAGGGTTGAGAATTTTTGGTATTAAAGTGATAGAAGTGGTATTGAACGTACCAAGCATTCTCCCAGAGCTGAAGAACTCCTCAACTGCTTCAAATAATTTATTACTGATGATATTCCAAGTGGCTTTGAAAAAGAATGCATTATATCCATCTGGTCCTGGGCTTTTATCATTTGACATAGAGAAAATAGCTTGTTTAATTTCCTCCCTAGATATAGGAAGACTGAGCATTTGCCTTTGATCAGAAGTGAGTTGTGGACCATTTGCAATTATCACAGGATTTGGATTTGAAGTAGGAACATAAGTACCAAGAAGATTTTTGTAGTAGTTGATAATTTTAGCAACCACCTGTGATCTGTCTGTAATTCTATGTAATACCCCAACCCTTGAGAGGGTGATGTGATTAGTATTGATAGATTTGATTGGAATACTCATACCACAAAGATGCATCTTCTTTTCGGGAACCCAACTCTTAGAAACTCCAAAGTTAATTGTGATGGTGAAACATGTTATTGCACGGTGTGGTGCATGGTAGGTTTAACATTTCTGGTTTCACCTCGGACTGCAGCCTTGTTTGAACCCAGGGGCATCACAGTTGGTATTAGAGCTCTAGTTCCAGTATCCTTAGGATCATCCTGTGTCGAGTGGTTTGTGAGGCCAGTCCATCAGATCTAATAGCGTACCGACCCCGGGATTCCGGGGCGGGGCGTTACAAATGGTATCAGAGCTCTAGTTCCAGTATCCTTAGGATCATCCAGTGTCGAGTCGTGGAGCTAGGTTAGAGTTTCTTAGGATTCTTGTGTAGAGTCCGCTAAGGATTTCCTAGAGGACGATATATGCGTATATCTCAAAATTTTGAGAAAATTTTTTTTTATGACAACTATTTTTGCTTAAAGTACATGTGTGAATACTATGTGATGTGAAAATCATATTGTGATGAACTATGTATGTACGTCTACTTTGACTCATGAACCTTATTTTTCTTATGATCAGGGAGATGGCAGGACGTGGGAGACCCCGCACTCGAAGGGCCGCTCAGGCAGAGCCCCAGCAGGCCCCACCTGAACCGCAGCAGGCCCCACCTGAGCCACAGTAGGCTCCACCCGAGCAGGAGCAGGTACCACCAGAGCCGCAGCAGGCTCCTCAGTATTTGGTGGATATCATGGCTCCCCTTATTGCCAGGATGACAGCCATTGAAGAGTTAGTAACGACTCACATAGCACCACGGACACCACCACCACCGGTAGCTCAGCAGCAGGGGATACCAGCCGTCTCGATCAGAGAGAGAGACCCAGAGGTAGCACCTACAGTTATTCCACTAGCGGTACCAGACAGAGTCACGGATCAGGAAGCTTGGCTCCGTATAGTAGAGAGGTATCAGAAGATGAGGGCACCCGAGTTCCAGGGGTCACCAGACCCTCTTGCAGCACACAAGTGGAAGGAGGATGTGAGCAATATACTTGACATACTCAGTGTAGATTCGGTCCAGAAGCAGAGGTTGGCATCCTACAGTCTGAAGGGAGATGCCGGGAGATGGTACCGATTATAGTTTACCCCAGAGCAGAGGATGACCCTCACATGGGAGGATTTTATCTATTTCTTTGATGGGCAGTATATTTCTTCCGCAGCCCAGACTGGGAAAGAGCTTGAGTTGTCCCGGATGACTCAGGGGGACATGACAGTGGCAGATTATGAGAGCCGGTTTATGGAGTTGAGTTGTCCCGGATGACTCAGGGGGACATGACAGTGGCAGATTATGAGAGCCGGTTTATGGAGTTGCGGCATTTCACGGGCATGTGGCGGACAGGAGAGCGTCAAGCTTAGATGTTTTTAGCAGGGCTACGCCCTAATCTCCGCCGGTACCTCGTCTCGAGGAGATTCTATTCCGTTAGGGAGGTAGCTGAGGCCGCCACCTTATAGGAGATTGAGACTACTATGTTCGTGAAGGACAAGGAAGGGAAGACCAAGGCAGGGCAGAGCGGGGATAAGGGTAAGAACAAGAGACCTTTGACAGGGCATCAGCATCAGCAGCAGCAGGGCCCTCATAAGAAGGGACCCCATCAGGATCAGAGAGCGCATCAGCAGCGCAAGTTCCAGGGATCTTGTTTTAACTGCCACAAGGTCGGGCACAAGGCATCAGAGTGTCGTAGTGCACCAGCAGGAGCTCAGCAGGACAGGGGCCCGAACCAGCAGCAGCAACGACAGTAGGGCAGAGGTCAGGGTCAGCAGAACAGGCTTGAGGCACCGCCAGCAACGCAGAGGGCAGAGGGGCAGGTTCAAGCAGTCCAGGAGGCTCCCCAGGGGCAGATTGTCCCATATTCTCCAGCATTAGCAGCAGAGCAGTCTTCAGCCACAGGCAGAGTATATGCAGTGGTTCCCCTTTTGTTTTCATTGTGTAAAAGTCTTATAAAAAGACAATCTTTTTTTTGTTTTCATTGTAACGATCGAAGTTGTAATGAATACCGCAATGAATACATTAATTTTCGATGCAAACATCCAGCTCGTAGCTCAGCCTCTAGACACCCCTTTATCAGTCTCCACCCCTTTAGGTGAGGTATCGCTTCTAGAGAGCGTTTGTAGGAGGTGTACCATCAGTTTAGACGAGTCGGAGTTCATAGTCGATCTGATAGTTCTGCATATGTCCGAGTTTGATGTCATTCTTGGTATGGATTGGTTATCGTCCTACCATATTAGTATAGACTGTTTTGCGAAGACAGACAGATTGCGAGCGTCTGATGGGTCTGAGATGATTGTGGCCACTTCTCAGGGCAATCGCTTTGCGGAGTCATTTCTGGCGTTCATCGACGAGGTGATGCTGCGGGATCAGAGTTCTGATTTGTTAGAGACTCGAGTTGTCTCGGATTATCAGGTGCCTTTCAGGACATACCTGGGTTACCTCCTGTGAGAGAGGTTGAGTTTTGTATTGAGTTGCAGCCGGGCACAGCCCCGATATCCCGCGCACCCTATCGCATGGCGCCAGCTGAGATGAGAGAGCTTCAGACCCAGTTGGACGAGTTGTTAGCTCAGGGTTTTATTCATCGGAGTCATTCTCCGTGGGGCGCGCCAGTCCTCTTCGTGAAGAAGAAGGATGACAGCATGAGATTATGTATAGATTATCGGGAGTTAAACAAGGTCACCATCCGGAATAGGTATCCACTGCCTAGGATTGATGACTTGTTCGACCAGTTGCAGGGAGCGTGATTTTTCTCGAAGATTGATCTTCGTTCTGGCTATCATCAGTTGCGGGTTCGAGAGATGGATATCCCCAAGACCGCTGTCCTCACGCGCTATGGATCTTTCGAGTTCTTGGTCATGCCATTTGGGTTGACCAATGCACCCGCGGTCTTCATGGACTTGATGAACCGGGTTTTTCGTCTATTCTTGGATCAGTTCATGATTGTTTTCATCGATGACATCCTCATTTATTCGAGATCGGAGGC
>NC_033798.1:56654427-56667513 GCF_001876935.1 Asparagus officinalis | reverse complement strand
ATGTGCGGTTACGATTCGCCGGCGGTTGCGGAGTCTCTCACCGTCGCATTTCCTGTATCTCGAGCTCGTGAGGTGAAATGCTGGAATGTACTTGGGTTTTTTTTTTAATTATTTTTTTTAATTGTTGTTGTTGTTGATATTATACACTAAATTCTCTCATTCCCGGTTGGAGTACATCCGTAGCTATTGCCCTAGTAATTAAACCCTTGGAATTAAAAGATTTGGGGATGTTATTTAGAAATATGAAGATTTGTGCTGAGGATTGTTGGAGCACACAAATAACCACACACCACAAGGAGCACAAGCAACATGAGAACTTGTTATTCTCATTACGGGCGTCAACCAAACATGCCTACATCCACGATACTCCATCAGGGAAATCCACTATATTCACAGCCAGATCCCCCACAAGAGGATGACTTTCTCTATACTAATACACACCCTTTTATAGCCTTCAATGAGAAGTTCAAGAAGTTACCATCATCCTTTGCATTCTCCGATGTTCGCTAACCAGTCAATCCTCCGTAATCAACACCGTGCACTCCTCATTTATGAGATTTGGGGAGAAACCCAACAATTTGTTGGTCTAATATAAAATTAAGACTTTAGGTTCTGATGTGACAAAAAAATATTGAAAAGTGTTTTTAATAGATTTGGAGGTGTTGGGGAAATCACCCACTAAACCAGAGAATAGAGAGACAACCACAAACACAATATTTACGTGGTTCGATCAAATTGATCTACGTCCACGGCAAGAGGGGGCTTTCACTATATTCAATCTCTCAAATACAACGTACATACAAAATTTTAGCAGACTCTCTTTTGTTTTTGCTCTCACTCAAATGGCTCTGTCAAGGATTGCTTCAAGGATACTCCTCGCACACCTTCAGAGGAAGAGAGGGGAGGGGGCTTTATAGGCTTCAAATCCCCCTCTCTGTCAATCACCGAAAGTGAGCCCTCACTCTCTTTGTCAACACCTGCTGCCACCCTTCCTGATTTGTCAACAATGGTGGCTGTCTCTCTCTTTCGGTGCTTCTTTCTTTGTTTTTCAACAAAAGGTGGCTGCACCTTTGTGGCTTGATGTTTTTGACCAATAATCTCCATCTCGGCGAACGTTTGCCCAAAACTGAGCCGACACCAACCAAACTAAACGTGAGAGTATACTTCATAATAGAACAAGTAAAACTCGACCCCCTCTTGCAAACAATGCCCCAAACGGGGCTAGCTAACAACTGCGAATGCCTCCCAAATTCAAGCAGTGCTTGAACTTGAAGGCCGGGATCGGTTTGGTCAACATGTCAGCTGGGTTGTCTGCAGTACCAATCTTTTTCATCATGATATTTCTTTCAGCAGTTGCCTCACGAATGAAATGATATCTGACATCAATATGCTTTGTCCTCTCATGATGTGCTGAGTTTTTGCTTAGATGTATTGCGCTCTGATTGTCGCAAAATACAACTGAACTAGCCTCCTGCTGAAGTCCAAGCTCCCTCACGAGATTTCTCAACCAAATGGCCTCTTTTACCGCTTCTGCTGCTGTCATATATTCTGCCTCTGTAGTAGACAAAGCAACTGTCGACTGTAGAGTCGATCTCTAACTAATAGCTGAGCCAGAAAGAGTAAAAAGATAACCAGTCAAAGATCTTCTTTTATCGAGATCACCTGCATAGTCAGAATCCATAAAACCTACAACTGAGGTTCCCAAAGTACTGCTATCAAAAACTAAACCCAAATCTGAGGTACCCCTGAGATACCGTAGGATCCACTTCATTGCTTCCCAGTGTGCCTTCCCTGGTTGAGCCATGTATCTGCTCACTACACTGACTGCCTGGGCAATGTCTGGACGAGTGCAAATCATAGCATACATAATGCTACCCACTACATTAGAGTATGGAACTCGGGACATCTCCTTCTTCTCGTTCTCACTTGTAGGTGAATCTGAAGCCAAGAGTCTAAAGTGAGGAGCCAAAGGAGTCGTAACAGGCTTGGCCTTCTTCACCCCAAAGCGTTCAAGTACTTTTTCAATATAGCTCTTCTGTGGGAGATATAATGTTCCAGCTTTCATGTCCCTCCTGATCTTCATACCTAAGATCTTCTTCGCTGTACCAAGATCTTTCATCTCAAACTCATCATTGAGTTGTTTCTTCAAAATAAGAATCTGCGACATGTTCTTAGCAGCAATAAGCATGTCATCGACATATAATAGAAGATAAATAAAAGAATCATCTCCTAGATGCATGTAGTACACACAACTATCATAAGTACTTCTTGAGTACCCATGACTAAGCATAAAATTATCAAACCTCTTGTACCACTGTCTGGGAGATTGCTTCAGGCCGTATAAAGATTTCTTCAATCTGCAAACTTGATCTTTTTTACCTTCTACGAAGTATCCCTCTGGCTGAGACATATAGATAGTCTCCTCAAGTTCGTCATGTAAAAATGCAGTCTTCACATCAAGCTGCTCAAGCTCCAGATCAAATAGAGCAACCATGGTAAGCAATACACGGATGGAGGTATGCTTCACAACCGGAGAGAACACTTCATCATAGTCAATTCCCTCCTTTTGTCTATAACCCTTAGCCACCAACCGTGCTTTGAATCTAGCATCTTCAACCCCTGGGATCCCTTCTTTCTTCTTGAAAATCCACTTGCATCCTATTGCCCTTTTACCCTTAGGTAATTGCACCAAATCCCAAGTCTGATTCTTGTAGAGTGACTCGAGTTCTTCTGTCATAGCTGTGGCCCAACGTCCAGATTCTCCGCATGAGACAGCTTCAGTAAAGTTTGATGGCTCTTGAATACTCATCTCTTCAGCTGTCGTGAGAGCATACGCCACTAATTCAGCATGTGCATATCTTTGAGGAGGTTTGATCTGTCTCCTTTCTCTGCCAGTGGCTATGGAATAAGGTTCTTCAGTCTCAGCATCATCAGCATCTGAGCCTGAATCATGTTGTTCTTCTACAGCTGTAGGAGCAAATTTTATAGACGACTTTTGAGACGTCTCTCCCTCGAGCTCCACCTGAAGCTCCACCTTATCCATGGTCTTCTCTACATTTCCTGTAGACTCAATAGAAACCTTCCCACGATCAAGCATATATCTTTCACTAAAAGTAACATCTCTACTAATAATGAATTTAGGAGAATCAGGTTCAAGACTCCACAAACGATAGCATTTAACGCCATCAGCATAACCAATAAATATGCATTTCTTAGCTCTAGGCTCAAGCTTACCCTCTCTAACATGATAGTAAGCGGGACATCCAAATACCTTTAAATTTGAATAGTCATTTGGTTTACCTGACCATACCTCATTTGGAGTCTTGTGTTCAATGGCTGTAGAAGGAGACCGATTCACCAAGTAACAAGCTGTGTTAACAGCTTCAGCCCAGAAGCCTTTATCCAAGCCAGAGTTTGAGAGCATACACCTAGCTCTCTCCATCAACGTTCTATTCATGCGTTCTGCCACCCCGTTTTGCTGAGGAGTGTGCCTGACCGTGTGATGTCGTACGATCCCAGAATTTGAGCAGAACTGATTGAACTCATCACTGCAGAACTCTAAGCCATTATCTGTTCGGAGACGTTTAATCTTCTTTCCAGTTTGATTCTCAATAAGTACTTTCCACTTCTTGAAAGTTTCGAACACCTCGCTTTTGCGCCTGAGAAAGTAAACCCAAACTTTCCTGAAAAAATCATCAATAAACGTTTCGAAAATAAAGAGCACCACCTTTGGATGGAACCTGAGCAGGTCCCCATAAATCTGAATGGATGTAGTCGAGAGTGTCCTTCGTCGTATGTGAGCCAGTCGAGAAGCTGACCCGAGTTTGCTTCCCAAACACACAATGCTCACAGAAATCCAGTGATGATGTATGATCACCACAGAGTAAGCCACGTTTACTCAAACTAATCATTCCCTTCTCACTCATGTGGCCTAAGCGCATGTGCCACAACTGAGTAGTGTCTCTATCAGCATCAGAAGACACACCTGCAGAGCCTGTCACCGTACTACCTTGGAGAACATAAAGACTGTTCACCTTACTACCTTTCATCACAACCAATGAACCCTTAGTAACTCTAAGAGCTCCACCTTCGCCAGTGTAAGAACACCCAATAGAATCCAAAGAACTCAAAGAAATCAAATTTTTCTTTAAGTCCGGGATGTGCCTTACATCTGATAAAGTTCTCACTATCCCATCATGATACCGAATACGAACTGTATCAATGCCAACTGTCTTGCAAACTGCATTGTTGCCCATCAAAACTGATCCACCACTTATAGATATGTAAGTAGTGAACCAATCTTTATTTGGACACATATGAAAAGACGCACCTGTATGCAAGATCCATTCTCTATCGGAACGGCCATCCAAGGGACATACTGTAAGAACCGTCTCAGCAACAACGGCAGTATCAGCCTTTGCCGTATTAGCTGAATCTGAGGTTTCACCACGCTCGTTGTCTTTCTTCTTTAGAGCATAGCATTCTGACTTGTAATGCCCTTTCTTGTGACAGTAGAAACACTCCACATTTTTCTTGTTTGGGGCTGACCTGGACTTTGAGCGATTTCTGGATTGCCCTTTATCACCCTCTCTGGTCTTCATTCTACCTCTGGCTAGCAGACCATCAGCCTGCTTATCGGTACCTCTCTCATTCAACTTTGTTCTCAACTCAGCAGAGTTCAAAGAGGCCTTTACATCCTCAAGACTTATGGATTCTCTTCCATACAACATAGAGTTAACAAAGTTTTCATAAGAGTTAGGCAATGAACATAACACAATGAGAGCCTGGTCTTCATCATCAAGTTTAAGATCCAGGTTTTTCATATCCATGATAATTTTATTAAATTCATCAAGGTGTTCTTGAATGGGTGTACCTTCTTTCATCTTCAATGTGTATAGCCGCTGCTTCAGGTATAATCTCGTAGTAAGAGATTTCTTCAAGTAGAGACTTTCGAGCTTTGACCACAACCCCGCTGTCGTTTCCTCATCGGCAACTTCACGAAGCACATTGTCGGATAGTGACAATTGCAAGGCGCTGTGAGCCTTTTCGTCCATCTCTTCGATCTTGGCACTAGTCATATCTTCTGGGTATTTTCCATCGATAGCTTTAACCGTGCCTTCACGTCGCAACAAAGCCTTCATCTTTATCCTCCATAGGCCGAAATTGTTCTGGCCATCAAAGATCGACACCGAGAACTTCACAGAAGCCATTGTGTAGGATTGAAAGCTGTCCTAGAACCGAGAAGCTCTGATACCAGTTTGTTGGGGAAATCACCCACTAAACCAGAGAATAGAGAGACAACCACAAACACAATATTTACGTGGTTCGATCAAATTGATCTACGTCCACGGCAAGAGGGGGCTTTCACTATATTCAATCTCTCAAATACAACGTACATACAAAATTTTAGCAGACTCTCTTTTGTTTTTGCTCTCACTCAAATGGCTCTGTCAAGGATTGCTTCAAGGATACTCCTCGCACACCTTCAGAGGAAGAGAGGGGAGGGGGCTTTATAGGCTTCAAATCCCCCTCTCTGTCAATCACCGAAAGTGAGCCCTCACTCTCTTTGTCAACACCTGCTGCCACCCTTCCTGATTTGTCAACAATGGTGGTTGTCTCTCTCTTTCGGTGCTTCTTTCTTTGTTTTTCAACAAAAGGTGGCTGCACCTTTGTGGCTTGATGTTTTTGACCAACAGGAGGCATAAGTTAGAGATATGAACATTTGGGAGTCCCATATACAATTTAAAAACGAATTTATGGTCTACTATGATAAAGTCTGAACATTCTTGTAGGTGATTTAGAAAAGGTTGCAGCTTGATGATACTTTTTGTTGTTTGTGGTTTAGGTGAATACGGTTCAGAAGACTTTGGTGGAGACTTGGGGCTTGATTCGGGAGACCTTCATTGATCCCACTTTCAACCATCAAGGTATGCAGTGTTGTTCTTTTTGCTTGATTTTGAACTCATGATAGATAATTAAGCTACTTCGATTTAGTAGTATTCTGTGGAAATGAGTTAAATACTTTTGTTATTTCTTCTCTGCTAATTAAAGGGTGATATAGTTACTAACGACTTAATTAGCCTTGACTGTTATGATCATTAGATAAGCAAGAGAAATCCAGAGTTACTCCTTTCATTTTTCCCATTTAAAGAACACACCAACCAAAATGAGTGTCGGTGTCAAATTAATAACCTTCAATATTGATTGTCTGCTGCAAAAAGAACAGTAATATCTTCTTCAAACTACCTTCTACCTGTGAATTCATAATAGCACCATGATTTTGATGACATACAATGGAAATTTTAGACTCAGTGGCTAGGTTGCTGCAATGTGTTACGAGATTTTCTAGCGAAGGAAACAACCATAGCATGATGTGGGGCAAAAGCTGCATATGTCTAACCCCAAATCACAGCAGGCCTATCAATATTTTCTGAAAGTTGGAATCTTTCTGAATCCCCTGTCAAGGAATTAAACTTCGAGGTGGAAACTAACATATTAAAACAGCTCGCCATTAAGCAGGACTGTTGATGGTAGGACGGACATAGTCTAATCAGTAACAAACTTCAATAGGTTAGACGTTTGGTGGCAAAAAAAACCTTTAAAGTGCTGCATTTATGGTGCTTTTTGGGTCATTCCCTATCCATTTATATTGAAGTTACCAGAGTGCATAACAAGCTTGATCACATATAAGTTCTAGATTGGTTTGGTGTGGTAAACCTTCCCCCCAAAAAGGTAAAACAAATGTGCAGTCTTACCTTCTGAAATGGTTAGTTGGTCTCTAAGAGTGAAATATTACTTCTTGGTTGAGTTAATGTCTTTTATGTATCATGTTTCTAATTTTATAAAGTGTGAATCCAAATTGGACGTAGGTACACAGCCGTCTATCCACTTTGTACGCATTTTTTATATCTTCATGCTTCTTAATTCTTGAATCATCCTAATTCCTTAAACTCCAATAAGATGTCTATTAAGATTTGCATGTAGACGCTTAAATCATATTGCAGCTACCCTTTTGTTTACAATAGACTTGTTATGCAGACTGGGATTTAAAGCTGCAACAGACAATGGTGGAAATGTTCCCACTAAAATCAGCAGATGCAGCATATAACAAAATCAGTGGAATGCTTGCAACTCTTGGTGATCCTTTCACAAGAATCGTTAGTCCAAAGGTTCAAAAGTTAAAGCAAGATTTTGTTTTGTTTTTCTCCCCCTTTTACCGCATTTTCCTGACTTATGTATGTGTTTTAAAGATATTACAATGGAAGTACATATCAAATCTAAAAGATCTTGCTGGGGAGTTTTCCCATATGTTTACCATTTAGTTAAACACAAGGAAAGAAATATATTGCATGTGCCTTGCATAGATTATGTTATATTTATCATCAGCAACACAATGGATAAAAAAATAAAAATTACAAATTCTTCCAGACTGAGCTTATCAAGTTTGTAACATTTGAATAGAATACACAAGCTTGCTGGATAATTCACCTGCTTTTGTGGGATTCAACATGTCAACGATCTGACAAATATTGTTTGTAACCCTGCAGGAGTATCAAAGTTTCAGGATTGGCAGTGATGGGAATTTGCAAGGAGTAGGACTTTTCATAAATGTTGAACCAAGAACGGGACACCTGGTAAATAACACTACTATTCTCTAATTTCTGTTGGCATATGATAGTGGCACTGAAATCAGATGCAGTCTGCAAGAGCCTATATATATATCAATTACTTAATCAGCTACCTGATCTTTGTAATACATTGGTTAACAGTAGTGATACATAGGCTACATACTTGGTTATATTGTAGTGTAACATGTCATTTGGCCTGTAATTCAGTTTCTTGGGTGTTTATACTGCAGAAGTGATGCTCAGACATAGTGTCAATGCTATATGAGTAGTCTTTAACAAATTATTGCCGAAAGTAATATAAAATATCTTAATATTAGAAAATATGGGAAGTGGGCGGGAGTTATCAAGTAGTGGATGTTAGTTAGGATGTTTCATATCTTTCCAATTTTGTCCTTTTAATTAGTTTCAACGTACTATAATTTGTTGAGGACATATGTTGAATTTTTCGAAATCTTGACACACATATGGGTAGAACTAAAAGTGTAGGTTTTCTTAAATAATAGTAATAGATAATAGATGACGTGCACTAATGTGTCCAAAAAATAAATCCTCTCCCATCCTTTTTATAGCTTTATGTTTAGGTCTTGAAACTTGAAGTGTTGTGATTCTGTCAGATAAATCTTGTTGTTAAGAGCGACTTATCAGAACTTTATCATGAAACATAGATCATGCACATTTTTATAAGTGACCATCATATTGCAGGTTGTTTTATCTTGTGTTGAGGGCAGCCCAGCAGCCCGAGCTGGCATACATGAAGGGGATGAATTGGTAGAGATAGATGGTAAGTTACAGTATAAATCTTTCTAGCTTGTATCAAAATCTGTCAATTTTTCTCTCTTTCTTTTCTCATTTCTTCTAAAAGAATCTCTCATGCATCGGCATGGGCAATTACTTTGAACACTTTGTTTGGTGCTATTAATGTTCAGGATTCAGAAAGATGTTTCTTAAAGAGGCATGCTTAACTAAATGATATACAGATCAAGTTGGTTGCTCTTTTGTTTAGAGAAGGCATAGATTGGCATTAGTGCCCTCTTGTGTAGATAAGAGCTCTAGGTATGAATCCTGTGTAGTGGTTCGAAATGCTAAATAGTTCTTTATTCTGTCTTGAATATCAAGAGAAAAAAGAGAATTTAAAGAAGGAAAAACTGGTTCATTTTTTGTCTTCCTTATGTATTTTTTATTTCACATTGCCTACCTAGGGGTAGTTTAGTTTCCTTCATGCTATATTATTATTTTTTACTTCTTAGCATTATTTTTTTCCTATACATAATACAATCATGATATGTCAGAGAAATCAATCTGTTATTAGCCACTATTCAGCCATGGCTTGCAGAAGGAATTATATTTCATATGCTACTTATTTGAGTCATTGATATGTACTAATATTATCAATACAACGCAAGGTTATACTTGTCAATGGAACGGATATGAAAATTTGAGGTATTCTGTAAAGAAGTTCCATTAAGCATAACTAGCTAGTTGTATTCTACTTCTTTATCTTCAGGTATAGAAATCTTGTTCCTGTTCATACTACAACTATTCTTTGAGAAAATGTAGGCTTTTGAAAAGTCATATTTTCCAATTTCTTCTCTTTTATTATGTAATATTATTCACTTGTACAACCCTCTCCACTCAAGTTCAAGTCTTTTAAATTCCTAGATCCTCTTCATTGCAGTGTCATTATCCACTTCCATCAATTCATCCCCCAAGGTGGAATGAATTCGCTCCTGTAATTTGCATTTCTCACTCCTTCCTAGTTTCTGCAGCATTTATGGCCCTTATGAGGAAACAAATTATATAGATGCTAGTACAGTAGTACTTAATTTATTGCTTGGTCCCCGGTCGTAAAATCAAAGTGCTAATTTTCGTTGATATGGGGAGATCAAAAACTTCTTGCGATAGAAGTTATAGTATAGTAACAGATTATCATTTGTGATTCAAGAACACTAAATATCTGGTGACTGTTATGAGTAGATCTTTCTGCTTGGAGATTCGTTCTTAGTTAGTGATATTAAAACTATTAGACAAGCCTAAGAATAACTCAATTATATCCACAGAAGTACATTCTCCCCACCTTCTTCATGCTAAGCAAAGCCAACCACCAAAAAAAAAGAACTATTCTACCCTCTCAATCTTCTCAACAGGTAAATAGCAAAGAAAGATACAAGTGGCACTTCCGCATGAGCGTTTTTTCCCCCTTATATGCATGCAGATGGCAGGAAATTAACTGTTCTCAGGAAACTTTGGTTATATATTTAGGAGAGAACGTTTCTGGAATAAATGGTGAAACTGCAGCTCAGAAGCTTCGGGGACGTGCAGGCAGTACTGTTAGAGTAAAGCTTTACAGTGTAAGTTTTCACAATTTTCCTTCATCTTGCAACTGTGAACTACTCCTTAAAAGTAAGTCGTTTTCTAGGCATTTTAAGTAACTTGTTGCAAGTAAGTGAAAAAACCCATATTAGAGTGAATAAAAGAGATGTTTGGTGAAACATAATTGAAGTTATTGTGTCATCATGAATTAAATTATTCTCATGATGTGGATGATTTCTATTGAAAGGGAGCATAAAAGTTCTAGATTGAGTACTAAAGCCCCTTGAGATTGAGAAAAATGTGGCCAACGCTTCCACATGGAATCCTACATTTCATTTTAAAACCATGGATGCATTATTTTTCTCTATATCTTGTTGTTTCAGTATAAGCTCTATTTTCCAACTATTTTGCTAATGTCTATTAATTACTGTTTTTCAATTCCCAATTCTAATTTGGTATTTTCACATATAGTACAAGAACTGGTTAGAACTCGTAGCAATTATTTTTATCTATATCTTCAATTAAAGGAGGAATCGAACCTAAAGAACAATAATTTTTTAGGAAGGTTTATTATTTTCTTGCTTCTCTTACAACATGAGATATACGTATGCTTAATAATGCAAGCTCAACTTTGCAGGGGACAGATGGTGGAAGCATGTCGGGTGTTAGAGAGGTACTGTCCATTACTTTTACCCTGTCATAGAACTGTATATTTTATCAATGTTATCAGTTTCTATTTCCTTTCTATCTGAAACTTGGAGGAGATCTAAGATGTGATATGATTTCCTGTAGATGTGAAGATTGTTCCATTTTACCCATCCATATGTTTCTTTTCTTAGCCTACAACTGTGTAAGTGGATTCTCACTGTAACCGTTCAATTTCTTTTTGAAGGTAAACCTGCCTCGCGAAGTAATTAAGCTGTCCCCTATCTCCAGTAGAATCATCTCTCATAGATCAGGTGAGGGAAATGAGTTGAAGACTGGATATGTGAGGCTATCTGCATTCTCCCAGGTACTCAGTGAAACTATTCTCTCTTCTTTACTGGAGGGGGAAGTGAAACCGATCTGAGGAGATAAAATTCAACCCTTTCGATAAGAACAAATTTATTACCTTTTGAGGATTCAGCCAGTCTTTTTCAGTGGTATTTTTTTGTATTGATTAAACAATGGAACTACGCATTCTGTAGTGAGCTTTGCTATGCCAGATAACGAAGAGAGACTCATTAGGTGTGCCTTGGATTTGGCAAGGATTTCTTGATTGACACCTTGTAACTATGATATCTGTCTTTGAGGGTTTATATATTCCAATAGCAAAGCTTCCACGTGACACGCTGTTCTTCCAACATGACTACGATTACTTACTTTTGAGCAGACTGCTGCTGCTGAAATGGAGAGTGCTATTCAAGATATGGAAAACCAAGGAGTTCAGTCATACATACTGGATTTACGTAATAATCCGGTTAGTAAGTTCTCGGTGTTTGTAAAAAGATGTAATTATCTTAGTCACGCACCACACAAGCTAAAATTAATTTGTACCGTAAACTGCAGGGAGGCTTGGTGAAAGCTGGACTTGATGTTGCTCAAATATGGTTAGATGGAGATGAAACTTTGGTCAATACAATTGACAGGGAGGGAAATATGTTACCGATCAACATGGTGAATGGTCATGCCTTAACCCATGACCCACTTGTTGTGCTTGTAAGTTGTGGTCACAATCTTATAGTACTGTTTCTGTCTGCTTCTTGCCTTCATAGTCTAGTAAGCATCAGGGTAGGAGTTATGCAAGTTAACTGATTTTATATATGTTCTAATTGAGAATTCATATATAATAATATAATACCTGATTACATTCCCTGAAAAGAAAATAGCGTATGAATTGAAATTATTCCATTCTCAAGTGACTATACATTTAAACTATAACTAAAATTTTCCTTATTACTTTAAAAAAAAACAAGAAAAAGAGCCCCCGGACCCGTGCTTCGGGTTTTTTGGATTTTCTTTTTAGCTGGGGTCTAAACATTTTTCCTTTGTATGATTTCTGACTTTCTTTCTCTTAACTTGTATCTGTGTCCTTAATTGAATGTAATTACCTATCTTCTTTCTCCTTCTAAACCTCTTAGCTATGCAAAGAAAGGTTGGAGGATCCCGACTAGATTTTTATAATTATGACGAGCTTCTCCTGGCGTTCATAATTTACTTGGAAAGGAATTTGGTACTAGTTTTATGGTTCACTTGATAGTAAACTCTAGAACTTGTCGAATAGTTATGCAGCCTTCTTCCACAACTGAACAGATTTGATAGAAATGGTGACGTTGACAATATATTTACTGTTACTTCATCTATAGGTTATATTTTTTTCTAATTTGACATTGGAATTCTACAGATTTTGATTCAAGTGCTTTTATTTTACTGACCAATTAGAATTTAACAGTCCATGCTGACTTAAAAACTTAGATTTATTGTTGCGTAGCAAATTATGCTTTTAATTATTTTTAAAATAAGACCACTTTTCTCATAATTTATTGAAATAGGTGAATGAAGGAAGCGCAAGTGCAAGTGAAATTTTGGCTGGAGCACTACGTGATAATGGCCGTGCTATTCTCGTAGGGCACAGAACCTTTGGTAAAGGAAAAATTCAGGTGAATTTTGTCAATGTTGAGTGTCATTACCATGACATGAATTACCTATTTGCGTAATTTTGTTGGACATATTCTATGTATAGCTCAAACACCCACATGTATCCATTTGAGTTTAGATTCATTTCTTTCAAAAGACTAATTAATCTTTCTTTCCCGGAAGTATACTGATATTACCCGTGAAAGATGCATTGTGGCTTTGGCTATGTGCAAAACTGCCTCTCTTTTTTTTTTCCTTAAATAGAAATTTGCAGCCTTGTGAAGCAATATTCAAAATAGCAGTATGTTGAGAATTTTGTAGTAAGATGACCATGACTTCTTTGTTTTTTCTCAAATTTTCGGTTATGACAATGGCGAGACCCATATAGGAATAACCACTATGCCGCTAAAGAATTGAAGCTTTCTCTTCTATACATAAATTATAGGGTAAATTCCACAAAACCCACCTAAATTTTGGGGGGTGTTGCACATAATCCCCCTAAACTTTGTCTGTTTCACATAACCCATCAGAA